>NW_020884881.1:11617355-12217355 GCF_003945725.1 Corapipo altera
CTTTCTCTTTCTTTCTTTCTTTTTCTTTCTCTTTCTTTCTTTCTTTCTTTTCTTTCTTTCTTTTTCTTTCTCTTTCTTTCTTTCTTTCTCTTTCTCTTTCTCTGTCTCTCCCCTCTTCCTTCCTTCCTTCTTTCCTTCCCTTCCTTCCTTTTTTCCCCCTCTTTCTTTCCTCCCCTCTTCCTTTCCTTCTTTCCTTTCTTTCTTATTCTTTCTTCTTTCTCTAATTTCTAAAGGTTAGTCCTATGAGTCCGTACTGCTGCCTTTCTCAGCTACTGCCTTACCACTGAAGGAACCTGTGGAAGAAAGCATTAGCTGATTTGCAATGAATCCCAAAACAAATTACATATGCCACCGCTTTCAGTATGTTTTTTTTTTTCTTTTTACACCAAGAAAACAGCACTTGTCAAAAGCACTTCTTAAATGTAATTTTCCATCTGAGATTTCTGGGTTACAGGTAGCTGGTCAAAATAGTTTCTGCTTAAAGACAATTTCTTTGCACGATACACATGATCTGTGCCTGGTTCCCAAGATTTGTCCACAGTTTACTGAACTCCCTGCACATAAAATATTAACAAAACTATCATGACATCTCTCTTATTAGTCATGTTAATAACATATGTTCCCTAAAGCTCAGCACACAGTAGAAGCAAAGCCATGTTCATGTGTTGGGTTATTCTGGACTATAGGCCAGTTGGCATTTCCCCTTAACCATCATCAGAATTTTATAATACTTCACATGTGACCTGCACCCTGGGGCCTTGGGATGTATGGGCTCAGGCAGTGGTCACTGACTTTAATAATCACACCTTCCTGCTTCTCCTTTCCTGTGCTACGGGTAATGGCTCATATGGCATCTCACCCAGGGAGCTGGACATGTGTGGAGGCTGCCAAGCCTGCCAAGCCCCAAAACATGCTTGAAAGGAGGGCAGCAGAGCCAACCAGCCAGCTGGGGTCTGCAGGCAGAGGTGGGCACAGCCAAACGGGAAACAACCACTGGTGTGAGACTCGGTTGTGTTCTGTGAAGGAACACGTGATAGTGCAGGAGCTGTGTAATAAAAGAACGGGTTTTGTTTGTGTTAAGATAAGGACAACATATGGCTTGGTAATTGCCTTCAAATCAGCTCCTGACTTGGCAGGGTTTAGCTAAACCAAATGAGTCTTTTGGAGGTTAGGCCAAGAGCTGCTCCAATTTCACAGGTCATGTTGCATTTCATATGATATCTATTTATAAAATCCTAGCTACATTTGTAAAGTTAGTGTAGAAACAAAACTCAAGACTTTTGGAGAATAACCAACTTTACAGGAGACATCTGTGTTCCTCCCCACCACCACCCTTTAAACTCAGATCACAATTTCAGCAAGTTTCTTAGTTCAGTATGAACCATAATAAAACTCCAACGTTGAAGGCCTAAAAACTTTTGTTGACATTTTGTCTAATAAAAGAAAACAAATTCTGAAATTTTTACCAACAATATGTAGGCTTCCTGAAGTAATGCTATTTCATGCTATGCTATTGGTCTACAGAATTGGCTCTATAATTACTTAATTCAAACTTCTTCTCGTGTATCTGCTATAAAGGCAGGAAACATTCATCCAAACCTATTCTCATCCACAGGCTAGAAGCTGTGTGCAGAGATGAATGCTGTTATCAGAGATACTGAGCTGAAGTCATTTCTCTCAAAAGATTCAACCAAGCAGTTATGTTTTAGACTGGGGTTTATGTACGGGCCATGCTTTTCCCAGCCATATTTGTCTGCTCTTTTCTTTTCATTATAGTGAGGAGGTGAAATGTTTAAGCATTCTGCTTTTGTGAGCACTTCACAGAACATGACTGTAGGATTTTTGCATATCCTATTTAGCTGTCTGCCTGAAGTAACAAAAGTACAGGGCAGTGAGGGAGGAAAACTGTTTATGTGCATTTACTTACTGTCATTCAAAATGTTGAGCAATGGGTTTCCTGTAGTAACTAGAACTTGAAAAAACTCCCAAACCATAAATCTGCCTAAAATCAAGCTCAAGCAGTTTCTGCAAACTGCTTTTGGATTTCATGTACTGTGGTCCCTTTTCTAGGAAAAGGCTATCAAGGCAACTGTTTAGAACTCATCCAATGGCTGGGTGATGTTCCATTAAACAGACACAACGGCCACCCCATTTTCAGGATGTCATCTCTATGATGCCATTGGCATCTCCATCTGATCTTTTCGAAGCCTATATGAGTTCTATCACTCAAATTCTCTGCTGAAAGGGTGAGCTCTCTCAAGAACAAGAGGTTAAAAGGGGGAATAGATTGCCTTCCCCATTTGCCATCAAAAACGATCAGGAAATTCTTACCTTCTGACAGCTCTGAACAGTTCAATAACTAGGCTGATGTAGTGGGTTGACCCTGGCCAGATGCCAGGTACCCGCTAATGCCACTCTCTCGCTCTCCCTCTGCAACTGGACAGAGGAGAGAGAAAAAAAAACAGCTAAGGATTTATGAGTTGAGATAACAGCTGGGAGAGGTCACTTACTGATTACTTTCACAGGCAAAACAGACTCAAAGTGGGGATAGTACTTAAATTTATTACTGACAGGATAAGAGCCAAAGAGTGAGAAATAAAACAGTCTTAAAACACCTTCCCCTCACCCCTCCTTCCTTCCATCTTCTCCCTCCTCCCCCCCAGCAGTGCAGGGGGACATGGAATGGGGGTTATGGTCAGTTGTTGTTTCTGCCACTGCTCAGGGAGAAGAGTCCTTCCCCTGCTCCCGTGGGGTCCCTCCCATGGGAAACAGTCCTTGATGGACCTCTCCAGAGTGAGTCCATCTCTCGGGCAGCAGGTCTTCCCAAACTGCTGTCCCGTGGGTCACTCCTCCATGGGGTGCAGTCCTTCACAGGGGAGCTGTACCAATGTGGGTCCCCCACAGGGGCTACAAGTCCTACCCGGGAAAAACCTGCTCTAGTGCAGGCTTCCCTCTCCATGGCCTGCAGGTCCCCAGCAGGACCCTGCTCCATCTTGGGCCTCCCACAGGGTCACAACCTCCTTCATGCATCCACCTGCTCCGGCATGGGCTCCTCCATGGGCTGCAGGTGGGTTTCTGCACCCCAATGGTCCTCCATGGGCTGCAGGGGCACAGCTGCTCCACCATGGTCTGCACCACAGACTGCAGGGCCACAGCTCCGGTGCCTGGAGCACCTCCTGTCCCTCCTTCTGCACTGACCTTGGTGTCTACCTTGTTGTTCCCATGTTCTCACTCTGCTCTTCCCTGGCTGAAATTTCTTCTGTGCAACAATCTTCTGTTCTTAAATATGTTATCACAGAGGCATTACTGTGACTCCTAATTGGCTTGGCCTTGGCCAGTGGCAGGAAATCCATCCTGGAGCCGACTGGCATTGGCTCCACAGGACAAGGGAAGCTTCTAACAGAAGCCACCCCTGTAGCCCCCCCACTACCAAAACCCAGTCACAGAAACCCACCACAACTGATTTGTTATTACTGCTGCTATTCCTCCAAAAAAAGCACTCTGCCTCTTGCACCTTTTCCCTTTACTTTCTCTAGTTAAGTAAGTAACAAATGAGGAAAATAAGCCTTAAGTATGAATGCCTGATCTTCAGTGTCAATAGTCCTGGTAGCACATATTTATCTACTGCACTGTGCTGGCATTTATCCATTAGAGAACATTAAGGAGGAGATCTGTGCAAGCCTGAGGAATATTAAGTCCGCAGGCAGCCAGACCTGTTCATCCACAGACTGGTAGAGGCAAGCACAGAGCTGCCTCAGGTGAGAAGCACTCATTTAACTGAGCTCCCTGCGCCCTGTGTGCAGCTTCACACAGACCTCCAGACATTGAGCATCTCTTCATCAGGCCCATGCAGCTGGCAGCTGTTAAAACAGGGATGTAATGGCCTTTCTCTCTGTGACCTTTGGTTGATCTTGTTCCATGGGTCCTCTTCCTCTTGATTATGTCTTATACCTAAAGCTAAGCTGTCCTTGGGATCTCCAAAGCACCTCAGGTTGACAGCTAATGTTCAGTGGAAGGACTGCCTCTGTATCTCCAGCAGAGAGGGGACAGATGTGTGTGCAGTAGAAAGAATAACAACCCGTTTCTGAGGTTTTGCAGCCTCAGGAATGTGTCCATTACTAAAAAGAATCATATTCTCAGGGACAGAGCTTACATGAATCCTCAGCCACACTGGCCAAAGCAAATTTCCTCTAGCCCACTGCCCTTCCTACCCGATAGATCTCCATGCCTACGAATAGCTAATGAATTTAACAGGAGCAGCCACAGGAAGATAGATTATTTTAAACTCTAGCAAGGATTCTAAAGAAAGAAATACAGTAAACAAGACAGCAATTCACACCTCAGTCTTCTATTCTCCAGCATTGCATGCTCACCCCTGAGTTCACCCCATCATCCCACAGGCACCTTATAATGCCAGAAGGGATGGGACTTCTTTCTAACCTAGTATGAATTGTTATAACTATTTTTTGTTCCCTTTCATTTTTTCACCCCATTGCTCTAGCATAATCCGTCATATACAAATCTACATCTTGTTATTTAAAGTTTTCATTTAGGGAAAAGCATGCAAAAATATTCACTATTTCTCAAAAATCACAATTTTTAAGTCAGTATTTCATTACAGGGTAAAAAAACAGGGTGCCTTTAAAAATCATTCTGCATTTCCCAGTCTTGCTGACTTGCTGAGTTTCCCAGCCTGAGATCTGATGAATCAATATTGCATTATTATTACTAGAACCTACAAAAATATAATTAGAGTGCTAAATATTATTTCAATGCTTTGAAAATCTCATATCCGTTTCAATCAGCTGCCAGCTTTTGAGAAGGAGGTGGTGACTTATCGGGAGAGCAGAAAAAGCAGCAAATTTCTCAGAGTAGCTTGGAGTGATTCACAGGAGAGCAATAGCGGGAATTTCAGGGCTCACAAATGGTAATCAATAGACAATCTTGAGAGTGAAGTCCTTTGTGCAGCCATAAGATATCTGTATCAGCTGTGGGAGTGCTCTGTGTGCGAGGCTATGAAGTAGAGTGTGAAGATTGGGTCATGGGCTGAAAATTGTGTGAAGCCTGTTGGACAGTCTTGTGGACAGACTGTACCAGTAAGCAGCAAGGATGGACTGTGTAAAGCTTGCTGTGTTCATAAACCAGTTTGGAGTTGCTAGATAAGTAGGCTAGATTTGAGGCATACAAAGAAAGCCCACTGATGGCCCATATCTGGCCAGCCTGCAGAAACTGAACTCCCAAAGATATTAAAAAAAAAAATCACTGAAAGATTTTGTCAAGGGCTGCAGACCCATTTCCTCAGCCATTTGTCCCTACTGAATGCTTGAATGCCTGTAAAAATGCTGTCAGTTAGTGCTGATTTGAGCCTCACTGCAGTCTGTCGGAGTCACTGCAGCCAAAGTGTTGGAGGCAGTGTTTGCTTTGGATATCGCCATCTCCAACTTGCACCCATGAAACAGTGTGAGCTGTTGTGAGTTTAATTTCCCCCACTGTTTCCACATGCCTGCAGATGAGTGGGATGGTGGCCTCCTTTCCACACTGCTGGAAAGGAGATGGTAATCCTTCTTCCTCTGGCCGAATGTAAACCGACACTGCATGAAAAGCTTCCCCTCCAGCATGAAGCGTCCCTCAGTACACTAAATGAAGAGCCTGGCCCTAAATAGACAGGGTTGACCTTTCTGTGCTCTCATACTCTCCTCCCCTTCTCTACTGGTAAATCTTTATAGTTTCTCTCTAAGCAGCTTTTTACAGGTACATTGAGGTGGTGAGTGCTACTGTTTACTGCAGATGCAGCTTCTCTGAGTCAGGCACCAGAACTTCAGGCAAAAGTTCAGCCTCTTAATAAAGGAAGTATATTCTAGGATAAGCACTGAATTAGGAATTGTGGATTTTCTCTTTTCCAAAGTTGATGGTTAATACAGAAATTTTGTGGGATTTTTTTTCCAGTTAGCTTTTGAGAGAAAATGCCGGGGAAGTTTTAGGTTTGGCTCTGAAGCCTGAATCGTCCTAAGCCTACACCACAGGTCTTTGAATATGTTGTCAGGATTAAATATTAATTTCAGATAGTAGCAAACTGTGGCAGGGCCTCATGTGGATCCCTGAGCGTGGGACTATCTGACTTAGCAGACTTTACAGGGAGGAAAGAAGTTCCCTAATCACCAAGACCAGACCAACACGGTGGATACAGCTGCTTTGCAGACAGCTGGCTGAAGGATGGAAAGTGGTATATAAAGCTACAAGAACAGAGTTGGGTCAAGAATTATTTACAATTTATGAAAGTTGAAGGAAATTTCTATACCAGAACATAGGAATAAGCAACTAGAGACGCCAAAGTCAGCCTGGGAGGTTTGGGGAGAATCAAGGAGGGAATGCTGAACACCTGCTTGTCTTCACTGCAGCCCTGGGTAGTGCAGCAAGAGTTCATCTCACCCCAGCAGCAAGGAGCCAGCAAGGACAGGTTTCACGTGCCAGCACACTCAAAATAGGCATTTTTGTGCATGTTTTGTTAGTGGCAACACTGAAGGGATACGTTGATTTATCTTCTGCAGTACAGATATATTCTAAATTGCTACCTAAAATGAAGCAGCATCCCGGGAAATGAAGGGACATTCTGGCTCCTGAACAATGCTTCAAGTGATCCCTTGCTTGCTGCAATTTTAAAATGCCTTGTCTTTGACATGTTTGCTATCACTGCAATATTTTTATATGGGCAAAAATGTAGGATCGGCTTGTGCCTTTTTAGGAAAGTTCAGATTTCTGGTCTGTCAGCCTTGCAAAAGCCTCTTTAACAAACTCAAGACATCATTATCTAAACAATCTTTTTGCACTGGATGAGTAGAAGACAAACAAAACATTTCCAGAGTTCCTCCAGAACTACCATTCTATAGGCTGTAATTTTTATTTTAATAGGTGACTACCAAGACATTCTCTTTTAAAACAAATGTTTCCCTTCTCTTAACAAAACAGGCTCCTGTCAAACACCAATCCAGGCACTTTTGAGATCTGACATGGCGACTGGTACTAGTGACTAGACACTTCTGACTGCATCTTAGTGCTTTACTTCTCATAGGATCTGTTCCCAAGCTGTAAAATGTGATGCCAGATTTAGTTTCTAAAGCCAGAAGAATAACAGTAATAGACAGTAAATGGGTGTGAGTTGTCACATACACCAGCATCACAGAGTTAGTGCTATGTCTCAATTAGCAGCAGGCTTGAAAATCAGTGGGAAGAGACAGTATATTTTCTGGCTTCTGTTGCAGTTCTTGAGCTGTAGAGAAATTTAAAAAAAGGGTTTGTTTACTGGTGAGAAGTCTGTGGCTGCGGTGCAGCAATGTCCCTGACCTGCCTGCTTTGTGTTTCTGGATACTTCTACATCTCAGTTTATCCCCATGCATGTAACTGAACACTAACATATAGGTACGTCACAAAGGCTGAGCCATGCCTATTTCCTGGTTGGGAAAAACCAATGTAATTCTCTGGACAACAGATGTTAGGTGTGGGCAAAGTATGACTGCTTCTGGATATCCACAAGATTAATATTTTGCAGCTGATGTTGCAACTTCTCCTGGTCCTGTTCTGCATCTGTAGGAGTATGTAAGTCCCACCTCTACAGAAATCAGCTGAAGTTTTACTACTGATTTCCAAGGGCACAGAAATATATTTTTTCTGTTGAGAACTGTTTTCCAAAATAGACAACGATCTCATTTGTCTGCTGTCTAAGACGATGCAACAACTACCAAAGGTTACAGGGAAAGTGAAGTTATGTCAACACTTTGCCAGTTCACCTTTGTACAGTGCATTGGCACAGACCTTCAGAAGGGGGGGATCCTCTAACTCATGGAGTGCTCTTCCTTTAATGTACCTGAAACACGTATTCATACAGCTTACACAGGCAGACTGATACATATTAAGATGACAGAACCTGCTCTGTAACCAAACTATCTGATGTCATTTTAATAGTGGTATAAGACTTGAATCAGTAAAGTCATCAGGTACTCAGAAAATACATACCTCATCTAAGAACAATCTTTAAGTATGCTTCTATTGAATCAGGATTCATAGCTATTTTTTAAACATTTTAATATTTAATTACTTTTAATCACAGCCTTCATACTTCAAAAACTTCTATAAGCCACATTGCATTTCTGTTGACTAAATTCCAGTCATACCAGATAAGGAATTAACAATCATTCTGTATAATACATTTCACAATTTCTAAATCTCCCCTTTATTCTCTCAAGTGTTGAGTAAGACATGGACAAAATTGCATTTCCTTTGAGAAGCACATGCATGTCACGGCAAAGCTGATAAAAGAGCCTGAAAAGTTCACTTTCATCACTAAAGAACAAAAGATGAATGGCTGAAGTTAACAATGGTGCAACTGAAGCTAATCCCCCAAAATATATTTAATTATGTCATATTTAGATCTGCTTATATTTGTTTATTTGCCCTATATCTGAGACACTGAGGATGCATTCATCAGAATGTAAGGCAATGAGTTAGAGGGAGTTGCTATGTACTGTCTATACACATATATCCTCTCTTATGCACTTTTAAAAGCATTGATATATCTAAAGGTCAGCAGAGTAAGCATCAGTGTACTTCTTTCATATCAGACATCCTAGCAACATGACCCAAAAATCAAGAAAAGCAATTATACGACTAGAAAAAAGATTTGTGGACCAGCGGTCTGTGGTTAAGTGGAACAGTCACTCTAAAGTCTAACAGTCTGGGTTTGTCCTCACTTAACCCAATTCTGATTAACACACTAGAAATGACTGTTCAAATTGTTCTTAAGCTTATTCACTTTACAGCTTTGTGTAAAAACTGATACCAACACCAAGTCACAAAATAGCATACTTTGAGTGTTTTTGGTGCTAAACCGAGAGCTAAAAAGATCTCACATAAAAATAAATTCTTTTAGCAGAGCAGGATTCATCCACAAATCAAAATGTCAAAGGAAAGATGCCCAGAGCCTTTTGCTATATCCTTCATACACTGCCTTTGAACTACCTATATTTACAAGACCATTGTAAATATATAGTGCACTGGTAGCATCAGCTGAGGAGTAACATGCCATTTGTGTCTGGTGGATATATGATGTTCATGAAGCTTGGAGGGAGATGCAAAACCATCCACTGGCTTTCACAATTGCTTTAATTTACCAGCTCAGGCACATGAACTCATCAGCCATCCCCCAGTACAGTAATAGGAAACTCATTACTACTTCTCTGGTTTCTTCTGTTGGTGTCTGTTCTCTTAGGCCACTGAAACATAAAATTATACCTTTGCCCTTGATAAGGTGCAGTTACATTAACAACACTCCAATAATCAAGCAGAAACAGAGCAAAAAGCAACAAACTCAGTTAGAGATTTTCGTTTTAAAAAGATTGGAAAGTTAGTAACAGCAGTATTTGACATTTCTGTCTTTATGCATAAATGCATTTAAAAAAAAATAACCCTAAACATCATTACAGGAACATCATTATCATTATATTACTGATACACAGACAAAAAAAATGTCCAATGACTTTCCCCAAGGTCAGAAAACAAGTTAATTGGAGTCAAGGAAAGAGTGCTAGAGAATTCTGATCCACTAATTCAGCATGCGGTTTGAACTCTTCAGACAGATTGCTTCCAGACTGAAAAGCAATCAGTACATTTGCGATACTGGATTTGCTTTTTTTGATTTAAATTTTTGAGGGCAATATCTTGAAAGAAGAAAGATGCTGCAAGGAAATGAACACCTTGGTACAATGCTTTACAGACATATGTTAGGTAATTCCTCATTTTGAATATGAATTCAGATACATCAATTAGCTTTAAGTTCTCTTTTGAGTATTTTCAACACATTGAGTTTAGGCATAATTGGATTTTTTTACCCCTGAAACACTTAATCAAGGCTAAATCAAAGAAAAAAATTCCTTTCAGAAAAAATCTGCAATATACAAAGAAAATACTTTTCTATTTGCAAAAGATCTGCCAGCTTTATTAAGTTCCCTTCATTTAGAGACTTACTTGTTTTTCCTTTTATCCAATTAATGCATTGAATCACTTTGATGTGTTGCTTTTTAAATAAGCAGTATCTGCGTTATAAAAAGTACCAGACACATCAGCACCATTCATTCTCCCAAACTGAGACAACACTGTGCTCATTTCGAGTAGAGAGATGATTTTAAGGTAAGTTGTTTATGCTCCCAGTGTTTAAACAAACCTTTCATCAGTTTTAAAGCTACACAGCTGAAGTTTTTTTCCCTACAAAGCGACAATTTCTGTTATCAAGTTAGCATGAGCCGAAGAGACCCTGAGTAAAAATCAATGGACAGCAAGTCTCATAAGATGAGCATATTTGAGAAGTGTAATACTTTTCTTCCATTTTACATATATATTCCAACAACTTCCAATGCAGAAGAAGATAACTTGTGAAATTTGAGAGCAATTTTGTTATAAAAGTAAGCTCTCTTCTCCTTACACTTGCACATCCAAAGGTGGATATATATATGGAACTTGCTGTGCACCTGACAGAAGTGCCAACATTCTCAGGAAAGACGTGGACAAAAATAAGAGGTGTATAGAATATTCAGCAATAAGCCCTTAAAAATGAGCTTATCAGTATTCATGTAAGGTAGACATCAAATCTTACCTATAAGAAGCTGTAATTCTTATTATCGATAAGAAAATCCTTTGGAAAAATGCATAGTCATGTATTTAATCTCTAATTTTAAGCATTTTGCATAGAACGACTGGCATTGTTATCAATGTCTGCATTTCATAGTCAAAAGAGCAAAGGCATTAGAGACTTAGGTATGGATATAGACTAAACCAGTATCAAAAAGAATCCCAAACAAACTCAGAACTTGTCTGAATCCCAGTCCAATCTCCAGTGCTCTCTTTACCTTTAAAAAGCCAACTCACAGCTTGTTCAGCCCAACAAAGCTCAGACAAATCACATCAGTGAGGGACACAACAAAAGGCCTTGTGTCAAAACCCCAACTGTGCCACAAACTTTAATCTGTGTTTTATTGTTATATTTTAGATCATTATAATTCCCAGATTTAGGAAGATGCACTTAGTGTAGCATAACGTAATCGTATGGAAAGCTAGTGAGTTTAATTGCTATACAGAGCCTATGTGAACACATGTAACTCAGGATACAACCAGCCGGGACACACACACACACACACACGCACAGATTCCACAACTCATCTCTACCAAACGTGGTTACAAAAACTCCAGAATCAGATGTACTGCTCAACCTGTGTTGTTGCTATCCAGTGGAGGTGGTACAGCTCGGAGAAACTGTTGTATGTCATTGCCATGGCAATATGGGATGTGGCTCCCAGGCATGACGCAATCTGATAGTCCAACTGCTCTGTGAACTCCTGTTCTGCCTGGAACTAAAAGCCATGCTGAGAAGGATTAGTACTTTCATTTCTTCAACTGCATGGTTGAAGAAATGAAATGGGAAAAGCTGGGACAGCCTTAATACTTCATGAGAGGCTTTAGCCTTAAGTAAAACCTCTAGCTAAGTTTATATGAAAGATTCGAGAAGGAATATTGGACATTTCCCAATGAATCTCAAAAAGATGTATCTATAGAGTTATAAAATTTATGTCACAGGCTATGGTTAAGTCTTTAAGGAAAAACAAATAAAATATTTATATGAGAAACAGTATCTTTTTTAGGGTAATAAAATGTATTTTGAATATTCTGTCTTTCTAAGATATGCTTTCCTCTTTTGTAAGCTTCTTTGTGCATTCTGTACTTGATGTATTGAAAAATAAACTTGCTTTATGAGAGGCTCTCAGCTTGTGTCAGCACTTTCACAGTGTAAACACAGAAAGCTTTACATTAATGTAGATTAAGTTAAAAATAAAAGTGTCTTTCTGAAACTCCCAAGTATGCCTTTTTTTCATTAACTATATGAATCTTAATGAGATCAGAATCGCTATGTAAAACAACAACAACAATGAGCTGAGCTATCCCAGTGACTCCCATTTCTTTCCAGCCTCTTTTGGGATCAAGCTTTGTTTCAGCTGGCACGGTCATACAGTGGAGCAATCCCATTAAGGGCTTGGTAATTACACAAAGTTAGCATAGCGTAAAGCACTAGCCACTACTTTCCTTCCTTGTAATTTCCAAATTTCTTTTTTTTTTTCTGATTTCAGCTTGTTTAGAAATGCCCATCAACAGCAGGAATTTTCTGCTTTTTCCTCCAGTTGCTTACCAACCTTGGATTTTGTTTTCACAACAATATTTTCTTTTCAGATTTGGTTTCTGTACTAACACCATCATCAGGTTAATGGGAAAAAATAATAATATCCTTCCTTTAGCAATTACACAGCTTCCTACTCTGTCAATCTCTTTGTTATTTTCTAAACAAATGCATGACATTTTTCTTCATTATTTCTCCATTTACCACAAGCTGTGACACAGGTCCCAACGTTTTTCTTGGAGTGACTTTATATCTCTTTCGTTTCTGTTAGTTTTGAATGTAGGTGTACAATCCTTGGATGGTTATCTCTTGGTTTCTTGTAATTTTATCACATTTCTTTCCTGTGACTTGTTCTGTCAGAACCAACAGCCAATTCGTTCCTGGGATATCAATGTTTTCAGTAAGCTACATGGGATGAAAAGCATGGCACACACTCCTCCTACTTTATGTTACATGTGTGAAGAGTTTTTAAACTTCTTTTTAATTTGCATTTCTAATGTCAGCTATAGAAATCTCCCAGTAATTTCTCGTGGGTGTTTACCAAAATGGCAGCTTTTACAGAGGTATACTCTGTTTTGAAATTCTTATGTGAAAATGTATTTCTCATTAAGAATTCACTGGTCACTGTGGTATTTCTTCTATTCCTCAGTCATCTCTTTATAGGTCATACAACATTTCTCACAGAAAAAAAAAAGAGTTTTTCAGGAAGCTAAATATCTTCTCCAACCAAAAGTTAAATAGATTTTCACTTTGTCTTCAGTGATGTGGCCAATGAAAGCTTGGCAGTTGCTTTTATATATTTCTAAGTCACTCATCTCTTTCATCAAAGGCTAGAGTACCCAGTCGTCCATATGTGGCCATTTCTTGCTTCTTTTATACCTGATATTACCCCGCTCTCCCATCTGTCAGTCTCCTCTTGTCACTTCAAAAGCAGCGTCTCAAAGCATTTTGCAACATGGCTTTTTCTCAAGTGACATCTCAGAGTTGAGAGACACTTGTGAATATAGCTAGAAGTTACCACTTCACTACTGAGTTCAGTCTCTAATTTCTCTGCAGGCGATGCTGTCTGTAAACCAAGTGGTTTGAATTCTCATTGACAGAAGGGTCTAGAGACCCAGAGTCACAGCAGCTCTTAATGGCCAAGGTAACAGTATTTTAAAGAACCAGATAAAACAAATATTCAAGAAACAAAAGCAATCTCTCCCACAAGGAATATCTTGTTCATGTAATACAATTTATGACACAAACTACAATTTTAAGAGCAGGAAATACTATTTTTTACCATAGGATTGTGTTAGCACAGTACCTAAACTGCTGTTTAGAAACCCAGATTTTGTTTTTTGCCTGTCTTGATCTTAAACTAGGCAAGTCCCCATTGATATGAAACATGCTTTTGCAATTATCTCTCTCCTTTTTTTTTTCTTTTTTTATTAGAAGATATAAACCCTGAAAATTACCAATTTGCTTCCTATCTTGTCAGCTCCAGGGGGAGATCAAAGGATGACTATTAATATGAACAGTTGGGTGCTCTACAGAAAAAAAATTGTTTCTTCATTGCTGTTTTCCAGTACTCAAGAGACTATTCTAATAGGCTCATGGAACATCCGTTTTGTCAACTACAGATTTTTTTTGAGATCCCTGCAACAAAACAGTGTAGAAGGAATGGCCTGTATTAATTTTCTAAGAAAATTCTTTATTCAAAGTTTGGACCAAGCAAGGTCACAGGAAGATAGACTTTAGACGATGTTAAAATGTGGAAGCACAAAAAATAAAATAAAGTGATGTGATCAAAGGGGTGTGACATTACTCCTTTAAAGTTAAAATCATGTAAGACTTAATGAAGAACACAGCAAAAATCACAGTTAAAGGGGTTAAACATAATGAAATGTCAGACATCTGAACTGAGAGTGCAGCATATACAGCAATCAAGTTTATACATGAGAGTTGTTTCACTGATCCATCTGATCCATCAGCAGCATAGATACAACCAAGAGATCAGAGGAGGATTTGGCATAATGGAAGTCTCACCATCAAGCATTTTTAACAGCTAAATGATCTGCTTTTTTCTGCAGTACATGACTTGATTGAGGCACTAAGGACAAAGCTTCTCTGTGTTAATAAATTAGGTTTGTTTGACACAAACTGGGTGTGTACTGTGGCAACAGAAGTTAAACCAACCTCTACTGTGCACACAATTTTAAAATAAATTTATTTTAAAAACAAAAATTAGAAATTATTCTCCTCTGTATTGACTGACTCATCTAAAAATCACCCATTACTTAATATTATGACTATGACTCTAACATAACAAATAAAAAAGAAAGGAATTCAGAAGAGAAAAAATATGATCACAATGCAGCTAGACAGGTGGAAGAGTATAAAGCAGCAAATCTGGCTGCTGGATGAGAGATTATTCTGCAAAATGTCTGTATTCAGGTCAGTGAAGGTGATATGCCTAGTTAATTGGTGAATAGAGCACAGCACTGAAATCAATGAAACACGTTGATAACAGATGAGAACATAGTTGGTGCTCCACACATTTAGTGTACAAAAACTGATATGCTTATCCAGGAGAATATATGATACAGTTGCCCATGATTATAGGGGGACTGAATTCAATTGCTCAGAGGTCTCTTTTGATTCTACACTTCTGAAAAAATGGTACAGGTATTTTAATTTAAAAGAAAAGTATGCAATCTGTGATGCAGTGTTATGACTCCGGTAATGTAAATGGCTGGTCACTGTTTTGGTTCTCATTAATGGGAAATTGTTAAATAATTTATTATTTTTGCCTCTACTACACATAAAGTCTTCAGGTTTGGTCCTTACTATGTAAAAAATGAGTGCAAAACTCTAATCTAAGAGGTATATGAACCTCTTAGTGTCTCTCTTTGCATTATGGATGGATAAGTACTTTGGAGTGCTTTAATACTGCATGGTTTACACTTTTAAAAAGTAATCCTTGTACAATCTGCTCTTATATTAAGAATGTTGAATTCCTGGAACAGTAGAATACATTTGTACAGATACAGAGCATGTCAAATGTAGAACTGCATGTTCACGACCCTTTTAAAGTGGACACTAAATTTCTCTTCATAAATGGGTACAAATGATGCTGATCAAGACCTGTAGAAAATATTGCATCAGACATAAAAAATAATAAGTTAATAGTCATCTTAATGAGGGGAAAAAGGAATTATTTGTGAAGGACTAGTAAAGAGGGAGCAACTATCACTAAAAATAGTGCATGATATTACTGTAAAAAAACAAGGATGATGAGAGGATTAGGACTAATGGTCCTACAAATGAACTCTTGATTATTTCCTGGAATATCCTCTCAGTTTGACACTGCCACCTGGGGTGCAAAAGGAGAGTGTCTAAGCAAATAAAATTATTCACCTCTCTTGTGCACATTTACTCTTTGTCTCTTGCCAAGGCTGCCTGCATCTGTGAGATGTGGTCAGGTCAGCACCTCTGCAATGTACTGGCTGAAACAGGTTCTGAGAGCTGCTCTATCAGCCCTCTGACACACGGGCCCCTTCTTACTCTTCTTGCCCTACAGTCTTACCTGCTGCTATCCTAAATATTAACTTTAATATACATTGCAACATTGACTCCTCATTAGCCATCATCTACACCTCTTCTCTGATAAGCCCAGCAATTTTGTCATTATTACAAACTGACAAACCTTGTGCCATCCTGAAATTTGCTGCATCTCTCATTGTGAAAACTGAAAAACATTGGTAGCAACATTACAGAGACAACTAGCTCGCCATGTTTTTACTATTCATTCATTCCCATGTTTTGGGAAACACTCCTAAGCACAGAATTTTAAAGAAAAATAAAAAAGGGTGAGTTTTAGCTAAAGTAAGCTTTCTACAGTGTAGACAGAAGGTTAAAAAGATAATGATTTAACTAAATTTAGTATAATTGCAAAAGGAAGGTGATGCTTAATTCTAATCATCCAAATGAAAGTAAGTGCCAGCACTATGTCATGAGAACTTTGCAGTGCCAACAATGTGGAACAAATTCATCCCTCTGCTTGGGAGGAAGGGGCGAACCTGTTCTCTTCCACGGCTAGGATAATACCACCGATTTTGAGTGAGTAATTGCAGATTTACACCACAGTGCCTGAGATCAGAGTATGGCTTGTAATAAAGCTTTAATGTGTTTTAGGAGTGAAGACACTTCTTCTTCGAGGACTTTAAGATAAAGCACATGTTTTAGAGCTTTATTTAGCCAGGTTTCATTCAGGCTCAGGCTCAAAGAACCTGAGTGGCAAAGTGCTAGAAAGTGACTTTCTATTAAAAAGCACACTTTTATCTCTTACTCTCATGTAATAATATGCCACGAAGCAGCAGGGATTATGGACCATTTCTCTTATACTGCTTCTTCTCTCCCTTTTCACATGAGTAGGGACACCATGTAGAGGCCACAATGATTGGGTTTCTCCATCTTCACTCTCCTACCCTCTCCTTCCTCAACAGCCTATGGTTCACCAGGATGCTGAAAACCTGCATAAAGACTTTTTGCCACAGCAAACACCCTGATACCAAGCCCTCCCCAAACAGCCCTGATGGAGAGGAGCCCGGTATAACACACCAGGGTCCTTCTGAAGGGAGAAAATCATGAGGTGAGACATTAATGTTTGAGATCAAGAGAGGAATGGCATGAGTATCATGAGTAAGGAGTAGAGCCTGGGGTGGAAGTGAAGGACCCTACTGCCCTGAAAGCCTCTCCCACCTGGGGAAGGAAAGTTTACTGGTTTAACTCTCATTGTGCAGACCAAAGGACACAATCCAGCTCAGAATTATTTTTCTTTTCAAAGAAATTTTTCTCCCTACTTCTCAGCTCCAATAAGGCAAAACCATCCACTTCTGTTAAGGTAGCATGGTGACATCTGGGTGTCAGTTTTCTGGCTTTTGAGTTAAACAGTAACCATAAAGAAGGCTTGTGAGAGACAATAACTGTTCTTGATGTCAAATCTTTCCACAATGGGGAACTGCTTTTAAGTAACTTCTTTGAAGAATAAAATAGAATAGTTTCATGATAATTGTTTTATTTCCATGGAGAAGTTAAGGAAAAGCTGTAGGGCTTATATTCTTTACCATGACAGCTTGAGGATGTGCATAAGAATTCCTATTTCTGCCTTCAGTCATTTTCATCTTTCTTCCTAATTTCTCCTAATTTTACTTTTTATTGCCTTTCCTGTTTCTCTATAAATTGTTGGATTTCTTTTCCTTCTTGAAGCTTTATTCCAAGCTCTCTGGTCTCATGCTCTGTCTTCCTCCATGCCACTCACTCAGCTTGTTAAACACGTTCTCTCCCACTGACTTCTCAAGCGCAGAGATAGTTGGTTACAAACTTTTGTTGACAATGGCCAATTCCCTCTGTCAGTGTGAGGTGTTCTAGTCAAGACTCAAGGATAACCATTTTCAGAGAGGGTCAGTAATTCTATGGAAAAACAGATACTGTGCACTCAAAGACAAAAATGGATTTGTTCATCTGCATTTATCTATTTCAATCCAATCTCCCCTCACACCTTAGGGGAAGGGCAGGAAAACGCTTAAAAGGGTGAACAAATAGGCAAACCAAATTCATATGCACAACCAAGTTAATCTTATCATTGGCATTTGAAAGGCATGTCTGCAAAAAAAGGGAGAAAATGTTCCTCTAACAGAGAAAGGGTGATTTGCGGGAGAATATTATGAACTCAGAAAAGGAGGCACATTCTACGTCAAACACTTTAATAGATTTTTTTGATAGTAACTTCCCAAAAAAGAGTTCATTCTGATTTTTTTTTTTTCTTTTTGGATTACAGTACTTTGCCACGCATGACTCATATGCACAAAAATGTGTTTATCACAAATGAAACACATTTTCAGATTTACATGCTGACTTAACCAAAACTCAAAGCTTTTGACTTTTCAAGTTTTAAACTATTTCTAATGATGACAGGAAGGTCTGATGTGCTTGAAGATATGATCATCACCAAGGCAGCAGTAAGCTCAGATGAAGACATAACAAACGAATTTTCCTCCATACTGGGTCACCCTGTACTGAGGTGCAAAGGTCTGGTTACATACCCACTACTGAGTGTGTATTCATGGGACCAACACTGACATTTCTTCTGCACTGTGTGGCCACACAGACATCTATTTGTGCTTCAGAACAGGAATGTCATATCACTTGGAAAATATCATAGTATCTTGGCAACTTAAATTGGAAAATGAGAGGTATAAAATGAAAGTATTACCCTATACTGCCTGATGCTTCTACTCTTTCCCAGCGTAAAAAAGCAGGATGCTGGGCCAAATCTCTTGCTGTTACTCCAGTTGAGGAAGCAGGTTTTATATCAAACATTTAGGATATTTTGCCAATAATTTTTGTATCTGCTGTGGAGGTAGAGTCTGGACTATCTGATCACATATTCTTATTACAGTGGATAATTCAAATATACTAATTTTTACACACAGAAGTCATGAAGAAAACATATAGTACAATAAAAAGTAATGCATGGTAGGAGGGTAAGAATGTATCCTCTACCTTCAAGATCTACCACACCTGAGCTGGTGGGTCTGGTGCACCAACACTTCTAGCGATAATCACATACAGACTCATTCACCTGATGTGAGGAGAGACAAACTGAGAACCTCAGTGCTTCTCAAAAGCCATGGTCACTTCTGTGAGAGACTGTGTGGGCATGTGAGACTCCTATTAAAATGAAAGTGGGAAGAAGAATGAACAGGACAAGAAAATATTCAAGAGCTGGTCTCAGTGCAGTGTGCCTCTGCCAAGGACAGTCTGCACATTATCTTCTGGAGGTACATAGAAACAAAAACTTTCTCTTTGTTTTTAGGGCAGCAATAGGCAACATATCCTTTTCTGTGGACTGCCAAGACTCATGGCAAAGGAATCATACTAGTATCAAATACTGCAATTCTGAACTAGCAGATGCCAAAGCACCTATATTTTCTTGTGCTTTCTCTCTTTTTATTTCTTTCCTGCTTGTTATCACAACTATGCCATAGAGAGTTTTCTTTGAAGCATTCTTCTAAACACAATAGACAGCATACATTATTTATCCTAATGGAACAGTGCAGAAGGCACCCACTATATCTCACTTCCTCTGAATAACTTCAGGAGAGAAAAGAGCAAGATAAAACCAAGCTACATTTTTTACTCAGAAAGTCGTGAAACCTCACAGTAGGCAATTCTCATGTGGATGAGGTTGCAAAAAGTAGGAGCTGCAGGAGCTTGAAAACCCAACTTTTGTTTTCTCCTTTGCTATTGAGTCATTGAGGGAACTGGCTCCAGGTACCTACAGACCGACCCACATAAACATTCAAGAGCAATGTGCGATTAAGACAACTTATTGGGAAGTGCCCTGAGAACTGAGTACCTCTACAGAAATGACTGAAAGTTACTTCTGTTTAAAAGTGGTTGTGTACTTCCTCTGTGTTAGTCTCCTAGTTTCTTTTCACACTTATGAAGGAATGAACCTCCACAAATTATTTAATTAAATGAACTACACCAATATAAAATTTTACTTATAGGAGTGAACTCTCAACACTGGGAATTTGACTTCTCTACATATTAGCAACAAGGTATTTTTATACAGGTTCCACCATTTAAGGGGCAGAGAGTATTTACTACCATAAATGAACACTATCATTATTCTGTGGTATGAAAGCAGCAGCAAACATGCTTCCTCAGTTTAGTTTTGAATTCTGAGCAGAGCTCATATTTCACACAGTAATAGTCAGTAACTTCCATGAACAGGGAACATAATTACAGTGTCCTAGCTCCCAACGGCTGAAGGTTGTAAAGGATAATATATAGCACCTGCTGAATCTGCAGAAGAAAAAAAACCCAACACAATAAAGGGCTCCCTATCGGCACACTCCTCCTTTTTCAGAAGGACTTTCCAAAACGCAAAGAGGCAGGTGTTTTTTGATTGTTGTGTTGCTGCAGTTGGTTTGACAACAGCATTTGATGGCTGAGATGACAGAATGGAAACAGACTAACCCCTCAGTTATTCCAGGTTTTAAAATCCAGCAATGCAAAAGCCAAGGAAGTTTTGAGCTACCCCTTCCTTTTATGCATCCCAGTCTTCTTAGTGCTATCTAAGGGATAGCCACCACTCATGATATAAAGATTTCTGTGGTGCAGGAATATAAAAGCAAATGAAGCAAAGATACCCACATTTCCACAAACTGCTCACTCATGTTTCCCAGAACCTATTTCTATCACATCTTCTGAACAAGAAACACCAAAATTGCAGGGTCGTCTTCTGTCATTGAGGAGCTGCAGAGCTCTGAAGACAGATGCACACGCGCTTCCAGTTGCCTCAGTCATGCAAGACAGTGAACAACTATGATCTGACCAAGCTCCTTTATTCAGCCATCTGCAAATCTCTCTAGATCTTCTAGATTTATAGAATCTTCCAGTGGCCAGTGTCATATTTAAGCTTTGCTTTTTGATGTACTTGATCCTAACTATGTGATGGGGAACTCTAATTAATAAGACAGGCACTGTTTCTCATTCCTCTTTGGGTAGATTACAGCATTGTTAAATTACAAAATGCTGAATTGTATCTGATTGCATAACGTTACAGAGTTACCGAGTTACCTTTCAGAGTTTCTTGCAAGAAGCTGACTCTGAAGGTGAAAAATTCTTGGATGAAAAGGAACTCTGCCCTGAAGGTCCTGTCCCTGCCGAGGCTCTGCTCACCAGTGTTTCATTATGGATACTATCACCTCCTGGACTCATCATGGCTTCTGCCATCGTGCTTCACAGAGATGAGTAGAATCACTCTAATAACTTTGGCCAACATCAATTCCTGAAGATTTCAGCCAGGACCTTGGGAGCAGAAACACATGGAGAGCACGAGCAGCACAGGAGTCCTAAGGTTCTGTGCTCCCATCAGAGCAGGTTTCTCAGCAGATGACTAAGTCTGCAATTAGGCAATCCATATCCAATTAGTGTGCTTGAATCAATCTAGAACCTAAGAGTTCCTAAACCTTTACTAACTTCCAGCAATCTTTACTTGCTGTTATCTGGGACAGACTTTTATAACTTAAGTCATCTCCATCATCAGAAAAGCACTCTAGTGGCAATAATTCTTCACACTGTACATCACTGCAATTTATTTATTTGACTGGAAAGGAAAGGATAACTGAGAAAGAGAGCTTTTATTGTGATGTGCTCTCTATTGCAATGCTTCCCACATCCATGCCCATTTGTATTCCATCACCTCTGGGTTATGAGCATTTCTGTCAATGGGGATTGTCATGGCTGTAAAGACTTAACTCCTAATACCTTCAGATTAAAGAATTTTTCCCAGGCACTTTTTATTTTGGTTCACATTTCCATAAGGGGGGTTTAGAGTTCAGTGATCACCCACTGTCAATCCTATTTGCTTGTTTTCTTTGCCACTAAGGTGATAAAACGTCTTTAATCTGAGCCCCTCTGCAAGATCAGCTTTTCCCTACTAAATGTTCTCTTGTCTCATCTCTAGATTGAAACTTGGCACCAATTTCAAGAGAGGCAGAACTGAGCCCTAAACCTCACTCTCCTTTAGTACCACTCATATGAATGTATTCAGGATATAGATTCAGATTATAAATGTGTCCCAAGAAAGACACCAGCTCTCATTGCTTCCTTCAGCAGTTTGAACCATGGGGATATGGGTTAAGTTCTTTACAGTAGGTCTGGCTGATGTTGGAATGAAAAATAATTTCCTTTTTGTCATAGGGAGATTGATGAGATTGAGAGTATCGTGTTCTTGTAGGCATTTGGATATGCACCTCTGTACAACCTACTTCCCCAGCATTAAATTTTTACTTCACCTGTATCAAAGAAAGGCCTGGTGGTAGAAATTGTTTCTCACTGTCCCAGAACATGGAGCTGAGTTAGGAGGGAAAAGTCACAGATGGTTGGTAAGGTCAAATCAAAGAAGGTTTAACAAGTAAAGAAGTTTGTGGAGAGTCAGGAAAAAAGTATGAGAGGAAAAATACAAAGAAATTAGAAGGGTGACAGGAATAAGACCATAATGTCAGGTTCGAGTATCTTGCATGTTTCCAGATGAGAGTGTTTTTCTTTCTTTAGTTGACAAAGTCAACCTAATCTTCCATGTTCAGAGAAAGAACAAATCCAGCCAGCGTTTAGTTTACAGTTTTCAGCTAACCCTACCACTGATGTTTAATTTTCTACAAAACAGTGGGCAGTCACTAACACATGGGTATACTCTGTATGCAAACACCAAAGGTCACCAAAAAAATCATATTCCTCTTTATGCCACAGCATAACATAGTCAGAAAACAGTTGCAAGTGTGACAAGAGAGAGATCTGGCTGAAATTTTTATCTGGTGCTAGAAACAGAGACACATGGGTCTGGGATGTGCTATAAACATGCAGAAAAAATGACAGAGAAATAGCTGGGACGTTCTTATTAAAAAAAAAAAAAAAAAGTAAATTATGCTGACCATACTCTTTTCTTGGCCCTATGGGCTACAGTCAGCCCGTTACAGTGATATCATTCACAACAAACTTGATTTAAACTGGTTGTATTAGGGCAACTGGGAATACTATATGGCCTTTAATGTTCTTAAGCTTATTTTGCGGAGAGAGCATGATGTTTTCTGTATAGGCATTTGCTGCTGAAATGGGAAATAGGTGGGCTGTTTGCTGAGTCTGTCAGCTGGAACACTGACAATCACTACTTGGACTGCTTCAACGTAAACATAATTTTCTCAGACTTCAGCACTCTGGATTTGAGTCTTTTTTCATGTTAGTATATACTAATCTATCTAATTCTTGTTATTATTTATTTTCATCACAGCCAGAAGATGATACTGACCTTTTATGTTTATCCACAGGATGTATTTACACAGCTTGCAGAAAGTCGTGGTGAGAAATTTTCAAAGTGCCACCATTTTATTTCTATATTTGTTTCCCCCTCCCCCTTTACAGAGGTCCAGTGTGTCAGTGCTGCACTATGAGAAAATGTGTATTTCCAAGCAAAGTCCCTGGGCAATTTTTATTTTGTAATGAGAATAAAAGTCAAAAGTCTTGCTTCATTTCTTAAATCAGACTTTCAATGTTAAAACCCACTTCAAATGATGTTGTAGTTAATAATCAAATTGATTGACAATGCTCCTAGTTGGATGTATGCATTTCATTTGGGTTAAGTTTGCTCATTTAATTTCTTCTGGAAACTTTTCTGTCCATGGTGATCTTTAATCCAGTTTTTCTTATTGTGTCCAGTTAAGTTCCAAAATCTAATTTGTTCCTTTTCAGTATCAGACTCCAATTTTTTTTCTGATTATGTACATACACATCTCTAAAATCAGCCTGGTTTGGTTTAGCTTCTAAAACTGTAGCTGTATTCCTGTGCTTTATAACGATGGTCAGTGTGAATTAGGCATCTGGAATCTTTCTGTTACTCAAAGCATTTTAACTCTATTTGAACATCTCTTGTTGACATTTCTGCTTGTCTGATGGTTTGCAAGATGTTTGTTTTCTTTTTCACAATCCCACTGTGCAATTGTGTCACTTTCCACGAAGCAAAATGTTTACAACTGTCAAATTATCTACCTGTACAAAAGGAGCAATGGGATCTGCATGTGGCATTAAGGTTCCTTTTTCACTCTTCTCCAGCAGTAGTGGAATTTTATACCATAACTCCAAGCATTTAGGTCTATGAAAATTAATCTAAAAGACTGTAAGAACTCTGGCAAGTAACATTTGTGGGGTTTATAAGTACTGCACACAACATGCTTTTTAAGGAACAACTAAAATTTAATGTCCCCTGCAATGGGTAAATGGCAAAATATTTATACTGTTTGTTTTCCAAAGGAAGCTTCTAAAGCTTATTCTTTTCTTGCTGAAAATTGTATTTGTAATACAGAGAAACTATAACCTTAAACTGGAGAGAAAGTAGAGGAGTCCAGTAAATACAGAAATTGTTCAAAAGTCTCCATAGGTACTATTAAGCAGTCACAAAAAACACCAGCCACATTTTCTGGAGAGGATCCATACTACTCACAACTTCTCACAGCTATCCTTCTGCCTGCTACTTGCCCTACTGTTGTGCTATGGAGCCCCTTTATCTCAGGGAACATTTAAAGAAGCGGTGTCGACCGGAGCGAACTTCCCTGTTGCCTCATGAATTCCCTGGCACAGATCACTCTGGAGAAACAGGGTTCCCTTCCTCACTCCCCTGCACTCACCCCACACATGCATGGACAGAGGCTTCTCCCACACTTGGGCTGCAACTCCTGCTCAGGAGCACTGAAGAAGAGCTGTGGTGTCAGACTGAATGGCCATTCCATATGAGGCTCTTCCCAATGAACACACTTGTACTACAATTAAAGGAGTGCCCCCCTCCCTCCTCCTCCTCCTCCTCCTCCCTTGCTCTTGTAGTATCTGATTGTGAACTTCTCCCTTGGATAAACAAATGCTTGTACCAATACCTCCGCTTCTGGCCCTTAAGGACTTTATATTCCCATGCCTTTTTTTAGGCTTTTCAGTTTTACCTGTCAGTTGCATTCACCACTGGCTGGCATTTCTTTATCACCTGTATCGTGGGTGGCACATTATCTAAGACACATGTTTTTCAACCCACTTACCTAATTCCAGCAGTACTGGCAGAAGCTGCTTTATTAGCAGTATTTATACAACACATTTGCAACATGCATTTTTTTTATTTTCTGTTTTCTGGGTTTTTTTGTTAGCAGTAGTACTGGCATGAGGTGCTGATTTCAGGTTAAACAACTGTCCACTACATCCCCTCAGCTAGTCAAACAGTCAAAGAAAGCAAAGCAAAACAAGCCAGTCAGACATTATCAGAGAGAATGGTGATTATAACAAACAACAATACAGGGGGAAAATGCATGGCCATTCAGAAACTGTCTTTTGGGGACTGTAGAAGAGATCTGGAGCCATTTTTCACTAGGTTCCTGAGAAAATGTCAGCACACAGATGCCACTGTACTGTCAGATTGCATCTTAATTTGGCCAAAGGGGACCCAGGCAGTCACCCCTCACAGACATTTTTAAAGGCCCATTACAAATCTGATTTATTGGTTGCTAAGAATCTCCCTGCTATGGTCTGCAGATTTTGCATGACATGGAGCTGAAATCCAGTTACAGATAAATGTCTGCTTCTCTATATGATCTAAATCCATCTGAATTCAGTATTTCTTGGGTATCGGTCAAGCTTCCCCCTGTTTGCCCACCCCCTTTTCTCGTAATACCTTAAGGCAGTTTACTTCAGAGTGAAGCAGAGCATTAACCTGTACAAAATGCTAATTTGTATATAACTCTCTTGCTGCCACTAAAAAAAAAAAAGAAAAAAGCAAATGCCTTTTGTTCTAAAAAGGCAGGGAAAAAAATCCAGGAACAAAAGAAATGCATCTGCCCAGTAGGAGAAATGAGAATTTGCTGGGATATGTTTTAGATGTTTAGGCATGCTGGTGTTAACAACAACCATTCAAATAAAAATGTTAATTCACTTCTATTTTCAATATTTTTTAAAAAATCTCCTGACTTCTTCCTCAAAAAAACCCCACAAAAACCCACAACAAAAAAACCCCAAAACCCAAAACAAATTCCTTGCCTTTTGTGAAAAGCCAAAGATCACAGGAGAGAAATGAATTTGGAATTGCTGAAGAAACACCATTCAAACTTGCTCTACTCAAACTGCCCATTGTTACGATTCAGACAATGTACAACAACCACAGCTCAACTTCTAACCATGCCCGCATCACAGGGAATTCAAAGTCAATAGCTCTTCCTATTTCCACAAACCTAACCTCCAAAGCCTTCATTTGCAGCTTCACTGGCAAAATTCTACCAGCATCGGAACAGTCATCTGACAATCTGTGACAGAAGCATGCAGCTCGTCCTAAAGCCTTGTGTTTTGTGCAGGAACTATTCTAAACAAAGACAACATCAAAAGCAGCACAAGAATCGCTCAAAGCAAGTCCAACTCAGCCCAAGTTTGGGTTCAACATCTGTCTGAACACAGTAGTGCCTCTCATTTTGATTTTGTTTTGTGAAATTAAACCCCACCTAATCTCTTTAAGTGACCTCAACTCAGGTCCCGGCTATACCGCTTTACAAATCCAAAGAGAAAGAGAAAAGGGAAAAAAAAAGACAAAAAAGAGAGACAGCGCCTTATCCCACCTTTCCATGGCTCTCAGCCCGTCTGTCTTCGCATGATCCGCAAACCACCTGTACTGGATCCAGCCCATCCTGGGGGTAGAAAATATCTTCCCGGTTAGATGTAGTCTCAGCTGTGCTTTGATTTTTCGGCACGAATGTCTAGAATCTTCTGCTTAAGCCAGACACAGTAACACAAAACTGCAGCTGAGCTCTTTTGTTTTCCCTCTCTCCGGGGCTGAGGCAGCGGCGCTCCCGGCGCTCCCGCTCCCTCCGCCCCCGGCAGCGCCGGGCGCTCGGCTCCGCCGCCGGCCCCCGGCCCCGGCCACCACCTACCCCTGCCCGACCCAGCACCGCCGAGATTCCTCCGAAAGGGGCAGCTTCAGGGGGCGGTCAGGTGATCTTCCGGTTAAAATCAGAGAGGATGCTCGGGGATTGAGCGCAGGGATCCGTGGTGGGTTTCAAACTAGCCATTTACATTACAAAGCAGAGGGAAGCAGAGCTCGGAGGAGATCATTAGGCATTCTTCTGCTTTTCCAGCTCTCCGCTAAGCAATCCACACAAGCAGGCACAGTGCGAAGATACGTAATTAAACTTTTCAGTGGTAATAATCACACATAGTTTGGATACCATGACCCTCCTAAATATTTAACAGTAGGGGCTTATTCCTACATAAACATTTTTTTATTATTATTTTTTTCTTAGATGCTGGTTCTGTACCCCTTTATAGATTCTTTCCAATTGTAAATTTTTGCAATAAAATCTTTAAATATTTATGCTGAAGCCATATTTAATACGTCATCAGCAAATGGACCGTAATCAACTGAAAACAATTAGTAGTCCTTTATTCACATTATTATATTGCAATTCAAAATATCTCTGACATAAGGGCCACTACATGCAAACCTGACTTTCTGAATTGTAGCTTATCCAATGGCCCTGTTCCCATGGACTACCCTGATTAAAGCTACCATAGTGTGCAGGGCTTTGGAATTTAGGCTCTAAAACACTGAAAGAATTCAGATTCTCTGAGAGTCCTCGTTATTGCCAAGTAATCAGAAATACCCAAATATTGTTCTAGAAGTCAGAATTACTTGCAAACAATATGCTGCAAGCAAATCTTATGAGAAACAAAGACTCTTGATAAAATACTGCATTTTTAACCCCAGTTGCCATTAAAAAAATTCTATGAGGTTTAATGAGACCAGAATTTCGTCCACCATATCTCTGCATTAATTATGAAATGGTAGCAAAGACGAAACATCTGCAAAACTAAGTTAAGAGTAAAGTAGGTATCCACATTTAATCAGTCTTTCTGAGAAACTTTAAATGTATAGATGTGATGTATCACCTATTCCAGAAGAAATCTAAGTCCATTTTCCTATGACCATATTCTTAAAGACTCAGGTGACGGAAACCCTACTCATCCATCCATTATCCAGCACAGGCACTTCTAATGCTTCCCAGTGTTGCCAAGAATATAATAAATAACCATTTACCCATCTCATATTAACTACAGATCTGACCACAGACACTTCAGTCCTTCTGGCACTACACACAGAATGCAAATTTACACCTTTTAGTTTCCATACTATCACTCTTATGATATAAAGTAATTCTTTAGATAAACACACAAAGAAGTGACCTGGATTTCTTTAGGATACTGATGGAAAAGAGTTATATAAGAGATTATGGATTATCTGCACCATATTACTAGTTGGTCTCTACTAGACTGATACTAACAACTCTACCTTGCTCTGACTTTCAGAGACTTAAGGTTTTTAACCCTGACACATCCTCTTTAGTAATACTCTAGTAGGAGTGCCTCACATCTTTCCGATCATAGCCCGGATTTCTGCCATAGTCCATGAGCTTTTGGCAGGAGCCAGTACTGAGAGCAAGGGCTTAGTGAAAATCCCATAACTATAATATATGACATTCTTTCAAACCAGTCTTCATAGTAAAAAATATTAAATGTTGCTTTGCTACATTTAATCTAATTATATGTTGAAAAGAAATTGAGAAGTAGGACTCCTGTCATGCCAAGGTAAGCACATACTTGTAGAAAGATATCTAATGACTATTGCACACTTAAGACTTGAACGTGTTTATGATGATCCCAACAATGAAGGCCATAGGAACCAACAAAAGACAGAAGAACCAAACAACTCCATCTCAATCATCTAAGTTTCTGCTTGCAAGTGCAGTTCTGCAATTCTGGGGTACTCTGTATATCCACATGCATTTACTCTACTAATAGTTTTTTACTCTCACTCTCCTGAAGCAACAATAGTGAAAGAAGGGTACTGACATATATTGGCTAGAATGGGTCAAAGAGGAGAGAGTCAGCTGAGAAAGTCATCTGAAGAGCCTAGGAGGGACAGCCAAGCTACATGTCTTCAGAACTCAGAACACAGAATGACATAAATATTGGTGTTTTCTAACTTGGATATTGGCAACATTTTTTTATTGCTATAAAGTCAACATAAAATTTGGTTTTAGTAAAGAAATAGGTCTAAACTGTCATTGTTGAAAAGGCAAATAGACACAAAGTACCCTGCCTGATACTCATAGTAGTTACAATACTGTGTAAATCATGGGGCAGCTCAACAAAATTTCCAACCTAAAATCAACTACTAGAATGTAGTTGTGTCATTCTGCACAGGACTTCCATTGAATGTGGTGAATTTCTTGATGAGAAAGAGGATCACATCTCATGCATACTTATTACAGTCATCAAAAATGTCCACTTTAGCAAAACAGAGTACACTACAGAGTTTCAACAATGAAATGCTGTGGTCATCCATCTAGTGCCAAGTATGGTTTATGACTCTCAAAAGAAAGTAATTTAGTTTCTAAGAAACAGAGCAATTATTTTAGACTTCCAAAAAAAGCCTTTTATAATGTCTGGGCTGCCATACACATTGTCAGGGACAAGACATTCAGAATTTACATGTTTATGCAGTAGTAAGTACAGGCCTATTCCACTGGAAGAAACTGGAGGATTATCTTCCATCTAAAGGCTATGTGTATACATGCACATAGATACATAAATATATATACAGATGTATACATAATTAATTAAACCCGTCCATATAATAAATATGCATGAAAACCTGTCTCAAACATGCAGATAACAATTATGTTTTGGAAACTGTGTGCACTAATACTTAGCAAAATAAAAATCTGTACAAACTGATACTTGACTCAAGAAGTAAACACAGTATTTTTCAATCATTAAGTTTATAGCCTGTAATCTTTTGAGAGGAATTTGAAAGTTTCCCAGAAGAATCACTGGTTTTAAATGATACTCTTTTAAAAATTAGAGCTTTAATTTAAACAACAACACAGACATAATCAAATTATTGAGGCGTGACAAAAATAAATTAATGGTCTACTTTGTGATAGAAATAGTCTCAATATTTGCAATGTTAATCTCAAAACAGTAAAAACACGCATATATCAACATAAAATAACAATAAAAATCCCTATTTTATTTATAATATATATCAGCCTTAAGGTCGGATTTATTCCTAAAAGAAGCCATAGAATTAGGTTACATCTTTTTTACCGTTTATTTATACATAAGTCAAAAAGGTATATGCTTAAAAATGAAACTATGTTCAATCAGTAAGAAAACGGATATGTCATGTATTTATGAAGTCTTTTTGAATTTGTGCAGCAAACAGGCACGAATTTTTTCTTTTTCCATTACTCCTCAGATGTAGAATTTGCAAGTCCATGTTTGAAAATTAGTGCTAAAGAAGGAAAACCACTATTGACTTCAGATCCTTTACGTCAATATTACTGATGAGTGAGGATATCCTAATGCCTACAAGTAACCACAGTAAAAGTAGCATTGACACTATTTTAAGTATTCTGAACCCTCAGAAATACTGTAAGTTAGAATCAGTAAGTGTCATGGTTTGAGATAGCCCCAAAATCCAATTTAGCCTTGGGAAAAAACTAATTGTATGTTCTGAGTTGTGTTTTTACAGGAAGCCAGTCACCAGATGAGAGAAAGAGAGAGAGAGAGGGACCTGAACTAAGCAGATGCCAATATCCAGTGATGAGACAGCTCAGAATGATGAAACAGCCCTAAAATCAGAACCACAATTCTGACTGAGGAGACCAAAGATCTGGACTGAACTGAACTGATGTCAGTATTGATTTCCAACGACGAGACAACTGCGCTGAGAGACCAAACATGGACTATATGTATATATGTGTATATATATATATATATATATATATGCGTGGGATATAGATGAACACAATATATAGGTGTTACGTAAAGAAATAGTATGGAATAAGGGGTGGAGAATGTGATGGTTTCACTCTAGGCCTTCCTGGAGACCAGTTTGTAACCAGGAAGGAACTAGGAAGGTGATTACGGAAGTATTGCATGTTATTCCTTTACGTAACTGGAGGTATAAATAAAGCCAGCAGGAGGGACCTTGCTCTCTTCCTTTCCGGTGAGGTTCGAGAACGGTGGGTCCCTGTCTCGGTCTGGCTTATCTGGAGCTGAGGCCTACAGCGACTGCTGTTATCTGCCACACGTGAGGGGAGAGTGCTGGGCTGTGTCTAGCCATCCTGCTTGTTCAAAGGGAAGTGGTGAGATTTTGCTAATTTACCTTCAGTTGTCTGGTTGCTTAGATTGTGTAGACTTGTTTGGTCTTAGTCCCTTTTTGTCTTTTTCCCTTCTCCCTTCCCGTCTCCCCTTTTGGGGAGCTATTTAGGATTTCTATTGTGGTGTATAGCATTCTCATTGTATATATCTGTCTCATATAAAATATATATATATATATTTTTTTTGCTATAGCTTTGGCTGCTTAGGTCGTGGTTTTTTTTTTCCCTTCACTCTCTGGGAAAGCAGGTCCTTGTTGTCGGGTTTCGAGGACTTGGCGGGAAGCCAGCTTGAAACTTATACAGTAAGTTTACCAGTTTTGAGGTGGATTTGGTTGGGGTTTTGGCTTCACCTATGGTCCTTTTGTGAAGAAGCTCTTCCTCATGTTCAGGTGGAAAATTCCTGTGCATCAGTTTCTGCCTCTTCTCCTATTGCATGGCACCAAATAGAGCAGAGCAGAGCCTGGCTCTATCCTCTTGACACCCTCCCTTCAGATGTTTATACACATTGATAAGGTCACCTCTCAGTTGTCTCTTCTCAAGACTGAGCAGGCCCAGCTCCCTCAGCCTTTTCTTACAAGAGAGGTGCTCCAGTCCCTTAATCATCTTCATAGCCCTTCACTGGACCTGCTCCAGGAGATCCATCCAGACACAGTATTCCACATGCAGCCTCACTAGCACTGAGTAGTAGGAAAAATTGTTCCCTTGTATAAAATTTGTAGAGGGTTTAACTAAATTCCACACTATTCAATTTGTAGAAAGTTTGGGGGATGAAATGTGCAACTGTCAGCCAAATATTTACAAAAATTCTTTGCAAACCAATTCTGGGACTCGTATTTCAGAGAATACTGAATATCTTCATCTAACTGCTAAGCTCAGTAGTCTTAATAACTTTGGCAGAAAGAGGTGGGTAGCGATGGGGGAGAAAAACCCATAAAAATGCCTGGTTATTTTTTGGAGGATATTAATTTAACTTTCTTGGGATAGTTTAACTGTTTCTCCTTGAGACTGTAATATTGCCTGTTCAGGCTCATGAGGAGAAGAAGAAGATAATTATAGTCCTCTTCAGTCAGTGTGTTCATTAAGTGTGTTATTTCGGATAAGTAAGTTTTTAATTGGTTTCCAGTCCCTGTTAGTGGGATGGTCTATGGTAGCATGGCAGCAAGGATCTGCGCCCCTACTGCTTTCCCCTGTTGGAATTCGATGCAGTATAATTGAATTACAATAGGGGAAGCCACAAGATGTCAATTACTGGTTTATTCACACTGTGGACCTCTTCTTCCAATGGCACTTGAATGACTCTCTCAGCACACTTCTCTTATTACAGGACCTCTTCCCCTTCTTCCCAGAGAATTGTATAAAGATGTCACATTTATTAAAAAGCAGCCTAATCACACAATCTTGTGGTACTGACTGCAAAAATTAAAGCCCTACTTGGTCTGAGTTTACAGCATGTGACCTACTTTATTTGAAGCTAGAGTTGGAAATGTCTTTCTGCATCTATGACTCTGCCCAACTGTTGATAGTTTCCCTCTCTGGAATTGGGAGGACATCATGTTTTGAATTATGCAAAACTGTCCTCTGTCCAATAGGAAAAAATATAATTTTGCTTGTTCTTTTGAGGAAATAGAATATTTTGGAAAGAATCTCCCTACATTTCAGCTGTTTATGGAAAAGAATTAAATAAAAACATGTCATTATCTTCCTGACTGCTTCCTAGTCCTCTTTTATCCAGTTTAAGATCTGAAACTGTAAAGACAGCAAATGTCTAAAATCACTCAGTGTGTTGCAAAAAAGATTACTTAAATCCATTAAAACTGGTCAAAGATTTTGCCAATTCTCCTTTTACGTAAATGATAGTTTGATTAAATAAAATTTTAAATAAAAATAATATTTTTTGCAAGTTTGTTCCTTCTTCTGTTAAATAGTTAAGCATAACAAGTTTTGATTTGTAAAACTTTTTCAGGGAGAAAAATTATTTCCTGAGCTGTAAATGACAATTAAGGTGTAAATTTGAAAAATCACTGCGGTTAATCAATAATGGCATGATTTTGTTTTTACTCCAGTATTATTTCTCTGTGATTTAAGAAGAACTAAATTCCATTTTAGGAAACATTCTTTAATCCTTTGTGCAATGCTGATCCTACTACTAGAAGGAATGAAAGATAAAGAATAAGAAAGTTAAAATTTGCAGGAGGGATCAATGTAATATTGCAAAATAACAATGCTCTTGACTGAGCCTTTTCACACTAATATTATTGCACTGTGCTTCCAAGTTATTACTTGCTAGAGATTACTTGCTCAACTGCATGTTTGCTCAGTGCTCACTAGTCCCTATGTATGATACAACCTTTTTTTCAAACAGTTATCAGAATTTCAGTTGCAAATTTTGGCTTAATATAATACTAATAACAAAATAAGAAAATCAATTTGTTAGGCATTAATCCTATTATTACATTCCCTTTAATTGCAATTCTGAAAATTCTATTTATTTATTTACTTAATGTCACAATAAAGTAAAGGAACTCACAAAAGAATGCAAAGTAAGTTTTGGTATTCTATTTGTATATACTTTATTAACACACTTTGTTTAAAATAAGTCATGTTTATATGGGGATGCTATAATACCTTGGCAAAAGAAAATGGAAGTCCTATACTTTTTGCAAAAATAGTCCAAGTCCACAGCTTAGTACTTACAGAATGGTGTCACATTCACTATTGTATCTCCTAATGGTTACTTACAAAAGGCTTTAACTTTCCACTGAAGCCAACAGACATTTTATGGAGAAGTGGTTGATTTCTCCTCCCCGCCTCCTCATATTATATGGGACACGGAGGTAAGCATTTTTCATACTATTGCTTTTCCACTCTAAAACTTCCAATGTGGGGAACTCACTGGGACCTCTATAGGCTAGGAGTTTAAACTGAAATTCTATATTTTTTATTTGTTTGACTGAGTAGTTCCTACTAACAACAGGAAATAATTAAATTAATCAAAATACATATAAAAGAATTGCATCTATTTGTAAGTATGAAGTATGATAGATACATGATTGACCAAATACTATTTCAATTATTTTATTTCATTTTTCTTGTATTTCCAGCATTTTACATATGCATGGTAATATTTTCTGGTTAATAAACATGTGCTCTATTATTATTGTTAATAGTATCTATCTCTGTATTCATATGCTGTTTTAAAAGATGTGTCTTTGCATGTTATGTCCATTTTAAAAGTCTAACGAACCGAATCACTTTTTTCCTATATGCACACCTAAACTGAGAGTTCTGTATTTAAATCAATTATTGATCAGTTATGTAAGAGACTATCAGACTTTGCTGATACCATTTTGATTTTTTCTTTCTAGAGCAGTTTGCCTAAAAAAAGCACCTCATATTCATAGTGTACATAATATTCCATCTAGTCATTAATAGTCAAACACACAATGGCACATCTGACATAGGCAGCTGAGTTGGGAATTGAAACCATAATAATTAACAATAGATTTCCTGATCTCACTACAACAAGTAAATGAAACACTCTGTGGTGTGCTTGCCCACTGGAAGAGGGAATTAACTCAGTATGAAAAGCAGAATGGAAGCATATCTCTGATTAGATCTAATGCACAAGGAATGCAACAATGGGAAGCTTGTGTCAGCAGAACACATCAAACTCTTTTCTAAATATTGTGCATGAGCATGCAAAAACATGCACATACACATTCCCTATAAGAACCACAGTGAAATAGCACAGGGTACATGAAACGCAATCCCTACTTCAATAAGTAAATAAATAAATAAGTAGATAAATAAATTAATTGATAAATAAAATTACTGCATATTCTTACTTCTTATAAACCATCCAATCTAATATTTCAATTTTTTAGTAGTTTTGGTCTCATTCACTTCATATTTCCTGTTTAAATCACTCTTCTGTTCCTCTCCCACCCAACCTGGCGGTCCTTCAGCGTTCAGGACCCTGGAGAGCAGCTGCGTCCAGAGCCCCGCTGCCAGCGGCCCTCGGACCACAGAAACACAAATTGCTCTGTTACGTACATTATCATCGTGTCTTCTAATTATATGTCTCTTAAGACTTTCCATCTTTCCCCTTCTCTTCCTTGAATTGTTTTTTTCTTTTATAGTGACATTTACTGTTGCAGGAACCTTTTGTCTGAAACAAAATGCTCTCCCTTTCATTCTTCAAACCGCATTTTTTGTGTTTGCTTTCTTAAGTTACCTTATATTTAATGTTGACAATATCATCATGGGACAGTCAATATAATTATTGTATCAAGCATTACAGTTTTGTTGTTTTAATATATTCGTGGTCAGATATACTGCATTCTTTTACACTGTGTAATGTTAGAAAGCTTTATAGAAATCCTCAAATTATTGTTTGTAGTTATATAAACTAGTTCACTACAGCCATAGCAATGACGCTGTAGTTACTAATCTTCTTTCATGTATTAAACACATTTTAATATTTCATATTCTCTTCAGAGTTTGAAAGACCAGTTATAACCAAAAATCCTGATTCGGCAAAAACTTACAAGGCTGAATAATCCCAGTCAGTTCACTGGACCTACTCACCTGTAGAAAGCCACATGATTTGTCCTTGCAGGTCTGTTCCTAAATGATCTCATTAAGGCTTAGAGTTTAATTAACTCTCAGACAGATATAAATCAAGAGTGAATCCCAAAAGTCAGTACAGACTCACCAGTGTAACTGAGTGAAATTTTTTAATCTTGGTTTCTTAAGGAAAATCAGGTTTCTGTAATGGCATTATGAGAGGGAAGCAAGAAGAGAGGAAAGGAAGATCTGGGTACGACATATACACATACATGCATTTGCAGTGTGCCCTTCAGTCTCCACTACTAAGCTTGAGCAAAATGGCCAATTTCAAACTATTTTTATAATGCAATTTTCATCTTAAAGTTATCAAGTTTTTGTGAAGATACAAAGAGGTAGGGAAAATCGGGATGGTCTGAATAAAGAGCTCATTCTGGAGATCAACCAAAAGGTTCATAAGAGAGTAGTTTTGTGGAGTTGGCAGCATGCAAGCATTTTTTTCTTTTTAAAAGCTGGGAGAGTTCTGAAAATATATTTCACATCTTTCTTTTAATCTGTGGCTTTTGTAGGTTTACTCTGCTACATGGAATTCATCCTCAGCGATGGCCTCCCCATCAGAATAAGAAGTAGCCTCTCTTTCTTCACAGCAAACAAAACACTCATGTAATGTGCTTTGGAAGATTCAGACACAAAAAAAAAAGAAAAAAAGTATGCTCAAATGAAACAATCAAACTGTTGAAATGCTGTGAAAAACTGCTTATATTGGCTTCAAGCTACCTTCTACCAAAAATCCACTTTCAGTCAAAGCACTTATCAACACACACTAGGAAAATCAGGCAATATAAAGCTGGAGGTCTGAAGGGTAAAATCCACATATTTTTAAGAAAAGGGACATGTATCCTTTAGACAAGAATGATTAAGTCAAAGTTCATACAAATGCAGTCACATTCAAACACCATGAACAAATTATAGGCGTACTCTGGATCACTTGGAACTCAGTTTGGGCTAACATGGAGGTCATTACACAGCCTGGCAACTGGGGATGAAGAACAGTCTGTCTGGCACCAATCAGTTCCCAAGGACAAAATTCATAGGTCTGAGTTGAATTTTAGTCTCTACAAAGCATATTGGGTTGAAGAAACTCTTTCTTGCAAAGATCTCACAGTGGCACAAAATCACAGGTCCTACTTCCACATGCAGTGAAAGAGGAAGGTGATGATCCTCATTACAAGGCCAGGAGCTCTTTTTATTACTGAGATACTATGCCTTCAAATTCCAGAGTAGACAAAATAATGCCACTCACTCTGTAGACACTGAGAGTGAATGTCAAATGGAAACTGAATTCTGGTACAGTATACTGCTAATAATAGTTAATTTCTAATGGGTCTTATTACTTGCTAGCACAAACAAAAACATTTTTTCTAGAAGCATTTCTGATCATCTGACTACGATGGACATCACAACATATCCAAAAGGCAAGAGAAATGTTACTTTCTATAAGGATTCAAGAATTAAGTAGCCTCACATTTGGCGAAAGAAAATTGACAAGTAAAAATTTTAAAGGAAATCTGTGAATTCATATGTGATCATTGTTAGCTGCAATACAAGATAAAGAGATCTTCTGGAAATAACTCCCACTACCCTTTTAAAAAAATAGTAATATGTTCTTCTACTAATCTGAGCTAAAAATTATGGCAATGGGTAGTGGATGTCAATAAGAAGACCTACTGTAGAACTACAGAGAATTAGGGTTTCCTAGGTCTTATATCCTATGCAACAGAAACATTAGAAACAGAAAAAATACAGATGAACAACTGCAGTTGCTATATGTAGAAGTCAGAAATAATACCAGAAGCTCAATCTTCAATAATACTTTAGGTGGAAATTTTATGATTTACAATTCTTAGTTGACATCCCAAGCACACAGTCTCTTCAGAAGGCAGGTAGCTGCGACTATTGATTTTCCAGAGTGTCAGGCATGTATCCAGTTGTCAGACTCAACACCGAGAGCCTAATCTTACTTTTTCTTCTACTGCTTTTTTCTTTATTCTGTGGAGCACCTTCAGACATGAAGAGAAACCCATTTTTGACATACATGTCAAGATTTCTGATATCACAGTTTACCTCACTGTTCTCCACTGACAAAAAAATTCTTATGAACAGAGGTTACATATACCAAAATTCCGTGCATATTCATTCAACCCTTCCAATGTTTTATAGGGAATTTGACAAAAGAAGTACTAACTTTGAGTATTGTTGTTAGAAACTTGTTATAGTGTAGCAAGCACAAAATACAAACAGAATATTGTATTGCAAGTATCTCTGGCTTGCTATTCACCTAAAATATGATACAGATGGACTTTTCATTTTAACAAAAGAGTAGAAAATGAGTAACTTATCCATGGTTACTCCTAAATGAGACTGAAACCTTGCCTTATAGATATTTACTGCTGGTCTCATATTCCCTACAGGATTCATATGGGGACTTGTGGATTTCTCCCTTGCAAATAAGTTTCATCTGATTCCAGTGATGGTACTGGCAGCAATTTTCATATATAGAATATTAATGTTATTTTTAATGGTGAATAAAGAAGAATAGTTATTCATCAGTACTGGGATGTACTGTGGATACTACATTGAGCTTTTGGCATTCTTTTTATGCTATTCAATTTTTCACATCATAGTGAAATATTCTATTTTACAAGTAGTCCTAGATAAGGAAGAGTTGCTTAATCAATAAAATGATCTTATTGCCAGTAGCATACTGAATACTATTGGTATTTCATCACAACAACAAAAACAGATGACTGAAATGTGGAGAACTCATTTCTTTCAGACCAGGCTACAGTCAGCTAAAGCATATTCTAAATTGAAAAATAGATAATGAATGGCTGGATTGCTTCTGTCCTCTCTTTCAGAAGGTCGAGCAGAATATATAAGGAGAAAATTTCTTCCTATTTAGAGCATAGTTAAAACTGCCATTTATGCAGCTTATTTTATGAGTTATGTGTTCCAGAGGGAAGGAAGAGAATCATCAGAGATGAGTGATGAGCTGGACCATCGCTTCAAGGAGTAGTGACAGAAAGTAGCACAATGCCTCCTCTTTGAAACTATGGATCTGAACATAGAAAATATGCAACTGTCTCATGATTCTGTGGTTATGATTTTCAAAGAATATCTGTTTCCCACTGAAGTACAATGGAAAATCCATGAAACGAATCATAAGAAAAAAGCTGAACTATCTACTAAGAGTATAAAATCATGTTATATAATTCTTGCTCACATTCTAGATGAGTTCTTCTCACTTCCTGTCTTTGGAAACCTACTTTTACTGAAATCTGATCACCATGCATACTTCTATTATAAAATGTATTTATATTAATAATTTAATGATAGCTGAGCAACACAAGGTCATTTGTGTTTTGTGGGATAGAGGTTATTTTACTAGATTTAAAAATGAAGGAATAAAAGAATCATGACATGACTCAGTAAAAAGACCTTTTTACTTTAGGGTCTAAATATTCTAATCAATAACACTGTGGAATTGGTCTTCCCTGAGGAAACAAACAAATAAATATATTTAATTGGCATAATAATTCCTTAAACTCTGTTACAATTTCCAGACAGAGTTCCTTTGGCATAATTGCTCCTTCTTGTTTTCCTTTCCTGACCTGAAAGTCCAGTTTTCTCTCTGGAGAATTACCAATCCAAGCTAACAGTGGTGGTGGTGACAACAGATTTTGGCACTTCCTTAGAACACTGAACTGTGCAGTTAGTTGAACTGATTTGAGAGGTGATAAGATAATCTAACGATCTGCACTCTAGTAGTTTCTCATATCAATACCCCCTCTGGAAAGCTAAGAGAAATAAAAACTTATTCCTGTCAGGCTACAGGAAATAGTATCAGGAAATGTCTCAGGAAATAGTTAAAAGTCTGTGTAAACAAAAAACCACCATAAATCTATTAAGATGACTATATCTTTAGATACCCACATCTCAAAGCAGAACACCTAAGCCTCAACAGCCCAGTAACTGAAGTACTTATTGCATAAAAAAGAGGACACCCCCTACTCCCACCGAATGTACTCAGATTCTGGGACTGCAATTCATATTCTAAAATTAAACAAATATAAAATGAAATAGACATTTGGACCTTGGTTAAGAATTGTACAGCAGAACAGACAACAGAATCAACTGTGCCTGGAAGTAACAAAGCTGACATAATTACAAGAGAAAAAAATAAAGAATAAAAAACGTTCATGTACCATGAAACTTGTGCTTCAGCAAGTATGAGATCGATGGATTATATGGCTTTCGAAGGCTTTCATTTACAGTTAAATCCAAACTGAAACACCAGAGCATTAAAGTCAGAAAAATACGAAAGTCAGCATTTTTTTCAATGAACAAAGTATTAAAAGTACTCTCTAAGTGAGCACTTCTTTTGTTACATAAAACCCTGTTCACTGAACCGATTTCCTGTTAGTAGACTGAACCATGGATTAGGTACATTTGATTTGAAGAATGTCACTAATGAAACAAATCATCAGGAAAGGACAGAGAATTTTAAAGTGTGCTTAACACACTGCAGACTCATAGTGATGAGGTTTTGTAGAGTAGGGTAGAAACTCAATTGAAAGAAATAAAGGAAAAATGTGAGTGTATAAAAAGGGATTTATCATGTGGCTTTGGAAAGCTGAACCCTTTGAAAGAGGCACTTGGAACTGAGGTAGCTGATGAAACATAAATGTCAACAACCATTATAGCTTAATGCAAGTGAAACATTGCAATACAAAGTCATAAAGAAGTGTGGCTGTAGCTGAAGTCAGTCTGGGTTAATGGAGGCCGTATGTTCTTATAATTCAGATCAAACAATCGGTAGTCATAGCCCCCGGCTTCCTCCGCTAATGTTATCATTAAACTGTTGTAATTTTAGCAAGTCATGACTGGAATGCCTCAGTTTACCTGTTTATGAAACCAGAATGGCATTTAACTGTGCTGCAGGGTTTAATTATGCTCATAAGGTACAGGGGATCACTGTAGGAAACATTATATGCATGTGAATTTTTATGAGCATAACATCTGTATCAACAGTTCTTTGAATAATAAAAGACATGAAATCTTCAGGATTGCAGGTGTAAAGAAGGCTTCCCCCACCCCCATCATCGTATAGTAAATTACACATAATTAGAAAAAGCTTAGATAAAATGGGACACTTCTGTAATTGGTTCAAGAATCCAACACTCATCATCCTGTATGTAAAAAATCTGTAGCCTTAGGACATTTTTCTAATATTTTTCTGGACGATAGTCAAGTTTACACACCAATATCTAGAAGTCCAGTGTTCATACTGCTACAAAGTACATTGCTTATCACTGTGTGCCAAGGACACAAACCATGACTGGCTCATTGTTTCTATGCCAAATGATAGCTTTAATTATGACATTTACATTACCATAAGGACAAAATAGTTTAGCAAATTATTTTGCTATTTACCATGAAACAATTTATATATTTCAAATCCTTCTCTGGAGACAGCCATGCTGAAGAGTCAGGTGCATCCTCAACACCTTTCTAAAATGTCCTTCTTGCCTTCTTCACATAGTGAGAAATTTGTATGTGGGGTGCCTTCAACTCATCCAACAGTCCAGTTCAGTTTTAGCCTCTTTTTTTTAATGTTTTCTTTTAGTTTCTGTTACTTTGTGGGTGGAATTTTTTGTGGTTTTTTTTTGGTTGGGTTTTATTTTTTTTTGTTGTTGTTGTAGGAGGATTCTGTGTTTAAGTAAGGTTTTCAATTTTAAGACAATATTCCTGCATGGTAGAAATCAGGTATAATCTATATGCTCCTACATTAAGAAATCACATTCTCTGACAAAAAAATCCAAACTTTTTAATGCGCATTTAAGACTCTCCCTAGTATCTCTTACAGAGTATCACTACAGGAAAATTAAACCTTCTGAAAAGCATAAAATAAAGAATTACAGTACATGACAGCTCAGTCTAACTCACTCCAATTTTACCTCTGCAAAAGCCACTGGGAATATCTGTGACAGCCCATCTCCAAAAGCAGTGCATGACAGGGCAGAGCGGTAAAATATAGAGTGAGTTAAGAGGAGGGAAAAAGTGTTTCTATGAAGTGAAGTGATTCTTTTATATTATCTGCAAAAACAGAATGCAAAATATATATAGCAGACCACCTATTAGCAAGGGCAAAGCTAAGGTTAATTTTATATTTTCTCATTTCCCAGAGTTTAAATATGACAAGTAAAAACACTAGTGGTTAGCTGTGAATCAGGCTACAGAGGGAAATTCATAAATCTGTAGGTAACTTGTATATATTTCAATTAATTTGCTGGACTACTTTCCATAAACACCAATTTTGATTTTTGTGAAGTTTTGTGGGTGCTAAAATATGAGAGCAAGCCCATTTTTATAAAAGACCTGAAGTGGATTTAGGTGGATACAGCTATTGCAAAACTTGAAAGCTGAGATGCTTTTGCAATTAGGCAAAAGGAAGTATTTTTTTTTCACTCCTGACTACATTATTACAGGAGAAGAATAATCATCATTCCCATTATTACCATAATTCCCATCATTGGATGCTGGAGTTACTAATATACTAAGCGACATGGATTATTGGTTTCTCTTAAATCTAAATAGCATCAACCTCTGTGTGTTACACTACTTCTAAGTAAAAAAAAGAAGGTAGATGTTTTACAGATCTCTGGTTTTGAAAGAATATGTACAGGGTAAGGCTCCTTGCAGGGGGTTCATAATGATCAGCATAAAGCCTGTCTGGTGCAGAAGTGTGCTGGGTTCTGGGTTCTTTGTGAAAGAACATGCCTAGTCCCTGAATAGGGAAGAGTGAAAAACTTAGTTTCACTCAGGTCACATCCACTGACCTGGATGTTATGGAGCAGCGTAATATATAAATGCTACTTGACTTTTCCCCCAGCTTGTGTTTATGATTGAAATGCATAGTTTCTTTTTAGATGATTTTACATGCCTGTTCCTGACCATTCTTAAACCATTGAATTCACCTTTAATTGCAGATAAAAAAAAATAATAAAAAAATCATCATCCATAAAGACAAAGGTTGGGTGAGAAAGTTCTGGACAAAATTAAAATTAATGGGCAAAATGTATAATATTTAAATAGCAGACAATTCCTATTTGTTATGAGAGTTATGAGAGCTATCTCCAAATACTTCATCCTATAAGTTTTTTTCCTAATGACAGAGAGTGCAGAAGTACTGTATTTATGAAAGGAGAGAAAAAAACTACAGAAAAATGTGCTGGGGGAACAGAGCACAAGATGTGTTCTCACTATTGTCACTTTCTGCCGTCATGAAAGGACATGGGACAGACTCAGGAGGAGACAGTTTTTCTAAGAAAATTGGTTTTGTCATAATAACAACTTGTAAGTGTTAGTCTTCCAGAAAGTCAGCTCTGAGTTCATTTTTTCCCCAACTTCTGATGGATTTGGGGGAAAGATTCTTTACAATAACATCATGCAAATTGAAACACAGTATCTGTGCTTTAAACTCCATACAACTTAAGATGGAAAACTGTAAATCATTGTGGGCCTCCTGAATTAAAGACAAATTTAGGTAAGTCTATACATACTCAAGAGATAGCATACTGTTGGAAGAAGTACCTAGTCCACAGGAATTTTAGAAGAAGAAATTAAAGTATTTGATTTTATCTAAATCACAGTATTTGGGTTACTATATTCAGCAAACTGTGAGTTGATTTGAAATGGAAATGTATGTCTTTAGAGTAAAAGGAATGTGCAGATGGTCTTGGATGACTGAGAAACAAAATGAGTACTAGCACAAAATGAGCACAAACTGTTCATTTTATGAGTTGTCATGGAGAGAATTATGAATGGAAAATATTCTTACACACTAATGAAGGAAGGAGAGCCCTGAAAGCTGCATTAATTATACTGTAACTGCATTACCCCAGTATGGACAATTTGTTGTACAGTATTTCTTATTTCAAGTGCTGAGAAACTACTGTGTAAAACCAGATGCAGATACGCCAGTTTTCTGAAGAGCAAGACAAAACATTTAGACTTGAAGGAAGAAACTATCTATATGGGAAAAAGTTTGCTTATTCATAGAAAATAACTTCAGCAAAAGTGAACATGCCAAACCTGAGAAAAGGTCTGAAAGGACAGCAGTGCTGCATTTAATTTTCATGCCAAGGCAGGAGACTAAAGCAGAAATCTCTGTGTTTCTATCTGTAAAGACAGAGCTTGGATAGGTGATGCAGAGTAAGTTAACAAATGTGAGTACTGATAAGAATGACCAACTGACTGTAGTTTTGGGAGGTGATCCAGCAGTTCTGGTATGATATCAGTATATTACTGAGTGATGACCCGGGTAGATGGAGCTCGTCAGCCCTGTAAGGCCATCCATCTAAGAGAAGGTCACTCTAAACAAACCTACATCCTGAAGGACCTCACTACCACCGTCCAGGCTTGCTTGGCCCTGGCAGATGAACCTTAGGATTAAAGGGTGGGCTCAATTCAGTGCACACTGTGTGTCACCTAAAAAAATCCATTGTGCAGGCTTGAAGGGTAAAGACCTTTCCCAAATCTTCGTTCACGAAGACTGGCCATACATGACCATGACTGAGTGATGAGAATTCAATGACTGAATAAGTTGCTAAAGTTATCATAAAGTAAATTCATTCATTTAATGGTTTATCTGATAGAAAGGAAGATTGTCAAATCAATATAATGTGTCATATTTCTGAATTTATTGCTAGAGGACTTGCATTGCCCATGAAGGAGGAAAAGCCAATACCATCAACATCGGGAACAGGATTTTCAAAATACCTCCATAATGTCACAGGAAGCCAGCCTTTGGGTGCTCTGTTACCTACCCATGGCAACAAAAAGTTCAGGAGACACCATTTTAAATCAGACACCTTCAGGATCCATTATTATCCATAGGACTTCATGATGTAAAATCAAATGGAGCAACTTATGTTTGAGACGATGCCAAAGCTCAGGGAAAATAAAATAAAAAAAAATCACATTGCATTTTAGTCACCAGTTGTGAGTACCAAAATTACACTTCGATGGTCATGTGAATTTGAACATGTTCTTCACCTTCTGTCACTGTGCTGGTAGGACAGTAGAAGCAGAGGCAAAAAGAGCCTGATTCTCATTTGAAAGATAAAATACCCCAGATGGGATGCAGCATAATGCTGGTTCTGGAGGCAGTTCCCCCATGTAAGGTGGTTTTCAGATTTTGAGATCAACTCTGTTTAAAGCAAATTCCCTTCAGACTGCCACAGCCTATAGTCATGATTTGATGGATACACAAAGAAAAACTCAGTGTCTATTTTAATTAATGATGATCTGATATTGCCATCAAGAGTGGTGTGAAAACAGATGTGTATAGTGAGGACATGCACTTTTTCTTTAATACAATAAATTCACTGAGACGTTTTGTGCTTCAAGATTAGTGTGATATATAATACAGTGTTATTTCTGAATAAGATAAATGTTTGATTTTCTTACTATTCAAGCACCTCCAGAAGCTATTTCTTTAGCTAAACTCTAATACAGTCACATATATAAAAAAATTAAAATTCATGCCAAATGCTCATCTTTTTCTGCATCATTTTCTTCAGCTGTTTTATTCAGTCTGAAGATTCCTCACCCTGTGTATGAAAGGTTGTTATTTGCAGTGTCTGCATCAAGAGAGGTAAGAAATCTTAGGTGCCTACATGTGGTACAGACACAATACAGCATAAATTTAGTCTCAATATTTGTAAAACACTTCTGGTTCAACAAAGAAAACTTTTTTTTTCTTTTGGCAGTCCGTAGTTTTCATGGCAAGTAGCCAGCCAGTAACAAGCAGTGGGTTTTACGGGTTAAAGTCATTAGGACCAGCTGTCTTATTTGTGCTTATATTTGCAATAAGTCCCTGTTTTTTAGTATGAAAAAATGAAAGTTACTTTTCTTTTGATTCTAGCAAATGTAAAATGTTTAAAATAATTGTATAATCAAATGTGAAAATATAAATATATAAATATTTGTGAAATAACTAAGGTACTGATTTTTAAAGTTCTCCTTTACTGTATTTCACACAACATTATTTTTGTTTTCTCTAAATTTTTTTGGCATTAATTCTTTTTAGAAATCTACATAGAATTTCCAATATTTTCTTATAAAGTGCTTTAAAACCTACCTGCTTATATCTAATTGCCAGTTGGTCGCCTTGGATTTTTGGTTCATTGGAGGAAGGAGGCAGGAGTTTTAGTTGTACGTTTGGTTGATTTTTTAAAAATCAGGAGGTCTACTAATCAGGCTGTCCTACCTACTGCCTGATCAAGGTCTCTTCAGCTGGTTTTTGAGGGGCTGAGCTATGATGCTGTGCACTGACCTTAACTGGCACTTTGGACGCTTAATTTTGGTTTGCAAATGTGCATAGCAGCTCACCACAAAATGAATAAAACCCAACAGATTTGCATGGGTCCTCACAAAGTTCCTATCTGGCAGGAGATGGCTGCTTGACATAAAGTGGATGGGCACCTCAGCTTCCACGCAAAGTCTATGAAGTTCACGCTCTCCTCATATTATCAGTCCACATGGGTGACAATGACTGGATTATCTTGCATGATTTTATTTGAAGAGAAATAACAGAATAAAGAATTAAGATTCAATTTTGCTCTGATATCTTTGTTAACGAACTGTAGAAATTGTCCCTTTAAGCAACTTCTACCAGAAAAATAAATGGACAAGGCTTACAGACATTGACATTCTTTAAAGAAAAAGCATTGTAGTAATAATAGTACATTACAATATGATGGCCCTATTCATGTTAGGTTTCCAATTTTTTAGAGGACCTGCACTTTATTGAATAATTCCAGCTACATAACTGAAAGAAAGACAAATTTCCAGAATGGAAATGAATGCCTAAAACCACTATGCTGCTACTTAAAATTGGGAGGAATGTTTCAGGAAGAAATGACTGCACTCCAATCTCAGCTTTCATACAGAATGTACTACAGGACAATGGCAAAGGCAGGTAAATGCTGGACATTTGTTTCCGCACTAGCATGAATAATGCTTACTTTTAGTGATCATTAATCCAACCATCTGTTCCTTTTCACCTACATAACATTCCCATCAAGTCTGAGGTCCCCTCCAAAACAAAGTAATTTTTCTCCAGTGTATTTAACCAAACAAAAATCTCCTTTTTATACTTTGGAATAGAAAAGCTGCAATATTGAGTTCCAAAAAAGTTAAAATGAGATATTTCCCTTCCCTCTCTGTAATTCAGCTAAGAGCTTAAAGCAAAGATCTCATGGAGCTTAAGCCCTGAACTGCATTTTTCAGGAAACATACTATTATTCAAAAAAAAGTCACCAATAACTAAGCTTATTACCACCACTGCCTTAACACATCTTTGTGCTGGAGATATGCACATTTAAGTGCAAAAGAATAATAAAAAAAAAGTGCTGTTACAGCACTGCTGTTATACTTAGAGGTTTGAGTATTTTTCTAAACAAGACATAATTTTTTTAAAATACATATTTTAGTACACATCTACAAATCTTAAAAATACATATTGTAAAACCAGAAACTTCTAATTATAGTATGAAGAAAACTGTAAGCAAAAGTATTACCTAACTGCTCTGAATTGCTCTCTTCCATCAAAGATTTGTTTCATTTTGTTCACAAAATCCATTGTTTCTGAGAAGTGTTCTAATTAACAGCTTAGCTACAGTTATAAAATATTTTCCATGTGACTCACTTTTCTCTGGTACAAGACAGATAAGAAATAAATAAGTTTTCCCTCCTAGAAATGCTGTTAACCCTTTTAAATCAGCTGGTTCATTCCAAAGCAATTTCCTTTGATATACTTAGTACTTCATCCAACAAAAGAAAAACAAACCAACTTCACTTGAACATTAATATAGGGTTTCCTTCTAGCTACCATTCTAATTAATCACACAATCAATAATGAAATATTTCTAACCTCATTTGTAACAAAATATAGATCTAGATACACTACTTCAAAGAGAATATTTCTCAACTCAGTAAAATTTACAAAACATATGCATAAAGTAAATCTAATGGGAACATTCCAAAGCAGTCCTGTTTCCATGTGAGAAGTATGACTTTGCCTAAACTGGTGTTCCTTTCAACATTATTATATGGTGTCAAGTGGTTTATATAGTGAAAGATAATCACTCTGTAAACAAATGAAAGATATTTGGGGATATATTTGCAGCAGGAAAAAAAATCTTCCTTGCAGTTGTACCTACATACTGAAATTTTGTTCTTTGAGTTATACCTACAGTCTCACTGTAGGTATAAATTGAGAGTATACCTAGAAATTGAAGTATAATTGAGAGACAGCAGTTTATGTTAGTGCAGAGCAAATTTGCCATGGCTTCATCCTCTCTGTCTTCCCTCATCCATTATGACAGTTTGAGATGCTGATCTATCCCAAAGGTGAGGAAAGTACTTTTACAGGAATAATCCTGTGCCACATCCACTTTCCAACCTTGCTCACAAGTCACACAATCCCCATGACAGCTTAGAGTAGGTGCTTCTTAAGATATGACTACCTGGGACTAAAATGCAGTTGCATAACCTACCCCAAAAAAATGTCTATTCTGTATTGCACCAACCTGTCAATACAGTGTGGTTCAAATTTCACAGACACCTGCTAAGCAGAATGCTTTTGTTGCTTCATTGTTACCCTGCATATTACAGATTTAACTCAAAGGCTGGACTCTGGGTGGTTTACCACAACTCTTCTAAACAACAGTTCAACAAGTTTTTAATCCAGCTCACAGCCCATTTATTTAATCCATACTTCTTCAGTTAGTCTATGAGGATAATATCAGAGACAGCGTGGAAAGCCTTGCTAAAGTCAAGATATACATCATCTCCTGCTCTCCTCTCATCCCATCCACCAAGCTAGTTATTTCACTTTGCAAAGGCATGATCAGGCATGATTTCTGCTTTATAAATCCATACTGACTATTTCCAATCACCTTTTTGTCCTTAACACATTTAGTAATGGCCTCTAAGATTTTTCACTCCATTATCTTCCCAAGGACTGAAGCGAGGCTGACGAGCTTGCAGTTCGCTGGATCCTCCTCCTTGCTCTCCTTAGATTGAGAGTAACATTTGCTTTCTGCCAGTCCTTAGGAACCCTTCTGGGCAGCTGTGGCCTTTCAAATATAACCAGCAGTGGCCTTGCAGCTACTGGCCAGCTCCCTCAGTACTAAGGGGTACATCCCATCAGGGATGCAACCATAATTCAGTATGTCCTATCTTATCTTGTCTGTTAAATGTTCCCTTACCTGATTCTCCTTCACTGAGGGAAGGTCTTCTTTTCTCCAGACTTTCTACTGGTTTCAGGGACCTGGAATTGCTGGAGAATGGTATTACCAGTACAGACCAAGGCAAACAAGACACAGTACCTCATCCTTTCCCACATCCTTCATCACCAGGTACTCTGCACTGTTCAGCAGCGGGAACACATTTGCCCCAGTTTTGTTTTTGCTTCTTATTGCCCATCATGTTCCTTACCAGATTTAACTACAGGAGGGCTTTGACATTCCTAACGCTGTTCCTGCATGTTTGTACAGTGTTTCTACATTTTTTCCAGGTCACATGCTTCTGCTTTTGATGCAAACTAAGCTTACTTGCAGAGTTACAGTTAATTTTTGTGTGTACATAACCTTTAATTCTATTTAGTAATTTGGAGTTTAGTACAATTTTCTCTCATGTTGAAAACCCTGTTGTTTTGAAATCCACTCTTTTGGACATTTATATATTTCTAAAAAAATAATAATTGCAAAATCCATAACTTATTATAATTACCAAGTTAATTCTGCCTACAAAGGAAAATGCCTCATTGCCAAATCATGGTTTTCCTTCATCCAATATAATCATTTGATTAGGCATTCTGTTCCATGTTTCCCTAGTGATTTTAATTTTTTCCTCTGGAGACTGAATTTTTAGTCTTGTTTTTCAGAAGAATGTCATACCTCATAAAGAATCAACTAACTTTTAGCTTATTCACAGATAATGATAATAAAATGGGGGAAACATCAAAGATGATTTATTATACCACATTGAGCAGTGAAGAAAAAAAAATCTTGTCAGCTGTACTCACTTCTTTTTATTTAAATGAATGCAAAAATGTCCTCCTTCTCCATCTTTTCCAAAGTAATGTTTATTTGCATCTGATTTCTCAACAATACTACATCATGTAAAAGAATGAAATGGCATTTCTGAATGCACAGTTGGTAGACTGAGCGTGCACTGGTGTTTGCAACTTAACTGTCTTAAAATCCTTGCTTGCAATATTTCTAGATACCATTGATAGTCCTCTTTAAGTGCCTTTTAAAATGTGATGTACACTATTAGGAGAAGATAAATTATTGGGGATTGATAGGCAGTAACAGCATGTGTCAGTGGGAGAGATGTAACTCTGCAGAGAGCCGTGCACATCTACCTCTGTCTGGTGCATCGCTTTGGGTACCAACATCTACTGTCCATGGTTTTCAGAGCAAACGTGCTCAGGATTTCCACTGACCCCAGTGGAAAATGACTGCATCTATGCTTTATCCCCATGTTTATGCAATCCTTTGATAAACTGACCAAGGGATACTGGCTTATGGCACAAAAAGGGAACAGAATCCACTTCCCTTTCTCACATCTGCAACACCTCCGTAGGTCTTGGAATAGTTTTTAGAAAAGCCAAAACAGTCCTTCAAAATGTACACTGTTTTCCTTACTATATTCAGCCAATGCGAATTAGCAGTAGTTATAAAAATATTTTTATAATAGATTTACACTTCACAAACAGAAGGTATTTATTTCTGTTCTTACACATTATAGTAAAAAAAAGAAATAAAATACTGGGTAAATAACATTTTTTCTTTTTTTTTTCTTTTTTTTTTTTTCCCCAGAAAAGTAGATTTCCAGTTTCTTTAATTTTTTCCAGAAAAGTACTTTCCAGAGACATATGGAACCCCTTTCTATTTTTGATGGTTTGCAAGATACCACAATGACCTCTAAGACCAAGGTAAATCCACTGCCTGTTTAGTAGAATTTGAAGGTTGCCCTTCCTGTACAGCCATCCAGAAATATCAGTCTTGGAAGGAAACTGTTTCTGTTAGTCCTTGAAAATTCCTTGATAATGAGCAAAAGATTAATGGTACAGAGGAGAAAAGGGAATATCTGAGAGGTGTATAGTTCTGTCCCTTGAAGTGTGGTTAGTGTGGCATTGCCAGATCAGCTGCTCCAGGGCGTAGTGGTGGCTATGAATGCTGCTCATGTTTCCAGATTCCTTCTTTTCTCATGCTTCCAACACGATTATGGTGAATGAGTGGGAAGCAGGAGAGGAGACTTCAGGCTTTGCCAAGCTTGGAAGCTCTCTGTGCCTGAATTGTCATTGTTGTAATAGAACATCAAGGCCTACAATGAAGATGACAGACTATTGTCTGTTTTTAGAGACAAAGTGGCATAAACTGCCAAGAGTGAGTCCCGTGTGTGCCTGTGTGTATGAGGTGAGAAAAAAAGGGAGCCTGGAAGAAAAGCTTTATTTAGAAGCAGCATGTAAGCTGCTTCCAGGCTCATTGCTACTGGAGTCTTTTGTACTGAGATATTTTAAAAGAAAATTTAATACCATTTTTTAAAAAAAGAAATTCTTCCACGTTCTCAAACTTGATGTTACTTTATGAGTAGAGATAATGAATTGCAGACTTCCCTGTGGAGGGTACATTGCTTTCTTGTGGATTAGTAGATTAATTAGATACAGGACTGAATGCTTCCTAGCAGAATTCCAGAATATATTAACAGAGGACATAGATAAATTGACATCTTTAGTATTCCTTAAGTAATAAGTTGCAAAACCTTTTCAGCTCAACTTTCACACAGAACTGGTACTGTTTATCTATCAATGACAAAGATAAATACTTCAGTGACACTGAGATGTGATGAATATGATAACAGAGTGGTTAAGGCAAATAGTTCTCAATACAAAACTTTAACTGCAAACAATGGGAAATCAGCAGGAAAAATGCTTGCATGATCAAGATCAACCTCTGGGCTCTAAATCAGATTAAGGAAGTTTTGATGTTGCTTTAGGCTCTGAAAAAACAAGCATTCAGAACCTATACTTAAAGTACTCATTTTTGAATACTGGTCCTCATTTTTTAAGTTCTAAATGTGATGGTAAAACTATATTGAAGAATTTCATATGAAATAGAACAGAGAATTTAAAGGAATATTAAGGGGTAGATCTTACCTGTTTCACATTGAGGAATATTTTTACTTCACAGAAATTGATATGTGAATTTGCAGACTAGTGAGGGATTAATTTTAGCTAATTTTAGCAACAGAAATAATAGATGTCGACTCTAACCTAATCATGTAGACTGCCTTACAAAAAGAGACAGGAATGTCCACAGGGCAATGTTTTCTACTTACCTTTAGTACTTATCTTAGGGTAGGTGAATTAGCCTCCAGCAGCACCTATCTCTTTCTGCTGACTGTTAGGAAAGCCTAAGCAACTATCTCAGATTTATATGCTTAGCTGATTATTGCACCTTCCTTGTGAAATATTCAGAATTTCTTTCTTGGGAAAGAAAGATGTCTCCAGATAGTCCACTGAAAAATCTGAAGCCTTTTTTTTTTTTTTTTTTATTTGTCCATGTGCTTATTTGCAGAGAATCAGAGAGAAATTGGGAATTTAGAGCTTCAGTGTACCCTCAAAATGAGCACATCACTGGACTGAAAAGGTATCTTTGTTGCTCATGGTTACAAAAGTACAACAAATGTTCTCTCATGTGCTTGCAAAGATACACAGAGGCTTTTGAAAATGCTTGGACAGTTAACACCCAAGGTTTCCAGACATGAAAGCCTGTTAGGTATTTGACATTTTACTAGGTGCTCAAACATCATCTCAATTGCTTTTATATAAGTTTGAAAATCAGGACTGTTCCTGATTCATGGATTCACATTTGTGTGTTTATACATCCTCTGGCACCAAAGCCATTGAATGATTCACGAAAGACAACAGTAAGTTCTTGCATCACTGGAACTAATAAAACATGATTTGTTATAGAAGTGTCTTGTGACTGATTGACCTTGATGTCCAACTGAAACATTTATAAATCTGTGCAAATCTAATTATTTAATTAATTAGAGTCCTCTAGTTCTGTCACATTCAGTTAAAATACAACAAGTTCAAAAGTTTTTAAAGGGAACACAAAGACACAGACACATGTAGGCAGTGGGGATCTGTGATCCTTGCCTTCTGTGCAAATGGTGCTACAAAGAAAAAGCTCTTCTATGGTTGCAGAAACTTTGAGTCATTCAACCTAAAGTTCTAACTGATTATTATCATTTAGTTTTATTCAACTTGTTGCAGTCTTATTCAACTTGTTTATCAATGACCTGGACAAAGGGATAGAATGCACTCTGAGGAATTTTGCTCATGATATGAAGTTGTGGAGAGTGGCTGATACACACCTGAAAGCTGTGCTGCCATTCAGTGGTACCCTGATACTCTGGAGAGTTGAGTGAAGACAATAAAGAGATTCAACCAGGGTAAGTGTAGGAGAAATAACCACAAGTACCAGCACAGGGGGGCTGACCTACTGGAGGGCAGTTCTGCAGAAAAGGACCTGGGGGTCTTGGTGGATGACAAGTTGACCATGAGCTGGCAGTGTGCCCTGGAGGCCATGAGGGCCAATGGCATCCTGGAGTATCAGGAAAGTGTGGCCAACAAGTCGAGGGAGGTGATCCTCCCCCACTACTGGGTCCTAGTGAGGCTGTATCTGGAGTACTGTGTTCAATTCTGGTCTCCACAGCTCAAGAAAGACAAGGAGATACTGGAGAGGGCCCAGTGGAGGGTCATAAAGATGATTAGAGTCTGGAGCAACTGTCTAAGGAAGTGATGGAGCTGGGTCTATTTAGCATAGGGAAGAGAAGGCAGAGGGGATCTCATTAATGTGTATGAATATCTCAATGGCAGGTGTCAAGAAAATGGTGGCAGACTCTTTTCAGTGGTGCCCAGCAACAGGACGAGGAGCAATGACCACAGACTAAAAGTTCCAGTTCATCTTGAGGAAGAACTTTACATTGAGGGTGGCAGAGCACTGGAGCAGGCTGCCTAGAGAAGTCATGGAGTCTCCCTCTCTGGAGACATTCCAAACCCACCTGGATGCATTCCTGTGTAACCTGCACTGGAGGCCCCTGCCTTGGTGGGGGGAGTTGGACTTGGTGATCTCCAGAGGTCCCTTCCAGCCCTAATAATTCTGTGATATTGTGATCACAATTAAAACAATGAACATACAGTAAATATATCTGATACAGGACTTTTCACCTTTCTTTGCAATCTACAGGTAAAGGTTGTAACAGAAAAGTGTAGAGGCTCCAGGCAGGTGTCAGGTCATACAAATGGAAATGCAAAAGCAAAAAAAAAGACCACAGCTGCAGAACCGGCCTTCTCTGAGACTCCTACAAACCATGTCATTATTTACTCTGTCTGTAGCAGTTATGTCAACTGAACCCATAGTAAAAGAAATTCACCAGCAGGCAAAGAAATGTAAACACATGGCTCAAAAACGTATACATTTATCTGACTGGGGAAAAAATATTTTTCATTTTTTTCACATACAAAGTAAAAAAAAAAGACTCTTCCAACTATAAAAACAGTTTAAATGACAAATTTCTAATGTGACCTCTTACATCTGCAGAACAACTGTGCTTGCCCATGTAAACTGAAGAAAGGTGATGTCAAGGTCAAACAAATTTAGAAACGATTAATATAAAGGATGTCTAAAGAAGGCTTCAAAGCAGCGTATGGGTTACTGAGTACATCAGAAGTATCCTCACTCAGCTTCCCTGAGCAGGGCATTTCCAGGTACTGAAGCTATCTCTGAGGTACATAGCATGGTAACCATGCAGCCTACTGCTCAGCTCAGTTAAAACAACAGCCAATCTTCCACCAGCAGGTCTTAAACAAATCTTTCCTCAGCATTTCTCAGGTCAAGAACTAAAACCAGTCACTGGTGAACCATGGGATATCGTTCTGTGTCTTTTTTCAAACGGGCATAACAGGTAATATCTGGCCAGAAAAATCCCCAGAGTAGAACTGTGTGAGAGAAACTGATGTGAAAGTGATGGACAGTCACCATCTGGGAATGCCCACTGTGTCTGTATCTGATTGTTGTAACTAGGGCCTATAGATCTATCTCAATTACCATCTAAGTTGTAGCAGTTGATAAGGGGTTATGCTAAGGGGTAAGATGGAATTCTGATAGAAAGAGTACAAAAAGGCAACAAACCACCAACTGAACGCAGACATAAAGAACAGACAAGGAAATCCAAGGTCTGTTAGGAACTTCACCAACAAACCAGAATAGAGAACAGGAGAAAACTGTGCACTGAAAGATGTCAGAAATGAGGCTGTATAAAATAAATTCTAGTCTCTCTCCTTTCTTCCCCTCCCTGCCTCTCCCTGTTTTGTTTTTTTTTTTTTTTTTTTTTAATTTGAAAAGAAAGATGTAGGAATTCATGCAATAATCCTTTGCAAAAACCAGCAAGTCTCTGTTGTGGTCTAGAAACTCTATCCACTGCTAGTGAGCCCTGATCACTTGGACATCTAGCCAAGCACAGCCAGGCATTTCTGATTTGTACCAGGGCACTGACACAATCTTATCTGATACAAATGAGATTTTGTTCCATTTTCCCTTCTGTCCTTCTGACTGCCTTCTTATTTTTCCTCTCTGCCCCCTCTCTCTCAATTTCACAGTGACCCTGAGCCTCACAGCACTTCACAGCACTGGCACAACAGGCTGTGGCAGCTCCTGCAGAGAAGGAAAGCAACTTGCCTGGTGGTGCCTCAAGCCGTGAAATAATCGAAAATAAAGAGAGGTGTTGTAGAGGACAGATTGCAGTAGTTGTTGACTACAACTGTGGGTACCACATTAGGGTGCCTGTTTGTGGCTGTCATAGCCATTTATACTGAGAATATATTCTGCTCTTACTGCCATGGGTTTCTTTGACAAGATTGGAAAAATAGCCATCATTCACACTTGCCCACTCAAAACTCACTGACAGGACTATTCTATTCAGACTTCTATTTGTGCATGGCTAAAATAGCAACTCTAACCAGTATATTCAGCCTGAAAAAGATATTTTGTATAATTTTTGCATTAATTTTTTTTGCTTATGCATTCTGATTTCAATTTCCATTTTTTTCCCTTTCATCCTGTATAGCTTTGGCATGGGACTAAATTGTCTAAAGTCTCTGTATTAAAACACAGAAACTATTTAAATGTTGAATTTTGCATGTAGTAGTGTCAAACTGCTAGCATATTGGTATATAGACATATTTATATCATCTTGGGTGGAGTTACATTATTACCACATTGTTTTATTTTCTGTATTCAAATAAATTCATCCATCAGCAAGAAAACTGGTCAGCATTATACAGACGAAAAAATATGGCCCCTCATCTTTCAGGGGTTAGTCAATGCATTGCTCTTTAAAAATAAATACAGTATGCATTTATATAGCTCCCTCAGTCTTCAGACAGGTTTTGTTTTTTACTGATGTTCATGGAATGACTTTCACATTGGCTTGTGAGGTGTAAATGATAGCAACGTAGGATAAGAAGGGTTCAAAAAGGTACAGAAGGTAAAGGATCAAATTGTCTGTTAGCAAATACCTACTTGGCTCAATTGACTTTGCTGCCAGACAGCTTTGCTGCATACACAGTTTGACATACAGTTTGAAATATAAGCCTGCAGGAAATGGGATCAGGATAAAATCAAATTACAGATAGATGCGAATGCATATCTCTCCTGTAATCAGGTATCATCAAAATGGGCTATTATGCCAAAAATATACCAAATCACGAATACACGCCTATGAACACATTTCAGAACATTTTGTTTCTCTTCCTTTTATGATTCCAGATGGACAATGCAGAATAAATAGAAACTGGATGAAAAAAGATGGTCTCACTATTTAATCATAAGAGTCAATTAACTGAAAGTGCCTACTGATCATCTAAATCTCCAACTGAAAAGTCTGCACAACTACTTGCAGGAAAGAAAACCTAAATAAAAAATTACTGCCATATCATCTGGTCTCTTAAACTTTTAGTAGGTTTTTACACTTTTTTTTTTTTTTTCAAATCATATGACAGCAAGCATACTTTTGAATAAAAATTACTGTATTTCAAGATATTAATACCTATTGAACAAGGTGTCTGTCCACTGCCACTGAAAGAAAACCAGGTTTAAATAAAAGGTTGAAACCAGTTGGTTTTCCCAATTTATAAGAAGTATAAGTGGAGATTAACTTTGGTAAGTGCTCACAGCCATGGCAAGATTTGTTTTGGCTGTTAAGTAAATTAGATTTAAAATATCCTTCAGTTTTTCATTTGAAACTCAGTAATGCTAACTAAACTACCAATGAATTTTTACAGATATTTAATTGTACTCCAAATGGTCAAATAATTAAGAACCTAATGTTGTAATACAGTTTATTCTCAACTTAAACCATGAACTTGTTAACTGTTCACCAGAAAAGGAAATAGAACAGAGAAAAGCAATCCACCAGCTCTGCTATGTGTTAGGAATTGCAGTGTTTACATTAGTTTAGTATCTTAATTACCAAAGATATCATTAGCTTTGTAAACTGGGACATTTTTCTTTTATTGCTGCTATAATTTTATTTGTCAGGCACTGGCTTTTGTTGCAGGACAAACTGCTGTATATTTTAAAATTTTGCCTTTAGTAACTTGCCCCATCGAATCTCTTTCTTTTTTATTCTTAAAAAAATAAAAGCAGTTAGAGTTCACACAAATGCAGGTTGAGACTATGAGAAGGTCAATCACAGCTGTGACACAGGAGGTTGTGGGGCTCAAGCAGTTTCAGAGTGGTGGGTTTTAGCAAGACTGAGACGTTTCCCAGATTTAGGATACTAACTATGGAACTCATAAAGAAACATTAAGTGAAGTGGTCCTTTCTGGCTCTGTTTGGAAGAAAACCATAGGGCCAATTATACTGGTATGCTAATTCCACACTGGAAACAAAATTGTTCAAATTATATCTCCCCTCTATAATCTACAAATATAGAAAAGAGAAACGATGAAACAACACTAGAGGAGAACAGTAAGGAAAGATGCGAATTCACCTTTACATCCATTTTTAAAGTATCTGAAAAGTTCCTGAAATAGAATCCCAGGAGAAGAGAGCCTTTCAAATCAGTTGTCTTTTCCTGTAGCCAAATGACACCTGTGGACAAATCTTGTTAACAAGATTTCCTCCATGTTTCAGACAAAGACATTTTCTTTAAAATAAGAAGCCAAATCAACCTTGCCTCTATATTCATCATATGGGAAGAAGGCTGCCTATAATGAATAAATACCATCCCTCCATATAAAAAGGGTACTTTATTCCAGGATCAGATTTATTCACCTAATTTCTTTAAGCCCTCAAAAAGATTAGCTCCTGAGCTTACAGCTCCACAATGGTGCCTTAACCTTGATTGTGTGATGACGACAGCTCTAGCACTCAGTATATTCATGTTTAATATAAGAAGAGAAAACTGCATGCAGTTTACCAACCTATCTTACTGTCTTCATTCTCCTTAAGTATATATCTAGATATATAAATCTAAATCCATATGAGTGAATACTCAAAGAAAGAAAAAGCATTATGAATCAAACAGTTCCTGAGCTCTATCTATTACATTATGGACATGGCGAAAATTCAGAGCCTGTAGATAGGACACATGTAATATTTCAAAGCTTACACAGATTGAGGAAAATAAAGAGAAAAATAATGCCGATTGAACTCTTCCTCTACTGAAGTCTCTTTTTTTCATATTGGGTAACTTGTAACTGCAATGATATCCCCTTCAATTCCTCAGCACCACCTCCCAGACTGGGTTTCAGTCATGGATCAACTCATCCATTTACCACTTGCTCAACCTTGTCATCAGTCTGCTTTGTTTCTTTTTCCATGTCTCAATGGATGCATTTGACCTCCTTCAGAGTCGTTCATCTTCTCCATCTCTTTCTGCTTAGTACCTTGTAAGCCCATGATCTATCTTCTAAACCCATGTCCAGTACTTATTTATTATTTCCAATCTTGGTTTTGCCCATTGTCTCCTTTAGCAGCCCAGGTTTCTTCATCCACCTATTACAAAACAACCTTTACTCCATTATTCACTACTTTGACTCTTCTTCAACATTCAAATTATGTCTCTTACCTTTCTAAAATTAGAACTTTGCTGAAACTCTCATAATCTTGTGAAACAAGATCATAAACAAAACAAAACAATATTTTAAGCTGTTTCTTGTCACAAGTGATTGAAAAATTATGTTTGAATGCTTTGTATGCACATACTGCAGATAAGTCTAAAAACTTGGATTATGGGGAGATATATTGGAAGTAAGTATATTCTCCAGCCTCCTTATCAGTCTATGTAGTTGTTGTCCAGCTGGGGCATTTAACATTGAGAAGGATTTTTTCTTTTAGAGAATGTCTAATAGAGCAAGAATACAAAACTGTATAGCCTAAAGGTTGTATTACTGGTAAGCCTATGCTTGTCCAGGATTACTCATTCCTGTCTGCCACATGAGACTGTTTACTTTGTGTTTTGGTCCATAGTTTAAAGCACCACATTTGTGCAATGTGCATCAGTCAGCTTTAATACTAGCATTTGTAACCAAGGGTAATGAAAAATACAGAATCTGGCATTTATCATAACTGTGTCTTTTCCTAAAAAAGAAAGAAAGACATGTTAACATAATTTGAAAAAATGGGCTATTAACCACATTGACATAAACACTTTTTTTTCTTTTTCTTTTCTAATCATATTAGCATTTGCAAGATTAAATACAGTTCATTTGTTTAGGATGAATCTAAATCTTGTCACATTCAGACTTTATTATCTCTGTGCATTCTGGAGTGGCATCCTGTTACATGTCAAACAACTTCTAATTGCCAATACCAGATTTTTAACATTTACACATGGATCTCAACTTGCATGACTCAGACACAAAATGTAAGTATATACCTATATGTAAAATAGATATCTAATTCAGTCTATGCATGAAATGTAATTTTGAGTTCCCCAACGGGTCTTATATGATGTTTGCACCATCCCTGCGCAGGTAGAGAGGTCTGTGGAACAACTAAATCTGATACATTCATTTGTCAGAAAAGCAGAAGCTCATCTGGCTGCTGTATGGGGCAGTCTGTGGTACCAACCTGTGGACACAGTATCTTCTCCTATGCACATTTTGCATTGCAATTTTCTCTTGCATGAATACGTGCCAGGCACAGCTGGTCACCCACGCAAGCACAGCCAACCAGCTGCTTCTCACACCTGGGACTACAAAATGAGAAAGGCTGCATTCCTGAACTATAAATGCCTAAGAAAGGACTTAATTATGGAACTATGGAAATCAGTTGTTCACTCAGTGCTTGACATTTGAATTGCCACTTTCAGCTGCACGAGCTAAGCAGGCTGCCATACCACTGCAATTCCCGGTCAGAGCTTCCCAGAAAAATCGAGGCATTACGTGGAAGAATGTGGGCAAATCAGTGGGAGGATTTGTTTCAATCACTAGCCCTCTAATGTCAGAAAATACTAAAAATAAAGGCACTGATAAATGATTAGACTAAGCAATCCCATGTTAAGCTGAAAAAAAATAATTTTGCTTTCTGGTTGAAGCACTGTCCTAATTCCAGAGAAGCTACATCTTCAGCAAGGCAAAGCAAAATGCTACCATCTTCTTGTCTAGAGGACTCTTTACTATTCTGTTCTTTTCAGGTACACTATCTAGCTAAAGATATAAAATAACAACTAACAAAAGTTCTAGAAAAACAAAAAAGAACAGACATTGCATAAAAATATGAGAAGCTCAATGCATAAAATTTACTCCATCACTCATACATACTATGTACTATTCTCAGACTATTGATCCAGTACAAGAAAATCCATTTAATGTGTTTCTGATTTCACTGGTCATCCAGTAGGACTGTTGCTGGTCAGCCAACCAAAGAAGAGTTGATTCAGTGGAGCCTGTCTAACAGGCTGGAAGACTTTTATGGCTTAGATGAGGTTTAAAGATGCCCCAGGCACTCCATGACCCCAAGAAACCCAGGGGTTATAAGGGTCATCACACAGCTACTTATAGAAATGCACACAAGAAATTCATGACTTGCTTAAGATCTCACTACGTGTCTGGCATTAGATATTAGTACTAATATGGCTAAGTACTGCTCTAAAAGTTACTGCTGTAAATCCATGGTGGTCAAAACCATTTGACCTCATATTTTTACAGTCTTGCTCCTCTTCGTTTGTCACTTGACAAGCAGTCTAACAAGAAAATGTTGTTCTTCTGTCTGCTTTTTTTTCCACAACAGGCTTTTTCTAACCAAATTATACTGGAATTTTTAGAAGTGGTCTAACGCAGGTAATCAACTCCTATCAAAAGGTAACACTAGAGAACTACAGAACTCAAATATTAGTCATTATTGAAAATAAGATACATTGTTTCGAGAATAATGTCTTGGCATTTTCCTTTTTTATCCATATATTCTTTTTCCTCCCATAAACATTGTTTCTTTTTCTTTTTCTAAGCTTCACTTCATCTTGTGATCAGCATTTTGTCTTTCCAGTGATCACAACTGCCCAAAACAGTGCAAAAACAGACACAAAAAAGCAACAGAACATGGATGAAAACCAAAATGTTCTCTATGTCCTGGTGTACTTGTTAAGCAACAGAGATTGCATAGAAGAAAAGTTTGTTGTTGCATTCATTAAATATAACTCAGGGCTGTTTGTGCATACTCTCCTTGAAAGGCAAAAGCAAGTCAAAAAGGAAGGAAAGGACTCTCTTTCAAGCACCCTTCAGGATAAAAAGAACTGCTCCTGCTATTTCTCTAATGAACAGATGACTTCATTACACGGATCTGGTAATCATGTAGATGCTGAAAAGTAGCTACATCTATTTTTATCTTGTCAATCTAATGGACCAAAAAGGCTTAAAATGTCTATAACCAGTCTAAGTGGTTGACACACTCACTGCTAGACGTTTGTTCCAGAAGGATAAGTACATACAGCAGAAATGGTATTCCACACATATATATCACTGGTCAAATGCAAGCTGGCTCAGATATCAGAATGAACATCACCATACCTAATGGTGCATTTTGCCTGGGTGAACGAGGCTTGCAGCATAGCCAAGTGTATTAATACAGGCAAAAGTAGTAATGCTCATACAGCTTTAAACCTTTTCTGGAACCTAAATTAGCACAAGCTATTTCTACAATGAATTGCATTTCAGTACAATCTCCAGAAATTCTCACTTCAGTATTATTTAGGTGTAGCAAAAATTCTTGCAAGAATTAGCCTCCTCACAAATACCCACTACACTAGACAGTTGCTTTCATCTTTAGATAAATGTAGAAGCTTGATTTTCTTCTCCTTTACTTTGACTTTACATAGAATTATTTGAGCTGTCATAAAGCATCAGACCAATTATCCATCTAATCCACTACCACATCTTTGACAGAGGCCACCACCCCATGCTTCAAATGAAGGTGAAAGGAACTCTGCAGTTGACAATTATGAAACAATCGGCCCAAAGGCAAAAAAATGACATTAGTTAATGGTTTGTCCTAAACTCAGAAATCTATGAGTTTGTATCTCTTCTCAAAAGGACATGCTTTATCTGATATGACTGTGGGTATTCTTCAGCCTCACACAACTCTTCTTGTGTTTTTTAATACTTTCAAACTCTGAGTCTCAATTTATTCAGACAAATTCAACATCATGCAAAGGAAAGGACAATAGAAAATTAGTAATCACGTCATTCAATATTAGTGACTACCTTCAATTTTAGTGAGTAATCCCTTTGTTTGGTATTAAGATAAAAGATACAATAAGGGTTATCATTACATTGCTAGTGCCTCATGTATTACATCTTACTACTACATCTTACTTGTTGATTATACAAGTTACCTTCAGATTCTCATGCTCTCTTCATGACTTTCAAAGTCTTCTGCTCCTATTTATTTTGCTCTCCAAATTCTTTCTTAAATGAAATGAATAAAATTTAGCACAGGAAATTTAAACTGATAAGATGATACTGAACGCTCTCCATATTATTTTCTATTTGATCTTTGATCACTTTAATATCATTGTCTATTTAAAAGCTCCTGTGGACTAAACAGAATTATTAAAAAAAACTCTCTATAATGTTACTTTGTTCCTCAGCAGGAACAATTTCAATATCTTTAGGTCCAGTGAGGTTTATGGATAATTCAAATAAATATTTCATTATTTTGCATCTACCATCTTCAAATTTTTTCTGCTATCATACTAACTAAGAAATGAAGGTTCATTAAGTCTCTCAGAAGCTAAGTATGCCTAACCCTTACCCATTGTGATTTAATTTGCAATCCCCTCTGCTGCTCTTGATCCTTTCTGTTTCTATAACCTCCTGAGCCAGAAGCTGTGTGGTTTCAAAAGAGGTATATAACCTCAGGCTCAGCACTCTAACATAGCTCCTTGCCACCTGGACCACAGCTGATTGTGTCGACTCATGAAAAGTTACCCAAATCAGTGGGATTTTAGTGAAATTATTACTGATTTACAGTACACCAATGTAAGTATCAGGGTAAGTGTCTAGTAGAATTCAAGCATTTGATTGTAGAGATTGAAGCTTTTGATTAAAAAATAATATATACATTTGTGTCAATCAGATTTCTGCCACAAAATACCAATGAACTTCATCTGACTTGAAAGCCCTCATCGAAGGGAGAAACGCAAGGCTTGTGAAAACTGCAAGTTAAATGAAAGCAGTAACACACTTCTGGACATATATTGTCATTCCAGGAGTATGGTGCTGATCCAAAATATACTCATGTTGTGAACAGTCTCCCTTTGACTCCTGTGAGTTTTCACACTAACTTCCAGACATGGATCTTTCCAAGCTTATTAGGTTTCTCTTCTCATATTTTTTGCAACATTGAACATACACTGCTATCTGTAGTTATTTAAAGACAGGTATGTTTACATTTGCTTAGCAGAATATAAAGATTCAGATACATTCTACCACCCTTTAAGACGGACACATTAACTTCAATAATAATCTTTACTATTAGAAATTCACATTAAAATAACTTTAAAATGAGAAAAAAAAAAAAGGGAGAAATATTATCTCCGAGTTGTCAGCTCCAGTGTGACTTAGGGTTTGCAATACAGCCTCTAATGTAATTCCTATGCAATAAGTTTAACGGAAATCTAAAGGCAGAGAATTCCAACAGAAAGGTAAAGCTTTTCATTGCTTGAAAAGACAGCTGGCACAGAAATGCTGAGAGCAGTTAGGAAATACTGAACAAACATCACTTCCTTATAGAGGTGAAAATGTATTTTCATTTCCACTTCATTTTGTATATTTAATACAGAATGATTTTTAATCTACTGCTCATGCGTTCTAATCATGTCAGATGTGTGGGCGTCCTGTAATTCTTTATGAATAATAAGGAATGCAAATAGTGCTATCTTCACACTCACAGTCGACTGCACTCTGTTGGCTCCCCATCAGCACCTAATTTATCAGCTACTAATTTTCAGAGAGATAATGTCTAAAGCTAGAGGAATATCTTTCAGCAAATAACATTACATTGCTGAGGAAGAGTGTTAGAAGCATCTGACCAATTACATGTGCACTAAGACAGTCTTATTTGATGAAGTTAATTTTCTGAAATTCCCTCACCTTATTAAGACTTTTTTTTATTATAGTCAACAGGAAGTAATAATGATTTTTGCAATCTCACAAAATATCTAGTCATCTCTCAGTTTAGACAGAAATTTCTTCTTTGGAGCAATCATATATTGAAGTGTGAATGGCAACAGCCCACTGTAAATGAAGACTGCAAAAATAAATGCCTAATATATCCTGAAATTATTAGTAACCTAAGCATAAATCTCATACAAAAAGAATTTATAAGATTACTAGTAGCATCATCAAGCAACGTTCATGACTGAGATGTAATGCATTTTCCACTATTTTCCATTTCCTTTCTTCAATACATCATATAGATACTTCTGCAGAGTTAAATTGGAATTTAAGTTTAGCTTCTTTGAGTAAATTGATTTAAAACTTTTGATGCAATAAATAAATGTTTATGTTTGCAGGCTTTTAGATTACAGAATGGATGAAGAGTAACATAATTAAATATGTTTCATATTGTTAATAAGCTTCCACCTTTCTGCATAAGGATTCTGCCATCCTACTTGTTTCATATATAAAAAGCATTTCCTCACAGAAAATAAATTTTGAAATAACTTAGGAAGCTACACAACCTAATCATTCAGGTTGCATTAGAAAGGATCTATGCTCACAGATGTGGGCCCTGGAGGGAATCTGATATACAATTCATCTCTACATTTATTTATTTGGATGTCATATTCTAAGACACTACTCTAATTTTCTTATATGCCTTATTAGAAATTAGATTTTTGGGTCAAGAAATTTCTGTGCTTTGACAGAAAACAGCAAAATAGATATTTAAATCTTACTGAAACTTTGAAATAACTATCACTCTTCAAATGTCTGGTTATTAATATCTCTGCTGCCACTAACTGCACTACGAAAAAACAAAATCTGAAATTTGTCAATCCACGAATCATAGAAAGTCTTTTCTAGTATTTGTATTCCTTTAATTTGCTGGTAGTCTATATGCAAACTACTTTAACCTTGACCTTCAAAGATCTGAGCCTTTCAATGATTCTGCAAAAATCTTAATTTCTGATTAAAAAAAAATCATGAAACTTCTAGAAGGTCATAAATTGCATTGAAACTGTTTTCCCAGCTACACAGGAAATCTTTTCTGTTACCTAAAAAAAAAAAAAAAGAAAGAGAAAAAAGGGAAAATCCTATATCTAATGAATTTAAAATCAATTTCTGGTTAGTAAGGGGTCTTAAATTATTAATAAAATACCTGGTCTATTCCTAAGTCTTTGACTAACTTTCTGTGTGACCTCAGTAAATTTATGTGACTAACTACATTTTCAGTTTCGCATCTCCCCAAAAAAGTCCTGATTTATATCTTTTCACAGTATTTTGATATCTGAAGAAGAAAATATTCTATAAATACTTAAAAAAAACATTATTTAAGCCTTACCTGTGGAGATGAAAAAACTCCTGGGTTAAAGTAAAAACTTACTAATACTACCATTTGAATGACTACCAGTTTTTGCTATTTTTGTTCTCATAGCAGTTTTGTGAGTTTGTTTGTTTGTTTGTTTGTTTGTTTTTTCTTTCAGTGGAATAGTAGCTTTTAGGAACTGAAACACAATGGAAGAAAATAGGAAGAAAATATATACCAATATGTATATTGGTATATATTAAATGAAGATTCATTCTAGCTTACTTATGGATAGATACCAAAAGAATAATTTACAGTATTTAAGGACAACATAGAACAATATTCTGTGATGTGATATATCTTTCCCACTATTGGAAAACATTGCAGTGTTGCTTTGAACTCTAGTAAAAATTGTTGGTACTAGTTTGTTTTGACATAAGAGTCTTTTATCAAACCCAGCTTGCTCTTCATGGTGTTTTTTCTATTATGGTCAAAGAGAGGATGTATTTCCCACTCCTTCTTTGATGTCAGCACTCAATTATGCACTTGTCCAAACCCAGCCTGGATGCTGCCAATCCATGGACTGTCAGTCCTGGGGTTTTTGCAAGAATCTCATCCTGTATGAAGCCCATCCTGCATGTAACTTATCTGAAGGGAAATTATGCAATGCCTATAGTTCCTTTTTTCCCTAATCTTTCTCTAGTAGAGCATGCCATTTCTGTCTAGTCTGTAATGGTTTTGTTACATAAACTGAGTCACTGACAAAATTTGATGTCAAATCCTATTCACTGGGGATTGTTTGTAGCCAAAAGATCAGAATGACTTTCAACCAGTTTTGTCAGGACTGCGTGTCTGGCCTCCCTTACAGAGTTATCCTCGGTTCATTACCACTTTTTCATGTTATTATAATTCTAAAAGAGTTACTGTGGAGTTTTCTTTCCAAAAAATATGAACAGCACTGGTATTTAAATTTCATTCTTTGTAAAAACATAAATATATACTTTGTTATGGGAACACTAAAAAAAAATTTATATTGTTCCATACCAGGGAAAGGATTCTTCCCCTGTACTCAGTGCTGGTGAGGCCACACCTGGAGTACTGTGTCTAGTTCTGGGTCCCTCAGTTCAGGAAAGACATTGAAGTGCTGGAGCAGGTCCAGAGAAGAGCAACAAGGCTGGTGAAAGGACTCAAGCATAAGTCCTATGAGGAGAGGCTGAGGGAGTTGGGATTGTTTAGCCTGGAGAAGAGGAGGCTTAGGGGAGAGAGACCTCATCACTCTCTACAACTCCCTGAAAGGAGGTTGTAGCCAGGTGGGGGTTGGTCTCTTCTCCCAGGCAGCCTTCAGTAAGACAAGAGGGCATGGTCTTAAGCTCTGCCAGGGGAGGTTTAGGTTGGATATTAGGAAGAAATTTTTTACAGAGAGGGTAATTAGGCATTGGAATGGGCTGCCCAAGGAAGTGGTGGATTCACCGTCCCTGGAGATTTTTAAGATGAGACTGGATGTGGCACTTAGTGCCATGGTCAGGTAACCACGGCAGTGTTGGATCAAGGGTTGGACTTGATGATCTCAAAGGTCTTTTCCAACCTGGTTGATTCTATGATTCTATATTTCAGTTGATTTCAAACTATACACTTGCAGATATTTTTAATTCTGTATTTACTCATGATGGAAAGAAAATTAGGGTTTTTTTCTGAATAACTTCAAGTTTATAGAACTGATGTTGCATCACTTTACATTGTTTCTTGCTAATTTATAACAGCCTGGGCAGAATGTCATTAATCTTTGGGGAAAAAAAAGCTAGCGTTTACTCCTCCATGAGAAATACAGATATAACAAAATGCAATTAGTAAAAACTCTGCTGTTGCAACTAAATTATGTGAATAGATATTTTTAAAATATCGTTGTCTTGGATTTCAGGTCCACTTCTTTGTTTACCTTGTTTTGCTTGAGTGGTATCTACTGAATGGATTATTCAAGCCTTAGAGACACAAATTCACCACTCAGGGATGAATAGAAATTGTAAAAATTCAATAGATCAACTTAGACTTTTTTTTGAACTACAATTTGTTAGGTATTTTAAACATTTACTCAAACTTTATTAACTAAAATTCTTTTTCCTGACAAATCTGGGGAAACCAAAGATTTAATATAAACCACATCTAGCACATTTTTAAGGTCCATTTGTTTCTTCTTACAGGTATGTTTTTAGAGCACCATTTTAATATGAAAGCTGCTTTTAAAAGCTTAAAAACTTTTACATGATTTTCTAAGTGATCGATGTATATATTTGATCATTGCATTTTATTAACCATGAGCAGCTAATTTAGCTAAAGAAGATAAACATCAATGGTGCTCAACCAGTGGAATTTTCACCTAAGCAAAAACTATCTGGATGAGGCTCTAACTGTACAGAGTGGAAAATTATGACCAAAAAAAAAGGCTACAAATTTAGCTTTGATCTTCAAGTTATATAAAAGGCATCCCAAACTGCCATCTTTTAATGACCTTAAAAATGGATACACTAGTCTTGTTTCTTAGATTGCTAGAAGGTATGAAGTTTGGTTATGTAGAAATATAAATTAATGACACTTTAGACAGGGGTGGAATAGTCAGGAGTTCTTTAGCAGATCTACTTCAGAAGAGATTTGCATTGAGCAGGTATCAGCCACTTTCATTTTGCTTTCATTTCACACGGGCATGGCTCCAGAGCGAACTCCTGCAGGCAAATCCCCTTGGTCACTGGCACAGGAACAGGCATTCTTTGGCCAGTGGTTTGGCTCTCCTCCAGTTTATTTTGTTACTCAGTATGCCACAGCTAAGGGTCAGAATTTACACTGATTTCAGAGACATCTCCAAAAACCATGGCTAACATTTTCATCCAGTTCTGACATTACATTAAGGATTGGAAGAGTAATTTCCCCCAGCTGGCTTTTTAGGGAGCACATACACACATGTGCACATGCAAAGACAAATACATGGAAATATCTACACAAACACCTGATGGAGTCTAGTCCTTCAAGGAAGATTGAGAATTTTTGATACAGTTATGTATAACACAGTTTTGCAAGACTTACAGGAGTAAAAGTTAAACTTCATATGGACTTTTCTGGTTTTTATTGAAAAAAACCCCACTGAGTTATGAATATGCAAGACTAATGGAATGTAGTCATCCATTTTAAAGTATTCTAAAAATTTTATTCTAAAATGTTGGAATACCTGATTAAAAACTTATGGGAAATAGATGGCTCTTTCCTGTTAGATTCCATATTAGAGTCCACACTTCTTCACTTAGTTAATTAGTAATGATAATGAGAAATTACATTTCTTATTGACTCCCAATTCAGTTACTAAATTTTCTTCAGCATTAATTTTATGCTTGGAAAATTTACTGCTTTCTGTGTAACTTGGCTAGCAAAAGACCTTGAATTTTAGCAAAGAACAGAGTTCACATCCTTTACTAATACTGAGAAATATGGAAATATATAACTATATGCCATATAAATGGGAAATCTATCTTCTTTTCTATTCATATTGAAACTAATTTCATTCTGAGAGATAAAACTATAAGTGTTTATACTCTCCTACACTTAGAAATGTCTAAGTCAGAAAATGGAAAACACTTTCAGGTGATGTATTGCATAGCTTAAGAATGGAGAATAATTCCATTAGTACAACTATCTGTGGCTGACTCTAAAGCTGCTGAAATTCAAGGGACAAGCTTCTGATGACTTCAAAAGGTTTCAAAGGTTTTTGAACAGGCCCCCTAGTGTCTCATCCACTCTAATTTCCAACACTCCGAGCTATAAAACTCCCTCTAGTCTTCTTTAATTAGTTCACACAGTAATTTTGTGAATTATTTTAAATACAGAATCCATTTTACATCCTTGCTGATTTCATAGTTACTTGTAGAGAAGTCTCCTATTAGTTCGTATTCAGAGAATTTATTTATTTTTATTTATTAAATTCAGAACACCTTTCTTCCAATTGTAATCTCAATTTTCACAATCACAAGGATAGCTCTTTTCTAACCTAGGAAATCCTTTGATGTCTGTTTGTGTGACTGTGGTATACCAGTAGATTCCTAGACCATTAATATTTCATTTGACTTGGATATACTGTACTTTAAAGCATCCTGGAAATATTTTTTCCTCTTTTTGCAGCAGAGCTAATGGTTTCAAGTAGATGTTTCTAGTGCTTCTATTCAAGACAAGACAAAACAAAACAAAGTGAATCCCACCTCATTTGTCAAAACACAGTTTGCTGGAGTTGTAATTACTTTTGATACACTGTTGATATATCATTGCTACTTCCTTGTAAAAAGTTCTGTAATATATTGACAATATACTGTCACTGATTTTCCAGCAATAAGAGACATTACTCAAAACTTTTATTTGGCTATTTGGTCTTCCTACACTGTAATTTGCATTGTATTTTAACTCAGAGGTACTGATTAAATCACTATATTGCCAACATCTTAACCTCTCTGGCCCTTGGCACTTCTGGCAGAGGTATCCTAACCTTCATACCAAGTCCCATAAATCAAATTCTCAGAAAATAATGTCTCAGTACAAAGCCAGATATGAGCAATATATTTAATTCTTTTTCTAAGTGCAATACTAAGGATGTTAACCAAAACATTGTGAAGGCATTTTATAATCCTAAACCGATAGGAGGGATAACTGTTATGACCATTAAATAACAATGTCTTTACTACAGTCAATCACAAATTCCACACCAACTAAACTGAACAATCTGTGCTTTAAAGATCACAGAATCATACCATATTAAGTAGTTGGAAGGAATCTTAAAGGTCATCTAGTTCCAATCCCCCCGCTATTGGCAGGGACACCTTCCACTAGACCAGGTTGCTCAAAACCGCATCCAACCTGGTCTTGAACTCTTCTAGGGATGGGGCATCCACAACTTCTCTTGGCAACCTCTTCCAGTGTCTTCAGTCTCTCTTTACCCATATAGTGAAGAATTTCTTCTTAATATTTAATCTAAACCTACTCTCAGTTTAAAGCCATCCCCCCCTTGTCCTATCACTAAACGCCCTTGTAAAAAGTCCCTCTCTCTTGCTTTCTTGAAGGGTCCCTTTAAGTACTGGAAGGTGCTCTAAGGTCGCCCCGGAACTTTCTCTTCTCCAAGCTGAACATCCCTAACACTCTCAACTGTGTTCATAGTGGAGGTGCTCCAGCCCTCTGATCATCTTCGTGGCCTCCTCTGGACTCATTCCAGTAGGTTGATGTCCTTCTTATATTGTGGGCCCCAGAACCGAACACAGTACTCCAGGTGGGGTCTCGCAAGAGCGGAATAGTGGGGAAGAATCACCTCCTTAGACCTGCTGCCCACGCTGCTTTTGATTCAGCCCAGGGTGCAGTTGGCTTTTGGAGCTGCAAGTGCACATTGCCAGCTCATGTCAAGCTTGTCAACCAACGCCTCAAGTCCTTCTCCTCAGGGCTGCTCGCAATCCATTCTCCACCCAGCCTGTGTTTGTGCTTGGGATTGCTCCAACTCACATGCAGGGCCTTGCACTTGGCCTTGTTCAACTTCATGAGGTTTGCTCAGGCCCACCTCTCAGGCTTGTCAAGGTCCCTCTGGATGTCATCCCTTCCCTCCAGTGTGACCACATCATGCAGCTTGGTGTTGCTGACAAAATTGCTGAGGGTGCACTCACAAAAAGATGACTAGATTCTTCCTGACTATGAATGACAAATTTTCTCACACAAGTAAGCAGTATTTCTTTAATGTCCATGTTCAAAGTTATTGTTCAGGGGGATGGGTAAAAAAATGCTATAAAGGATTCTGCCTCCCATAGTCTCATGCCCTTAGTGTTGGTGTTTCAAGAGTCATAATTTTCTTACTGTAATCTCTGACTATCTGAGCCACATTCGAATTGCTTAAAAAAGCATGGACATAAAATCTTAAATTGTGTCTATTCAAGGACAAAATAAGAGAAATCACAAGATAATTTTTCTAGTCCTTAAAAAAAAATAGTCTGAAAATACAAGGGAAAATATTAGTATCCTTTTGGTATCTTATTTTTTAAAAACAAATATTTATTTCTTAAGAACATAACATTAAAAAACCCCTCAAAACCCAAAGTTAACACCCTGTCTCAAATTGTTATTTGATTTGAACTGATTTTAATGAGTAAATCTTTCATGGCCTTGTTGGAATCTTCCTCTCAGACAGATGTAGTTCCAAAAAAGAATCCTCAACCCTCTTTTCCTTCCATATGCCTGGGATATGTCTGATATAGCTTTTCCATCTTCCAATAGCTCTGATACTATTTACAAATCTATAAAATAAAATACACATAAAATAGTTTATCCTCAATTGGAGGTTTTTCTATTGACACTCCTTTCCACACTAATTAAAAAAGTCTCTAAGATTATTCAAACTCCCATCAAGTCTGGAGGAATCTTGTGGTGATTCAAACAGAATCCTTTAACTTCATGTAAAAAATATCATTTTTTCATTTCTCTTCACTAAAATATCTTTGAAATACCTGGTATAAATTTACTGCTTAGAAAGAAAGAAATCACAGTTGCTTTCACTGTTGAATATTGAAACCAAAAGACATGTTACATATAATTGATGGCAGTTTAGAGGAAAAGATCCACTTTTTAGTCATCAAAAGTTCTCAAGAAACTTTTTGACTGTCATCTTTCTAACACTACTGACTTTTTTCCAGATGACTAACACATAGAGTCCAATAAGAGGGTGAGAAAATACACTCTTAATCAGGACTTTTAATGACTGCAGTAAACTGAAGTTGCTCATGTGTTCTTTATTAAGACATCTCTTATGTGAGATGCTCCATTTCCATTTCTATTTTAAATACAGGTCAGGTTCGACTTCAGAAGAAAATACTATCTGAAATCATGTTTAAAACAAAAAAGTGAAAAACATCATTTCAAAACAGCTACAGTGTCTGGGGTTTTAAACAAATTATGACTGTCCAGTGTATATGGCACAGCATTTTTCCTCATCCACCTGGTCCTCAACATGTCTCATTAAACCCTTGCTCTGCCTACAGTGGGTCTGGAACAAGAGGCCAGCAAGTTTCAGGATACTTGTAGATTGTGAATACTTCTGCAAGAAGATGGTTCATCTCATGGCCTAGTCTATTTTGTAAAAGGTAAGAGTCTTACCTTGTGGTGTTATCTTAATAAGGAAGAGACTGACGTCTGGGGCCCCAACATAAAGATGTTTGCTTACCTAGAAGCAAACCTTTTGAGAAGCTGTGTTCTGCAAAAAAAACCACTTGTGAGGATATAGCTAAACATTATGTGACTGTCAATCCACCATAAGGTCTTTAACTGAAAGCCTTGTAGCTAATGAGTTACCTCTACTGACACTTTACTTGCAAACCACAATCTCAAAACTGCAGCACAGTCACTTGTACTCAGTCAAAATGTTTTGAAGCTATTTTGTGTCCTTGACAGCTTTAACATCACAATGATAGAGTAGCTCTGCTAACAGTGGTTTCTGTTTTAAAGCCCTTATAATAAACAGTAAAATAAAATTCTTAAAAAAAAGATTAAAGAAGTCAGCAGTTTACTCAGTAGAAATCTGTAATTTCAAACTAGCAGGAAAAAAAGAGATTGATATCATAAGAAAAACTGATCACGTGAAAATGACAAAAGCATATCTTCAGTTTCTGCAGTGAATTACATGCAGCTGCATGTATTCAAACCACAGCTGTGTATGCTCTGCACTGCATCTTGTTGGCAGTCTGTAACAAGGCCATTTGCCACATATGAAGAGATCTGCTCAGATGGAACCCCAAATATTTACTTAAAACAACAGGGCTCATTACAATCAGCATTTCAAAGCAGAGAGATTCAAACATTCAAAGGAAAAAAGATAATTGTGTATATTTTATGGATATATCATACTTTCATCCATGTACAAGAATGCTTCTACATAACACTGGGAAAATGTCCAGAAGATGAGTGTGGTACTATGAGAAGTAGACAACTCGGATACAGGTACAAAAGTTCAGGACAGCTTTTGGGGAACTGCTGCCAACATGCTCAAAACTAGTCATCGTGTGAGAGCAAGGAATAAGCAATTTCTAGTCATCTATCAAAATAAGCTGCATTCCTATGTGCTGTTCTACATTTGGTATTTTTTTCTGTTCTATTTCTATGCAGTTTTCAGAAACATCTAAAGACGTTTTGTTTGTTAAAAAATTCATACTGGAAGATATTTTTAACTTTACTATGCTATTCAGCAGAGCATACAAAATATGGAAATATAAATCCTCCATAAAGTTTGCTTGTACCTTAAAAATAATACATCACATTCACACTCTTCATAAACATCTCTGAATTAGCCTTTGAAACACAGACCAGCAAGAGCTGTAGATAACAGTGAGAAAACAAAGGCAGAACAAAAAGTAGATGATTCTTGAATTACACCATGTCTGCATTAATAGAAGACAGCAACTCATATTTTGTGAAAAAAGATGAGAACATTGCTTGTTGGCAGAACAGTGTTTTACACTTTGACCTCCCTTCATGTAATAAAGGATGTAACTGATTTGCCATACTTTAGGGGTCTAAAAGTTAAATTTATTACTCTAGGCCAGTCACTGAAGGTTCTCTTCATTGTTGTCAAAGAGAAACAAGTACCTCCAAAAGATAATACATTTCATCCTAAAATAGCCTCTAAAGTAGGTCAGATTATTTATCTTTCAGGTACGCCTATTTATTCCATTTACTGCAAAGGAAGCCTGTGTGACTAGCATGAAATTAGACAACTCACTTTAACAGGACTGAAGTTACATAAAATTAAACCTGTTCAAATCATCTGTCTTTCATTTTAGGATTGGCATGGGAATACGTGCATTTTATAATGCATTTCTTTTTATATCTGTAAGGATTTTTAGACAATAGTTAAACATTAACGTGATGCCTCATTGAGCTCTATACAGTAATGCACAGATCCCTTACCTGAGCTAAATACATTGATCAAATTAATGTTAAGCCTGCAAATAAGGTCTATTAAAAGAACTTTACATTGGATCAATGTCCATTACTTTCAGTTAAACATTCATTCACCGTCACATTGGTTATTTACTTAGCTTAAGTTTTCCCTCATCTTTCAGCAAGGAAAATTCTGAAGTATCTCCACTAAAAGCTTTAGGAGTGCTCTACAGACTTTATTTCTCAAGGGTCCGTGGGAAGAGAGGTCAGACTCCATCTAAATAAAAAACTACAGCACACTAATTGAGTCTGGGCTACCAGGTGGATATTGTCTTCATAGCTTGGCTCTGCAAAAGTTGTCATAAACCCCAACCAAATACATTGACAGAGGTACTGTAGCTTTGTGTACTGTGTCAAATGGTTTATTAGATTTTTTTTTAAGCTAACATTTCTATATTGATTTCCGGAAGACCCAAACTATCTTCATTATTTTTTTCCATCTGTTTTTTCCTTCTTTCTTTAATCTCTAGATAAAACTTTTCTTCTTTCTTTTGCATTTAATTCTCTTTTTTTTTTTCCTTCCTGGAATTGTCCTCAAACTTTTTGCTTTTCTTTGCCCAGTCTTTTATAAGAGTGGGTCATTCCCATAATTCTTAACATGGTATATGAACTATTCACACAAGGCAGAAGCCAGCTGTATGCTAAAAGCCACAGGTTTTTAGGCCCTAAAGTTTACCTGCAAACTCTCTCCTCTCCTCTTCTCCTCTCTCCTCCCCTCCTCTCCACCCCCTCCCCTCTCCTCCACTCGCAATTAAGCTCACACCTTATATTAACAGACTAACTCTCCCGTATCATTGAGTTTTCCACACCATAACTGTACTTAGTGACTACTTTATCTGTATTTCAAAAGTCTATTCAGGCACCTATCATCTTCAGTACAACCCAACGGCAGGGTGTAATTTCTGAAGATTTATTCTGGTGATATTTTCTGCAGGAGCTAGCAGTGTTGTAGAAGCAGAGAAACAGGCCTAGGAAGTATTTATAAGGCTTGACAGTTTCCAAAGGACAACTGAATGTGCATCTAAAGCAGCTTCCAACCCTCTGAGCTTGGCCAGTCATACAGGATTTTCATCTCTCTCTATTTCCACCCACGATTAAGTTTTTTATGGGCAGCATAATTTCTACAATGAATGGATGTATATAAGTGATTTTCATCTGATGTTCCAGTCTTCCAGCCTGATAGGGTCTCCTGCTTCTCATGTAAAAAATGAAAACCCACTCACACTGGAAGAAAATGGCACAGGCACTTGGATTTCAGTTGTTCCAATTGTATGAAGCACTCTGGATATTCGTGTAGGCAAAACACTTTCTGATGCTCAAAATTATTTTCATTTATGGTCAAATAAAGAAAACTGCCCTAGGAAAGAAGTGATTTCATTCAACCTGGTTTTGAAAAGGGCAAAAAAACCTTAGTTTTCTAAGTTTTTCTGCAAGAGAAAACAAATTGCTTTTTTAAGATTCTGTTGTAGAACATTTCAAGGGGAGACGATATTTATCATATTAGTATAATCATTTAAGGCTAATTCTACTTTTAAAATACACAGCACAAGGCTGGATTGACATCTAAATGAAAACATAGATCACTGGTCTCGCAGCAAGACAATTCCCCTGGTGAATGGGTTAAACCGTTGCTGTCAGTTTGAATACAATTAGTACAACTGATATGCAAAGAAATGCTCTGTCAGGGAATGTCACTGTCATTGAGCACTGTTCCCAGGCTGCCTTCAATTTTCTGTCTGGCTCAGAAAATTCTAATAACAGGTCAGAATTCAAATGCAAAAATTGAACCGAAGTGCATAACTCCTCCCCACCTTCTATTTCAATTTTCATTTTCTGCATTGTGCTTCACATAATTTTTTGGTTAGCAGGAAGCTATTCTAAATTGCCCATTTTCTGGTTTACTTAACTCTTCCTCTCTAGTTATTGTTAGATGAAACTAACAGGTTTTGCTGACATTTCTTTTACAACTTTGTCTTGTGATTATTTTTTAAAATAACCACTAAGAAACCACACAGAGAACAAAAGACAAGCAGAGGCAGAAATAATTACTGTCTGTAGAACACCACTGAGAATCTCTTCACTGTAATGCCCACCCATACCTTGTGATCATGCCTTTTCCCACTCTTTGTTGCAATGCCCCAAAGGTTGCTTTTTGTGCTCATATTTTTTTCCCCCCACATTTTCCCTCTCAGTACATGATACACTTAAGGATCTTGTACCTCTGTGCTAACTCCTCCAGAGCCTTTTTTCTATTTCAAAGGACACTGACACCTTTTCACTATCTTCCTGTTATTTTCCAACAGGTCCCAGATTCCTGCTGGCCCTATGTATGATGCTCTGTGCAAAACCTTTGAGTGAGTTTGCAAACTTCTAGATCTGCAGGCTGGGGAATAGTATTCTGGGGAGCAAAAGTGCCCTTATGGAACAGGGTCATGGATGGGTCAAAGGGAAGGATGGGTCAAAGGGAAGGTGAAGTGCCTGTTCTTAGTGTTACGGTCTTTAATGATCCAATGAAGAAGGCATGGTGAAATGCTGCTGTGATGGTTGGTAACTAACTGTTGGATTTAAGGAAATGGGTGATCAACACTCAGGTCTCTTAGCCTGACCTATCTGGGACCTGCCTTTGGGCTACAGTGTCATTGAGTGACTAAAAGATGGCAGTGTCAGAGGACAAACCGTGAGCTTTTGTGAATTCCTTTCTCCACCTTTGCTAAAAAGCATCTTTTTCTATATATGGTGCTGTCCCCCATGACCCAGAGCCCCCAGGAGGTCCAGAAAGGGGCTGACTTGCAATTTCTTCAGCACTCATGACTCTGCTGCCCTTGCAGATGGGATGGGAACAGCAATGGCTACCTTTCCTGTCAGCCCCATGGGGACTTTGCTGATCTACCTAGGCTGAGAGTGCAGCTCAGCTGCCTGTCAGCCAGGCTGCTGACCCTCCTGGCAGCCTTCTCTCTCCTCCTGCCTTGGCGCTGCCTTACGTAACCATTGAGAAACCTGAACTTGTCACTTCCCCTCTCCTCCCTCTTCCTACCACTGTGAGCACAGACATTTCCTCCTATGTGACTCAAGCCCACAAGTTTACCAGGGCCTATAAATCCACCTTATGATCAGCTTGTTGCTAAATTACAGACTCTGGCCCCTTAGCCAGAATCCTGCTTCTTGTATGGACTAAATTCCCTCTTTTTAGGGAGTAACATCACAGTGCAGTGACTGACCCCACTTTAATTGACCTCTTGCTATGCTGAGGCAAGTCTGTGTGCAGGCATCTTTAGCTGAAGAGAAACCACCCTTTTTACTTTTAACATAACTTGTAATAATCAATGGGGTTTTTTCAATACTGACTTCTACCAAAAAATGTGATGACAACTAACTATATTTCAGCCCATATCCCTGCATACAACCATCCTGAGGACCATTCCTTTTCTGTCTCCACTCATCAAAAATCTTCTCTCATAACTTTCATCTTCACAAATTTCTTAAATTTTCTTTACTCTGGAAGTTTAAAGTTCACTTCGTGTTCACTGTGACCATTATCTCCTTTTTGCTTGAAAGCCCCATATGTTCAGCAAACCACACGGCAAGCAGAGGGAGCAGTTATTGTACTGTACTTGCCATCTAATTAGAAAACACTGCAGAGCACTGTCTAAAATTTCAGTTAATTCACCAAAATATAGATCTCTAGATCTTTTGGCTGTGAAGGTAACACTAAGCATGTGAATACAATGTCTTCCTAAAATTACTGGCTTCTTGAAACAAGAAGACTCAGAGGCAAGTAAATTGTCCAAATCATTTCAGTGTAAATGTAGCTCAAAGCCGATACTTTCACTTAAACTATTGCTAACCATACCACATCATTTTAGTGGGATGATAGAACTGAAGCTTTGTAAGTGGATGTAATGGCAGATAACAAGTCATGGTCTAGGGAAACCAGCTGCCACGAAAATCTGCAGAAGCCAGGGAATGACATAATCCTTCTCTCCAGAATAAAGAAAATTGTTTCACCTTTCTCAAGACAGGATAAAAAATTCATCTTTTCCTCAATATTAAATTTTTCAGTAAGCTCTAGATGTGTGAAATACACACCCTTTATGCCAAAAGTCCCAGCTGTCCACTAATCACTTGCCAATATCTCCTTTTTAAATATGATGACATACTCATATGGAAAGTGCTAAAAAGTACAGTATAATATGATATACCCATATCACATATATACTTATGTGCTGTATGCTAATTCTAATGAAACAATTAAGTTATCACCTCTCTTTTCTGTCTTTCTATAACCCTTATTTCTATGTTTCACCAGATCAGTGAAATTTGAACTAAATCAGGTTACTAACCCTAAATACATATAAACCACTCATTCCTTTATAATATTTAATCCAAATATTTTTATTTATGAGCTATTGGCAAATTTGACTACAGCAAGATGAAATTCTCAAATTCAGTTTTCTGGTTCAGATAAAGGACTCTAAACTAGTTGTCCACAGAGAAAAAAAGTACCAGAATTATTTTTTTAAATTATGTATTCTTCCTTATATTTGAGCATAGTGTTTGAGAAAGAAACCTTCTAGTTCTCCCATATTCATCATTCACTCAGTGACAGGTAAGTAAATTAAGAGCAAAGCCATATCCATAAACTGATTTTCTCAATAAAATTATAGGTCTTGATGCCTCTTTATCAGGTGAGTCCTTCAAGTAAGTAAATGGTATAGCATGAATTAGTTTTGAAACAATTATTCTCACAAATATTAAATATTAGATACTAAAAGGTGAGTTTATAGAAGTCATATCTTCATCTTTAAAATAACTTCACTAATTAACATAAGTAATTCTGCATATTCTGAATGTTGTCTTATTTTTGTATAATCCATTATTATATAGTAAGGGACCAAGAGGCTTTTGCTGGTGGATTGTTATGAATCAAAATATCTTATTAACAATGTTCTTATTTTCAGGACTATCCCCTAAAATCAGAAACAATTTTTTCTTTCTTTTTAAAGAAGAATATAATTATTCCTTAAATGAATTCTCAATCTTTTTGATAGACTTTGATATGTATGCTAATTTCCTTGTAGATAATTCAAAACCTGCAGATCAATTTGTTTAAATGCAACAACCACTCCAGCCTAGGACAAAGAAAATATGATTGCTTTAAATCTCATATATGCAGCTTCCCATGGGAGTGGAATACAGATGAGCTGCAAATGAAACACTCTCATCACCACACTGCCCAGAGCAATTTTCCACTATGCCCCCTCCCCTCAGGACATATTTTACTCCACCTTTACTATGTTTATAATATGATCTACATGTTAATGAGAAGTGACAGGGACTAAGTAATTAGGAAGCAAGACTGTAGCTTGTCACGCATTTTAAATACTGTACACTGCAATTCTGAAATAAATATTCAGCCCCTTTCCTCATTTTCTTCTTAATTAGAAAACACAATCAATTTAGTCTTTATAACTCCAATATACCTTCTAAAGGTAAATAATAGAAAAGAAATGCCTTGTTACAATAAGGATGACTGATCAGCCCCAGTTCTATTATATTTGGTCATTTTTCTTATTATATTCTGTTTATTAATTTTGGACAAAACAGTATGAGCAACATAAAACATAGAGAAGAAACAGTCCTTTCTCTGAGGCTGTGACCACAACTCTGCAAAGCCACAATGGTTTGCACTGGATGGATTTACTGTATGCATGTGCAGCTCTGTGTCTTACCTGGATAATTCTGTGTGTAAGAACTTTGTGCTATGACAGCAGAAAACATCTTTACCATGGGGCTATTGAGGCCCTACGATAAGGTCTGAAGATATCTGTGTTTGGACAGAATGGCTTTCTGATTATGCATAGGAAGAAAAGTGAAGAAATTCAGGACAGCTGACAAGTCTTGGGTATAAAAGGCAGGGAGTGGGAAATGCCTACCAGTGCAGTCATTTCCATGATAGGTTTGTAAGTGGTGCTAATCAACCACAACCTCTTTCACCTCCTCCATCTCCTTCCACACCCCTCATCCACATGTAGTGAGTTTGCTCTTTCCAAGTTCTTCTTACATGGTGCTCTTTGTAAGATCAGGACCTCAGAAAATAATGCTTACCATTTCAATACTAATTGTCTATGGTGCTGAGTGAATTAAGTTTTAGAATACACTTCTGATCTATGAACATATTACCATTCTAATTATTCAGGTCAGGAAAAAAAGCAGAGTAAAAAAAGTAACTTGCTTCAAAGTATTCTAATTGAAAAAAAAATATTCATTCTCCTTACAGATCTTCACAGTTCTTTGTGCCAAATATATAACAAAGTTTAAAGACCTCTGAAGCTATATCTGTTGGGTTTACATTACCATTCTATGCATTTTGCTTTCAAATATTTAAATGCTTGAGGTATGTCATAGCAATGTGGTGCCTTTTTAGTAAGATACACTGAAAGAAACAGGATGCATACTTACTAATCTGTATTTCACTGCTGAAGACATTTGTAATGAGTGCGCATATAATGGAGATTTCCAGGTAAAGAAGTGACCAAAATGGAGCTGGCAACTATTAGTTATGTGATGATAGGTATAGTACCAGTTCTCTGAACAAGAAATACTTTCTATCAGCGTTTTTTACAATTCATGGCTGCCTGATAAACTCTGTTCGTCCACAGGACTTTTATGTTTTCAGATGTGTGCTGCTTTTGCCTGGGATACAGTTAATTTTCTTCACAGTAGCTGGTATGGGCTATGTTTTGGATTCATGCTGGAAACAGTGTTGATAATTCGGGGATATTTTAGTTATTGCTGAGCAGAGTTCACACACAGTCAAGGTCTTTCCTGCTCCACAACCCAGCCCATCAGCAATTAGACAGGGGGTGCACAAGGAGCTGGGAGAGGACACAGCCGAGACAGCTGACCCCAGCTGACCATACGGCATCATGCTCAGCATATAAAGCTGAGGGAAGGAGAAAAAAGCAGGGGGCTTTCAGCATGATGATGTTTGTCTTCCCAAGTCACCACTATGCACGATAGAGCCCTGCTTTCCTGAGAATGGCTGAACACCTGCCTGCCCTTAGGAAGTGGTGAATGAATTCCTTGTCTTGCTTTGCTTGTGTGCACAGGAATTTTGCTTTACCTACTAAACTGTCTTTAACCCAACCCACGAGTTTTGTCACTTTTGGTCTGCTGATTCTCTCCCCCTCCAGGGGCAGCGAGTGAGTGGCTGTATGCAGCTCAGTTACCAACTGGGGTTAAACCATGACAAGATGCTTACACATTACTAAGAATTCTAAGCATTCTCTAGGGGCATATTATGCTATAATTGCTATACATGCGAGGTCTTTACAACCATTACCATGGAAAGGATCTTGTTGATACAGGATTTGAGAACTAATCATACATATGCTATAAAGATTGAAGTGTAAGTAGATTTTACCCAAATTGAAGTGCTAAGACACTACAATGATATATGCAAAAGGCCCCCCAAACGACTCTAAATAGTTTACTTTTGTCTCTCTTTCAAAAAAAAAAAAAAAAATGTTTATAACTTTTCTCTCAGTAAGACAACTTATACTCTATTTATCATCACATATTTGAATGTCCAATCATACAAATATTTAAATATGAACATAAATGTCAATTTGAGAGATACCCAAAGACAAACATAACATAGCAGTGATTAATTGCTTTTTGTTAGCAATTTTCATGGGAATACAATCTAAATATCTCAGCTTGAAGTACCTGTCTTCCTCATTTATAAAATATGCAAAATAGTTAATTAAAAAGGAACAGTCAAGCTATTTCCAGTTCCATATTACCTATACCGAATATATATGGAAATAAAGAGCCAGAACCTAACACTGAAATGTAACTGGCAAGTACAGAACTTCCTTAAAATTCCCTCTGAACTCAGCTAGCCAGATAAGGATAAATTGCAGTCTGTCTAGCCATTGAATATAAAAAGATAAAAGATGAATTATTCCTTTGAACTAATTTTTGACAGGTGAAGTGCTGGCAGTATTGTGAAAGAGACTTTCTCTTCTTATTTAAAAATAATTAATAAGCCAACTTGACCATCTGTTTACATATTGTATTGCTACTATGTTATCTGCAGGAGTGTAAAACATATGATAGAAAAATGCTCCTCATAATAGTCTGTTTAGTAAATTAGTTTTTTACGAATGAAGAAAGAAGAGTTTGAAATGTAGAGCTTGTAATGGGGCAAAATAAGATAGTTCTGGAAGCTGAATCAGGTATACTCAAGAAAGAAAGGTGGATTTACTCAGCATCAGTGAAGGAGCACTTCTATAAATTAACCCAAGGCCTATGTCTCATAATTCACTTGACAGTTTATCAGCCCTGAAAATGAATTCAGGCAATTTAGATGAAGGATGGAAGCAGTGGCTTCAAAGCCCTATGAGGCAGCTCAGAAATATTCCCTGATCTTAAGTTTTTTGTGTTCTAAAGGTTAATGGTCCCCAATCATGCCTTCCACTGGGTTTTATTAGTGTAAAAACCAGCCTGCAAGATACTCTGGGTGCAGCATAAGAAAGGTAAATAGCACGAAAGATAGCTTGATTTGAAAACAACTATCTTATGTTTGGCTAAGGGAGCACAGGTTTATGAGTCTTCAAAGCTACTGTGAGGAACAACCAGGACCACAGGAAAAATCACACTTTGCATACGAGCTTTTACCACAGTTTGTTAGGTCCTGTCACTAAGTGATTATATTTGGAACAAGACTTTTTGAACATGCAGTACATATGAATGTGTCTTTTAACCACTCCTTAGTACTGACAAAATCTGGCATATGATAATTTACAATTAGTTAAAATTATTTTCAATTATTATACTTAGGCCTGATCTCTGTAGATATCTGTGGTTTAGGAGTCAGAGATCACAAACCTGTCTTTCATGAGTGGAGTAGCTACATGAACAGAGAACAATTTTTTTGGCAATGTGGTTTTTCATATACACAAAAACTCCAAAAGAGGATTTTTTAATTCATGTATTTTCAGCATGGGAAAGGGACAGATCTTCTTTTTGTGAGATAAAATTCTGTCAGTAAATGACAGGTTTACTAACTGTAAGCAAAGCTGACAATGTTCCTATTATCTTTTTTTCTTTAGTTCCCATCAGGTTATGAGAAAGACTGTTTCAAGCAGGAAATATAGACTGTTAAGCCTGATAAACATGAGAATGATAGTGGGCAACATGACTTTGGTGGATACATAAAATTCTTAAATACTTATTCTAATGACCTGGATTTTCAACTTCTACTTTTAGGGTTTTTTTCTGGCTCTCAGGAAGTGGTGCTCTTTTTGCATAAGTTCCTACTCTACAGCAAAATTCTGGTTAGAGTTTCATATGATTAGGGCAGTCTTTATTCCTGCTCCAAATGGCTTTATAGCATTGTTATGCCCTATTAAACTGCCTTATGCCATACTGAGAGAGTGATTGAAATGATCCCTGGCTGTGGGTGAAAAGATGTAATACTGTAATCGTATTGCATCGTGAGTGTCACCGCATGGTTCTGTCATATAAAAGTTATAAAAGTTACTGCACTTAATCTGTTTAGTTATTGTTCCTGGCACAGTACTTCTCTCCAAGCTTGGGGAAAAGTTCCCTGACTTCATTGCTGTGCAAAAAACTGTACTGGAGGTAGGTAGCTGTTGTGAGAATCAAAGATGATCACTTGTTCCAGCTCCACTGAAGCTTCTTTCATCAGGAAAAACTCATTCTGAGAGTCAGATTGAACTGAGACCCCAGAAGGACTGCTGGGGAAAGAGAAAACCTAAAGAAATCTCAACAAGTTAGAATTATGCCTAGACTCACCACTACTCTATTTTTACTGCACTAAAATGATTCACAGGGTCCTCAGTATCTTTTACCTTTCTTCAGAAAGGCAGTAGAAGTACTGCCAATATCATAAGAAGCTCTTAGCTTTCAGTTCAGCTTCACATGTTTTCTATTGTCTAAAATGCAAAGAATGTCAAGGGAATGGTAGGTTTTCCTTGTATTTTAGATAGGTGAAAAAGTTTGTGTACCTTAACCTTTCTGAAATGTACCGAGGTTTAGTGTTGCTCTAACAGGGAAAGTGTTGGATTCTTTAATTTTAATCAGGGTTTCTATTTTAAAAAAAACACTCCTAGAAGCTTCCTGATAACAAAATGGATGAAAAAACCCAACATGGTGAAGTAGCACTTAAAATATATATACCCATCTTCCTTCTTATAAATTTAAACTCCTGGCCTAGGTCCTAGAGCATGCACATCTCATCTCAGAGAAGGGTTGAACACTTCTTCAGCAAAGTAATAGGTCTGCCACTTCTGAATTTTTAATCTAGTTAAATTTGATTATCTGATAATCTCCATAATGTCTTATGATACGAATTTTTACTATATTTTTCAGACTTCGTACCCTAAATAAATACTAGTAATTTCACAGTAGACAACAGAGGTTATAGCTTGAGGATGTTTTTCTTCCTGCTGTAAAAACATGTTATGTAAATGATTAGAGAGCATTACAATGGTTCTATTTTCTTTCAAAATGAGAACAAACATATTGAAGTAACACAAAACTGATGAGATGATTCACTTACTCTCCTAAAACAGAATAAACAAAATTCAAAGAGATTAATACTTACAATATGTCATAAATGAAAAGAGACCTGCAATTTCTCTCTAACTTTATTGGAAATAAAAAAAAAGTGCAATACTTTTCAAGTACTAAAATAGTGTTTATCTTTTCACTTCTTTACAAATACTGCTACTAGTTATTTAGTCATAGACTTTTTGTATGGCCCAAGGGAACCATTGTGATTTGCCAGTCTGACCTCCTCTATAATCTTTTCAACAAATTTTCCATCCTAGGAAGTGTGTGCACAGAATTACGCAGAACTGAATATAACAAGTTTGGTTGTTTGTTTTTTTTTTTAGCTTCTTTAATATCCAAAATATTTCAAAGCACTTTACATAGTAATAAATCAAAAGCTGATCAAGCAAACAGTTTACAGAAAAAATTCACCACTGCTCCAGCAGACCACCAACCTTTGTGCTCCAGTGGAAGTGATTGGGTATCTCAGAGAGAGATGATATGGAACTTTAAAAAGAAGAGAGATGAACTTCTTAACTAAATGTAAAATTAAGCATTCCTCCAACATATTTTATAGCCTTGCAGAAAACACATTCAATACATATTTGTCCCTAATTTGATTTTTTATAATACTCAATACTTTTTACAGAACACTTTAAGTGACTGAAAGAGAAGAAATTTTAATTTTTTAATACCCCGAAGAATATAAGTGCACACTGGGATGACCAAACAGAAATATGAGAGCAATGAATTTTGAAGTATACTGCAAACTATCTAGATGAAAATAATATTATTCATAGAGATAGAGAAAATGGCATAGCACTGCATTAACATGTGAGAATATTCAGCATTATTTCTAAAGTAATAAAAACCATTTAGATATGTAATTCTCTGATTACTTGCCATATTGAAATCAACATTTGCATAGTGCAAAAATATATAAATGCGACACCTTCTTTATTATTTTTTTATTTTAATCCTTTTTCAACCTTTTACAAGAAAGATCTTTTTCAAGTTAAAAAAGCAGATATGAATTATAGGATATATATTTTATGCCTAAATCTCTTACAAACTCATCGTTTATCTTAATTCAGCAGTATTTTAGATGTTAACCTCTAGCGCAGAAGTAACCTAAGCCATTTCTAGCTGGCTTACAGACTGTTGCTGTGTTTGACTTGGCCACCATCACCCAGGAATGCAAATGGAACCTCAGACCAGCATAAGACCTCTGCATAATCTACTTGATGCATCAGTACTCAGAGTTCCAGCTAGTCCCTAAAGATACCCTTTGCATTCTCAGCCCTGTGCAGTACACACAAGTGCACCTCCCTCCATGCTCACTGGGAGATGTCTGAATAAAGTGCAATGTTCAGTATTTATCTACAGGATAAATCATGATTTTCCTTTTTTTAACATAAGTGCAAAAATGTATGATCATTACCAAAACCATCCAGATATGCACAGAACAACCTGAAAGCTCAGCTGATATCCTGGACAAAGCATCTTGAAAATTCTTTATTATTTCTACTACTGATGTAAGTATGGCTACTGAACAAGGAAAGCTCCAGGCAGTAGGAAAATGCATGCCTTTCACAGGGCGATATGATAGATTCAGCTGACCTTTTCAAAGGCGTGGCCCATACAGGATTTCACACAGTAAATCCTGTATCAGTCGTGTCTCCTTGACTAGAGAATATTCCTTAGAAAAATATGAAAGGAATGATTTGCTTTAAGAAACCTGAACACAGGTGTCTACACTTAAAGCTAGGTACTTTAAGTACCATTATGTTCAATAGAAATCAATTCAACACAGTAAAAGACTATAGAAATAGAGTCTGAACAATCAAGTGAACAATCCACTGCCCTTCTTCAGAGTGAGCTGCAGTGCTACCTACTCTCCTTTTGGATCTTGCTACATCCAGTCCCCAGCTGTAGCTTTTATTATGTCTTTGTCTTCTAAAGTAAAAAGTTTTCACTCTCAGAAACTACTTTGTCCATAGGTATCTCTTTCTTAAATACTTTCTTGCATGATCAAGTCAGCTCTTAATTTCTCTCTTTTTTTTTTTTTTTTCTGTACTATATATGTTCAGATTTGGATTCTATGTCAGCTTTTCCAGAATTAGAATCAGTATTATCCTACTGTTATTTTCTGAACACTTTCCAAATATGCAGGTTTTACTGAAGAGAATGTATCTCTTCTGTCATGAAACTTCTTTTCGCTTATACTACTGAAAGCTCAAAATTATGCTTTCCAAGTAACTCCAGCTGACAACTACTACAGGCTGTGAAAAAATGCAGTGGCATAAGGAAGCATAGTTAACTCTTCTGTTTTGGTTCAGGTAGCTTACAAACCTCAATAAACTCTTTTTTATTTTCATATTAAAAGCACAGTCTAAGAAAGCAAAAGGACACATATATGTTTAACTTCATTTATATGGTTAATTTCAAGAATTTCAAAGCAGGCACTCATGCCCTAACCCCAGCAGGTACACAGACCTATGGTAAGGATATAGTTTTGAATCACAGAATCAAAACAAAACTAAATTGTATTCTCAGTATTTAATATTTAATTGCTTACATATATGTTTAGGAGTATTGAGTATAAACTAACACCTTCTGGCACTGAATATTTAGGCTTAAAAAATTCAGTTAGGCCCTTCCATAAAAGACAGAATATTTAAATTCCCCAAATAATCGCTAGTCAATTACAAACAGAATGGACTATTGCTCAGATTGAGTGAACTAGGTCAGATGTGCAATTGCTCTGCTGGCAGGTTTCTTTCCACTACTGAATTTTCATGAAGAAATGAAACTGAAAAGAATAAGAAAGGAAAGAGATTTTCAATGATAGAGCTTAAGCTGTAAATTTTTGAAAGTTTCACTGCTTTGAGCTGAAGAATGAAAAAAACTCCAAAAACCCCCTTTCAAATATCTAATAGAATTATTTAGTTAGTATGGAAAATAAATAATTCATGCAATCTGTTCATTTGGCTTGAACACAAACGCATGAAAGGTAATAAAGTATAATACTTGAAGAGGTTACCAACAGAAACCCATGAAACAATGCTAAATCAAATTACGTCAAAAGAGCACAAATCTTATAAAACATCCTTTTTAAAATATGGCTAATATTTCAAGGAAAGCTCTTTTAAAGTTCTTATGGGTCAGATGATTCCTTTTTTTGTTAGAGGAAGAAACGTAAAATTCAAGTTAGCAAATAATGTTCATGCTTGAATGCTATATTGCGTATCACTTGCATTTCTATTTTCTTGCAATTTTAAATCCAAGGCTTTGCAACTGAAAGCTAAAAGGTGAAAACAACTTCTAAATATATTTCTTTCCTTTAAAACAAAGTATCACTTAATGAAACATCTATGCTATTTCTACTTAAGATATGGCAAAGTGTTCTGCCACGAATATCATCATTTTGTAAGTGAATCCACCAAAAGCAGTAGGACAGCAGCAGCTCAGAAGACTACATGCTATGTATATTCTCATTGGCCTAGTAATAACACATCTGTTTGATAGCCACATGCCTCTTATTAACTACATATGAACATAGATTTTGCCTGATGACACTCTTGTGAAACAAAGTAGGTCAGACAAAAGAGAGGTAAACATTTTGTAAAAAATTTGCTTTGACTTCATGGACTCAAAAATATTTTCTTTGAGGGTACCAATAAGGACAGGCTATGTATGTTGAAAAATATGATGCTGAAAAATAATCCCCTCTAAAATGATGAAAGGAGAAAGATAGAAAACTGAGAAAAACTGAATGTTCACATGAATGTCTGCTGGCTCTCAAAAAGGGTAAAACGTATTTTCATCCTCCTCGTCCATCAAATTCAGCAAGTATGTCTAATCAGATCTCTCTGCTTTCTGATGGTAGAGTGGCTATACAATGTTTGACTAAATATATGTCATTGAGATATCCTGACTAGTCTTTTCATCTAAGTTGAACTGAGCCATTTTGCTCATGGGAGTTCTATCATCTGGTCACATAAAGTACTGCTATGGTATTATCCTATCAGCTCAGTGGGCACTGGTAATTTGACAGCTTTAATGAGTTACATACACACAGTCCTGAGAATTCAGTAGAATTTCTATTCTAATTCATGCAAAGAAAAGGTCAGTTTGCATATTCAGTTTCATTGCTGTATAAAAAGTGTATAATGCATAATGACTAAAGGCCAATTCCTTCAATCATTAAACATACAGCACTCATGGTGTTAATGCTCCGGTTAATAATATATATTTATGGACATTTTCTATGGCATTTATTTCCCAATAACCAACTTGTCAATAGAAACATTGAACAGCTTCTTACACTTTTTCTCTAAGTGCTTATTATTTAAAGTTAATAGACCTTCCTTTAATAAAAACAGATTTTGTCTTCAGTGGGGCAACAACATAATTCCTGGAGAGCTGAAAGTACAGAATTCTCAGGGACACTGAACATACTGATGTCGAGTCAAAAATATATTTCTCAATATATTTTCTCATGCTGTAACTCAGTAGTTTTGAAAAAGTGCAATTCTTCTCCTTTATTATATTTTTGTCATATTTTTTGTCACAAAATATGTCAGAGAGAAAGCAGTGGAACGTTCTGATTTTGAAAACATGAAAAAATACTTGATGACGTATTCTCATTCATAAGCGGACCTTTGTTCCCCAAACAGTAAATTATTCAATGGGATCATTGACAGAATCTCTGATGATTTTAGAAAGTATTGATGCATGTTACCAGACAACTCCTAATTTATTTGGTGGATTTCAAACCATTAAAGAACAGAATAACAAAAGGAAATGACCCAGTGGTGGAAAAAAATGTTTGCACATACAGCCCCAGCAGATCAGACCAGAAGCAAATACTGCACAACCACACAGGTATGCAGGCAGGTTTTTGCAGGAGCTCTTTCAGTGTATTTGGACATAAGTTGATAATATTAACACCCTAGCCCTACGTTTTCTAAACATTCTACTCTTGTATCAAAAACCTCCAAGCTGTGAAATATTTTTGAAGTTAACAGTGTGCAAGGAAGACATTCAGAACTGAGTTCTATGAGAAGAACTTTCTAGTAAATGTTCAAAATGTTCTAGCAGCAGTTCAAAAGCAAAACAAGATTGTGAAAAGCAAGTGTTCTAAAACACAGTAAAAAAGAGACATGTTTTTAAATCCGTAATGACTTATCAAGTAAACCTGTATTCAGTGTCCTCTCCACAGGTTTTTGAAAAGGGAAAATGTCACTATAAACTGACCTTTTCCTGAAGCATTTGCTAAAACTTTACAAATGTCAAAACAGCAGTTCAAAATGAAGACAGCATCATCAGGAAGGAAAACTCCAAGGGTAGCTGTGCATGTAATTTAACAAAGTAACTCAAGGTATAAACTGCTTTTACTTTGACTTGTAAGATCCCCATCAAACCAGTGGTCTTCAAGATATATGTGAGAGTAAAATGTATTTTTCCAACTTGCAATGTTCAACAGTTTCCCTGGCATCAAATGCTGTTTAAAAAAAAAAAAAATGAGGAGAGCAAACTAATAAGATTTAATTGTCACTGAATAATATGCAGCACCAAATAACATGATGAAATTGCAGGGTAATCAGTCAATAGTACACATTGTCCAGGTCTTTTTTCTCCTTTTTCATCTTTTATTGTATCACAGTCAGTATTAATACATTTCTCTGTCACCACAGTAAATGAATCCTCATTTTGTTTTTGAATGGGTATTCACCGTGCATCAGGAACACTTGTTAGTTGAACTGGAAGACTGAGAGAAGCAAAAATGTGTAGAAGTGCTACCTAATTTTTTATCCAATCTTATTTTCTAAAAATTGCATGACCCTAGGATGATAACTGAGATGACAGGTTTCTTTTATTTAACTATCAAAATGTCAAGGAGCTAGAATGGAGAACAATATAACTGTATTTGAACCTTACAAAAATGCCATTGCCTTTGGGATTATTGGGTAACTCTGAAAAAGAACTGTCATGAGAGATCCTTGCAAATGTCTGTGATTGAATGAATCAAACAAAAAGCCACAGTGTTAATCCTAACCTCAATCTTTTGGATACTTGTCCATCTCCTGCCTTTCAAATTTGCTGTCACATGCATGAGCCTCACCAGACATTACAACCGTGCGTTATTCCGAGTTACTGCAGAAAATAAACCCACCTGACCTCATTTAGGAAAGTCTCTAAAATCGCTGAGGTTAATCAATTCACTTAAGATGCAGGAATAAACAGTATAAATGAAAGCCAAACAACCAGCGTCAGTGACTGAAGCTCGCAGACATAGCAGCATATCGCACAGTAGTCTCAGAATTACTATCTTGAAGTAGAAGCACATCTATGCAAATCATTTTGTGCAGTGAGTTTGTGGAAGGTATTTAAGAGCATTTATTCCAATATCATTCTAAAATATTGATTTACTACAGAGCTGTAACTAGTAAAGTAAAATACCCAGTACCTAGAACTACAATGAACCTTATGGTTCCTTTCTAACTCTATGATATTCTACTTTATTAGTACAGATTTTTGAGGACCATTGCAGGAAAAAGTAGGTATTCACAGGATAGCAGTGAAGATTTTGTGACTGGTGGATGCACAGGTTTGACTACTGAGATTTTTCCTGATGATTCTAAGAAAGTACATACTTTCTACAAAGCATTTATAGATCCCATCATTTTCCTCATGAACCTTTTTACTTGGGCCTAATATTTTAGACCAAAATACTGACCTGCAGCCAAACTTCCCGAAGTTGCTGTGTTGAAAACATGTTGCAGGAAGCCAAATATGACGTCCAAGTTAAGGGAGATCGTGAAATAAAATAATTTCTTGTTATGGAAATTTATAGAGCGTAGGTTGATAAAATACAGACTGATGAGGACTGATAAATCCTCACAATATAACATAGAGAAAGATATCCAATTTGGTAAATGAATCCATTCTATTAGAAAAATCCTTATAGAAAAGTTAGGCACTGGAAATCTGCAGAGCATCAGACTGAGTTGGATAATCAAGAAACACACTAGATGTTATACCCTGTTTGAAGAATTATGCCTGCTGCTCAGCTTTATGGCTGTCTAGAAGACATTAAAGTGCATTTAGCTGGAAGTGAAACAACATTTTTCAGTGTTCAAATGTGGCAGTTTTGAGTGTGAGACAGAACACAATTTAGGAACCTCTGAAACACTCGTTGACATAATAGCAGCGATCCATCCTCCCTAAAGCAGCAGCTGATGCCTTGGTTTTCTCCTCCATTTAACTAGCAAAGTGATGAGCTCTTGTTAAGCCCTGCTTTTGCTACAAACTGGCTTTTCCTGTCTTGACTCCTAAGATTTTTTGGAGGCTCACCTGTTCTGCACAATGCTTTGTCTCCTTAATTCATGCGTTAAAAAGCATTTCCTCTGCCTCGTAAACAAAGTGGGAGTTTGTTTCCATAGAAACAACAAAAAACCTGGAGCTGTTTCTGTTTCCACAAGTGTGAGGCAGTGGTTTTTTGCTTCCTTAGGAAAAGCATAAGGATCCCACTACATGCCTTCTGTGGAGGGGATACAAGACCAGCCCTTGCCCAGATCGAGTCTAATTCTCTCAACTCTTGTTTGAATCATAAACTGACCTTGCTACTCTTCTGTTTATTGGGATGTGAGCCACAAATGGGATATTTTGTAACTACACTGTCACTCCCCCATCACCATAATACAGCTTTTGGTTCCAACTGAATTTTAGTATCATTGCATGTTATTCAGAATTGGACTCTTTCACATTTTTTCTTTAACCAAGTAATAAAATTATTCAACTATACCAAAATTCAGCACAAAAGCATGTCAAAACAATCTGGTTACCATATAATACAGAAGCTGACCTAAATAGAAGAAATAGTAATTTTTTTATAGAACTGTTTACTTTTCATTTTCTTTTCCCTTTTGCTGCCCATACTATACATATCAAATATTAATTTCTGTTTTCTGCAGCTTCTCTAGTAATTCAGTACAGCAAACTCTAAATACTTTAACTCCTTTGAGTCCTCAACAGTAAGCACTTGTTTCACATAGTTGTTTCCTAAAGACTACAAGACTCAAGTTCTTCATTCAAGTCCCTGATAGGTTTGGTATTTAGTGACTAGTAAAACCTTTTTTTTTCCCCTCTTCTTTTTTTTTTCAAATGACCATCAACTCCTTATTTTGGAGCTTCTGCCTATGACGAAAGTTCTGTCTTCTTTCCTGCCCTTTCCCATATGCACTCAATATGTGTGCACCTTGTGTCATAACATAATTGTTTGTACAACTACATTATTCTGACAGTTGTATTTATTAGAAATACAGACACTCTGTGTCTTCATCAGCAAGTGACATGTGAAAAAGTAAAAAGAAAAGGGAAATCCTTAAGACTTTGAAAATAAATATTACAGTACAGTTTGCAAATTCCATATTTTTCTTTGATTTTCATAAAATAGCTAATTTGATAATGAGCATTACGCTTATTGTCAAAACGTGCAAGAGCATCATTGTTCCCGATCACATACCTTTCCTTGTTAACTCTTCAGTTGTTTTTAATATCGTTCTCTCTTTAGTTTTTTGCGTTTTCCTTACAATCAATACTCTTTCATTTGTAGTCACTGGTACTGTAACTTATCTGAGTTCATTGTAATGTCTGTCCTGTTGACATGTGTTTTCCTGAAAGTTTGCACTATTACTCAGCTGAGTGGTTTCACTGACTTCAGAAGGCAAAGAGAATAGGGGTGATTATTAAGTACTCAACAGAAACCCCAGGTGCAGAAAATCACTCCACATCACTGCTTTCTACCTTGTCCCCTTTCACAATTTTAAAATATTTCCTGAACTTTATGAGCTGTCTTTCTTATGCTCTTTACAGAGGGGGAAAAAAAAAAGGTAGTCTGAAACAAAAAAGCAGGTCACACCTCAACATTTCTAAGCCTCAGAATTTGCACTGAGATTCAGGGATAGAAATGGGACATGCAGAGAAAGGGTTCTGCTCTTTTAGGGCTCAAATGAATGAAAAAGATACTTAAATCAAAATCTCTTAGTTGATTCACATATTCTTTGGGTCAGTGTACACAACTAGCCTTTACTAAGTTGTAAATCTTGGTAAACCAGAGGCTTCCTGGTCACACAATTCATCACTTTGGTTGACTTAGGGTCCCTCATGAAATACAACAAAATCTCTTGTCTCAAGACTTCATATATCATTTATCATAAAAAATAATAATAAAAAAAAAGAGTTGATATCACCTTGAGCAGATTTTCTAACTAGACAGGAGCACCAAAACTAGAAAACTTACCTGCCTATCAGCATTACATAGCTTTTATTTTGAAACAACACAGCATAAAATAAAATCTTCTGCTCCAAAAAGTAGAAAATATTTTATGTGCTACAGATTCTAATCCTACTGGATGTAATGTATGAGAATGTAGTTTGAAAGTATATCATGATGTGCATAACATCCAGAGACAAATGCTTCCTCATAGCAACTACTGCTCTCAGGAAAAAAGAATGGGATCAAATCACAAACAGTGGCATCATCAATAAAAAATCATGAAAAAATCCTGGGAGGAGTTTCCTGTTCAGTTTTTTTCTGAATCATGGAAATTAAATAGTTGGGTTTTTTTTCCAAATATCTGATTTCTCAGTTGCCTTCATCCAATCTGTGTAAAATGAACTCCTTATGTTTACAAAAGCTCAGACTCTGTGTCAGTGAGACCATGTTAACATTCACTTTTGAGATAATCCTTTAATGTCCACTGATAGTCAATGGAATAAGGACCTCTACAATACATTTTTAATAATCAGAACCTAAAGTGACCTAGTATTTGTGTTGGTGGCCACATCATAGGCATTGGAAGTTCAGTAAGATAAATTCCATTGCATAATTTATGACTGTACTGTTACAGGTACTAAGACCAGGAGATAAGAATGTAATCGAGGTCACAGAAGGACAGGTTGTGTGAGAGTTTAGGACACGGATCTAGGAATAGCAAAATACTGCTTCAACTTCCTGTTATGCTCTTTCATGGTCTTGACCAAGTTACCTAATTGCTTTGAGTTAGATTTAGCTTAATTAGTCATGTTCTCTGTAGATATCTCACCTACTTATTCGGACTCCCTGTGTGGTTAATAAGGCAAGATTACTCATGCCTTCAACACCCATTTCCCTCTGAAGGCTACAACATGAGTTTAGCAACTAGCTCAAATGTAAAATTTGCATTATAAATGTACAAAGGTAGGTGAGAGTAATCTTGTTCTGTTTTACAGGTCTGACTAGACTAGACACACTGAAAGAGTTTCAATTTTATCTGAATTTAAAAGTCCCTTAAAAAAATACCAGAAAATAGAAAAAAACACTTTGAAACATGCTAACCCCACTATTATTTCCTTAACCATTCCCTAATGGTGTGCCTAAGTTCCTAATTGAATGATGAGTCCAATTATGTTTTCTTGATTGCAAAGTGCTGTATATTTACAGAATAAAAATTGTGAAATGCCCAGATAACATAATAATGGAATCATATAAGTACCTTGGAGAGATGTTTACAGCACTACCCATATATGTACCTTGTAAAGGTGATAAATGGCATCAAAATGGAATTAAATAAATCCTCAGCTGAGGCTGAACATAATAAACATTAAAGGTCAGAAATGAAAAATTTAGATCTTTTATATACATATTTTTGCTTTCTGCTGAGGCATGAGTTTGCACATACATGTGTAGAAAATCCAGTGTGTATTTATCATCTTTCATGAAGCAAACATTTGGGAACAAGCAGACTGGCAAGCAGATAAAGTGAACGTAATCAGCTATTTTTACAAATGCCCTTCTGACTTTCACGATTCATTGATCAAATGCTGATTTTCTTCTTGTTGTTTTATATATAGGAAACTCATACACCTTTTTAGGCTGTTTGGTTGAATCAGTTAGCAAAGGTTAAGGATTACTGAATTCTTTCTCATCTGTTATTCAAAAGAGTAATCCCATTTTACATGGAAGAAAGTAATATTATGCTAATGGTTAAAGACATACATTTAACATCAGCTATGGATTCTGGAACATCATGCTAATGCATTCCTCATCCGTTGTAGTTGCAGAGTTCTAGACCCACTGATCCATGAGGCTATGCTGGCTCTATCAATTTTATTTCTTTAAGAGTTGTAGGGAGCAGATATACCTTCTGGGTTTTGTACTTAAGCAGGCACATTGTTCAAGGCATCATAAGCACTACAAATTTATCTTGCACTTTTAGTGCATCTTGCTGGCTCATGTTGTGTAGGGGAGCATTCACAGAAGAATATTAAGCATGTCTGGGAATGGATGCCAAATGCCAAGAGCTGCTTCTGAGCTGCTAGTTGGAACATCCAGCCTAAGCTCTCTCAGGGAGGTCAGCAAACCACAGGCCAAACTGTTACTTAATCAGGAAATTAGCTCTGTCACCTTTATGTACCACAGTTGCAAAGGTTTACATGCCATGCCAGATAAGTGCTTGGTTTCTGCCTCATCTTGTTCTTCAGAAAGACAAGAATTGTGGACCTCTTGCTTGGTCAGCATGTCAGTCATCTTTTGATGCAGAACATTCAATGAATATTATGTTACAAATGTAAATGTCAAAAGTAAAACTCCTTCAAGTTAGTAATGATATATTCATTATAACACTATAATGTGGATTGATATACTGGATTTAGTTTGGGTTTCAGTGAAAAATCGAATCTGCTAAGAATATCAGCTTTAAAAAGGCCTGTTGAATATTTTCCAGTAAATCAGATCCAGCCATCCTGCTATCTGTACCATTCACATCCACTGTATATTAGGTATGGTATAATCTACTAATTAGTAACATTCTGAAAAACTCAAGATGGTAAAAATTTTTAAAACATTTCAATGTTTTCTTCAAATATAGCATACTGATGTACTGACAAAATTCATAAATGAAATCTATCATTCCTGAGGTTCTGTTGGCACTGTACATGACAGAAGTAATAATAATAATAAAAAAGAAATCTATTAATTCAGTGGCTGTCCTTTTACATCTGTCTTGTCACACATATTTGCACTGGAAACCTAAACACCAACTCTCATTTCAATACACAGAACATAAAATGCTCCATATACAAGAGGGACCCTGCAAGCTTGCTGAACTGTAATCAACCATGCAAAATCTTTAATACAAATCCATAAATCAATGTACAAAGCTTCACCTGGTTGCTTATCATTACTTCCTTACTTAAGTGGAAATGTGCTCTAAATAATTTAACAGAGATCAAATTACCTTCCTGTCTTGTATATGTGGCCCTTTACACATTTTATTTAATATTGTATGATGTGTTCTGCATTTACTTTAGGAAATTATTATCCTTTCCATCACTTAGAATAATGCAGTAACTATTCAGATCAATTTCTAACATGCTAAATGAGAAATATTATAGATGCCAGCAGTACCAGGAAAAGTAGAACATAAACTGGCAATCTTTTTGCACAGACTCACCTTGCATTCTATATACAGAAAAGTGTTTATCACAAAAAAAGCAAAGGTTTTTTTGCAAATGCAATTGCAAATGCAATTGGTGGAGATGCCAAGGAAAGTGTTCTGAAAATGCAAGAGACACACAGGCAATTGTGCATTATTGTAGCACTCCTCTCACAAAGAACAATCCATTTATGAACAGTTAATGAAAATAAGTTCTTATACCTTTTCTGGTCTTCTTTTTCTTACCTCTGTCAATACCAATTGGAATTGACATTGCATAACATCTTGGAGGAGGCACTGAATTCAACAAAGTCCTTTTCCTGCAGAAAAAGCCTGCTTATTTGATAAAAAAGATGCTATGGAAATTTTTGGTGCTTATTAATTCCCTCTAGACATAGATCAGAAAACAAAGAGGGGAAAAAAATCAGCAAAAATTATCCTGAAACAAACAACTAAAATAAATACACACAAGACATGGTGTGTCAAGGTTGTATAAGTACTATCATTTAGCATTTGTACTTCAGGAGCCAGAAATATCTGTCAAGACTGGTGCATTCAGATTATTTGGATGGATATGCATTTACAGTTTTCTATTTTTGAAACTGTTTTTCTGAACAAAGCAAGCTATCCTGCTTTGCTGTCCTGGATGAGCAGAGAATAGAAAACTCAACTTCAGAGTAACATATGGCACAAATATCCTGAATAAGGGTCATATTCTGACGGTCCACTTCATGCCTAATTTATACATACAATCTATAAAATGAAATATTTGGCATTAGGGTAATTATTCAGAGAACCTAAGTGATGTTCTCGACTCTCATACCACTGCAGAAGGGCTCCAACCTCACTGAGGCACCTCTTTCTCCCTCTGGTTTTTAGACAAATTTAAAGGAAAATTTAATGCATTTAACATATTTAATTCAGGATACACTGAATAGGAGGATACTCTACTGGAAGCTAATACAAAGCACTGAACACAGGGAATTTATGGACAGGCACAGAGCCTGCAGCCTCACAGATATCTTTTTCTGTATATGGATATCAATACATATTCAAGAGTGTCCATGAAGTAAAAGGTAAACATGTAGTCATTCCTCCTTATTTTTTGGCATCCTCAGGATACTCTGAATTGACCTCTGGAATGCATAGCTTCACTTTCTCCTAGGTTTTGTGCTGCATCTTAGCATCAGCATTTTAGACTTATTCGTAGGGAAGAAGGATCCAAATCCAGAAAAAGATTTGAGTAAAGAGAAGGACTACATTTCACATCTATACTTCATTTGGTTCCAATTTTCTTCAAAAGTTATACTCTATTGCAATTCCAAAATATTATTGGTAAAAATTATAACAATGCCTGCACTCTTTTGCCTCTTGGTTCTGCAGATGCTAAGGAAGCTTTGTATTGACTTTAACAGTATCAAAGATCAGGTTTTTATAGCTATGTAACTGAAATAAACCCAGTTCCCTGAAACTTCCTTTATTAACCATCATTTCTAGATGACCCATAATGATTTCCTCTTAAAAAAAAAAAGCTATTACTTAAATATAGTGTAAAGCTAACTTGAATTTCATCTGAAAAAGATAATACAGCAGGGCACTTCATGAAGAAGGAGGATTAGCTAGCTAAATGCCTGTCCTTCTGTAACTTTGATTCTGGAAATAAGCAGAGCAGAGGCACTGTACTGTGCTTGAGCAAGCACAGCCAAGGCACTTGTCGAGTCCACAACAGATGCTGGGTGAGACTTTTGCTCTGTTTCACAGCTGTGCACAGAACCTGAAATGCTGCCACTGGAAATACCAACACATCATATGCGCAGGGATGTTTGTCTTTTCTATAAGCATAAATATTCTTTATAACCATATGATTCAATCCATTTTCATGTGAGATCTTAATACCGAATACCCTACCTGAGGTGCACATATTTTGAAAAATCTTAAAAAAAATTCTCAGTGATGTCAGCAGGTTTTGCATTTTTTAAATATTTTCTTATCTTTCCTAGAAGACCACAGAATGTGTAGAAATAACAAAATGTCTCAATGCTCAGTGCAGTGTAGGAGAAGAACTAAGGCTATTTGGTGAAGAGAGACATAGGAAGGATCTTAAGTTCAAGTTGCATCAGAGAAATGTTACATCTATTTCTGACTTTTAACAGTTTGGAAGAAAGAAGAAACAATTTCCCTAGGAAACCTATTTAGTGATCAACCTTTGTGGTGACATTTTGTATCTAAGGACAACAAAAAAGAAAATAGAAAATGGTAAATGACAGAATGATGACTGAGTGAAGACATAAAGACTTAAAAACAATGAAACAGTGATACACCAGCTGAAAGCATATTCAGATGATAAAGGTCAAAAAAAAAAAGGAAAAAAAAAAAGTGAGTTAGTTCCTTTTTGGGACTTTCCATAGAAAGGTATCTTAGTACAACATTGGGTTCTCTTGGTGATTACTATGTCTTAGGGTTGCAAACTTCTTCTCTCTCCTTGAAAGGACATGTGCCAGTCATTCTAAGAGAGAGAGACTACTATCTGCCATTTTGTCACAGTTCCGACATCTTAAAAAATTATAGTAAAAAAAAAATCTATTTTTTTTTTATTCTGGCTAAATTTCAACTAAATGGTCAATGGTACATTCTCTGTAATATTTATAAACTATTACAACTGTAATGCTGCCACTGCCAATCAATCCCTTAAATTTTGCAGACATATGAACTGCTACCACAGATACAAGTAAAATAAGGACAGAAAATAAGCCAACAGGTATAAGCTCACTAAATATTAAATAAGACATATGAAATAGGTACTTTGCTTTACACATGATATTTAGAATAAATATATTTTACATTCTGTGTTGGTGATACTATGTTTTGCAGGTCACCTGCCATGTACTGTATTAGAGTTCCCTCTACTGGATGAGTGACTGAAGCTGTTCCTTAATAATTTGCAAAGTAACTTTTACTTCACTTTTACTCACTCTGTCTTCTGACTGGAAGTTCTTACACTATAAAATTAAAGTCTTCTCTTGGTGACATATTGAACCAGAAGACCAAACCACATATAAACAGCAACAGATTTCCCTGATCAATTGACTTAGAAGGAATATACTGTTCAGTTCACTAACAAAGCAGAGCTCAATAAAAGGAGCATTGTCCAGGAAATGTATTTATTTCACAGTAAAAGATTAGGGAAATTCCATGAAAGGGTCAGGAAAGTTTGAGAATTTGAAATGGAAACAGTATTTTAAATGTCAACGATATATAGGTTGCCTATGCACAGATAATTTCTTAGTTCACAATGTAGAAAGTTATGTTGGTTGCACAAGAATTCATTGAGGTAAAGGAATATTCAAAATCTGATTTCCTTAAAGAAATCTGCAAGTTTAACTAGGCCTAGACCAGATGCATTACAATACAAAGAGTAATTGCTTGGCCATGGTACTTTGCTTTTTCTGTTACAAGTTTCAGATCCTCTGCTACCCCTCATCTCTTTGATCTTTGGTAGCAACTTGACACTTTCAGAACATATTGTGTGACAATTTTTACCTGGAACTCAAAGAGTGAGCCAGATGAGACTCCCAAGCTCTGAAGGATTCAACACAGTTCATTATGCCTGAAGATGGTGCATGAATTAATAAACTTGTTGGAATTAGAATTGGCACTTGAATGTTGACAGTGCAGAAATATACAAAGATGCTTATCATTTTCAAAGGCATATGAGAACCACTGCCATACCTTTCCACACAGGAAACCCCATTTACTAAACTGTGACAAAAGAAATATCCTACTTTGAATATTAACTGTTGGAAAACTGCAAAATGCCAAGCAGTCATAAGGTCCTTTCTAATGTCATTCTTCTGTTAACTTACTGTTCAACACTGAAATTAGACAATGAAGTTGAAATTAGGCTCAACTTCTATTTCATACACTAGTTGAAATCTACTACCTTATCTTTAGGAGCTTGAATATTATTGCCTAATTTTAGAACTTTATGTTCTAAACTGGTCACCAAGGAAGGCCTAGCCCAAACCACCACAACTTCCATGCTCAAATCCTCCATAGGACATTCACACAGCTTGAATGCATCTGTGTGGCGGAGTGGAGGTGAGAAGGAACTGCTTACAAATTACAGACCAGCAAGGGAAGAGCTGCTGAGCATCAGTGAGGCTGTGCATTTCCTAAGGTCTTAATGAGGAAAGGCTAGATTACTAGAGTTGCACATATACAGATTTTGCCTCAGACTTTTAAAAGAAACATGATGCAACAGTTGCATTTGAGTTGCATGTTCAAACGCTGCCAAGGTAACACATTATGTTGGTACCTGCAACTGAATCTCTCCTGACTAGTTAAGTCACAGGCGAGAATCCGGATCTTAAGAATAATTAGTGAAGATATTACGTAGAGTTTTGCATTTTTAAGATCTTAAATTCAGTCCTTGTTGATAGCATGGTGGTTGTATAACTTACACATGACCATATATTTTTTTTACAAACTAACCCTCGTAAGACTTTATCTGTGAAAACTATTTAAGTATATTCTATATGTACTTGTATACGGTTTCACTAATGTCAATAGGACAAGTCACAGATTCAAGCTCAATCTCCAACTGCTTCTGCTACATTAACTAGTTTTTTTTTAAGGACTGATGTATTTTGTTTGGGTTTCGTTCAACTTAACATCAGTATGGCACAAATTAAACAACCCAATGTTAATCTTATCTGCTGAATTCATTTTATTCAGATATGCCTATCCTTTCAAGTGGATTTAAATTCACACAGTCCTCTCTGGAAGCACTCATTTTCACATTAAAACAATAATGCCTTATGCCTAATTAATCTTGATGCTTAGTTTTCTGAAATGAAACTATTGTCTAAAGCTAATGTTTGTTGTATGTGATAATGGCAAAAAAAACCACCAGAGAAAAAGCAAAGAGGCACATGTAAGCTGAGTTTTCACATATATGGGTTCAGATATGTTAGTCTAAACACTTTAAGTAGTGGAAAACTTGAAAAATTAGTGGAAAAATATGAAATTGAATGGTTGAACCAGATACTCACCTTCATTGCATTTGCTGCCAACCTGCTCTGGAGACAGTCATAAAACATTTGGCATCTGTGCATGCATTGTTTTTGTGGCTGTGGTGAAGGGACTACATCTGCATTGAAATCCCTCTCTCTCCTGGCATATCTATGTTGAATATTACCACAAAGAGTAAATATAACTCCATGGAATTTTTTAGTGTGTATGAAACATGAATATTTTTGAGATTTATTCAATACAGTTGGTGATATATGTCTTTCTGCAGTATCAGTATGAGTTTCCACCTCTTAAATTAAATACAATACTTCACAGTCCTCAAAAAGCTATTCTTTTTCAATATGTATTTCTAGAGAACCATTATGATAGTATACTGGGTTTCAATTACACAAAGATGTGCTAGTAAAGTACTGTATTAACATTTCATAGAACAACCAGGTTTTGCTAATTTGTTTCACACCAAACTTCCTAGCTTTAATTAGCAAAAGGAAAGTATCCATTCAATTTGATTAAAGATCCCCAGGTACACTCATGTCCGTCTGAGGAAGTTCTTGTGAAGATTATGATAATGAGTAATTACCTTAGGCTAAAAGCTGTTTTTATTCCATTGTCTGGAATGAAGAACTTGAACTGATTCCTCTCAGGAAAGAAGAAGGAATGAAATATTAAATTATATTCAAATTTTGGTTGGATAGTGAAATTTAACTCTGCATTTTCTCTCTATGGATTTTGTGTAAAAAACCAAAACTTTTCCACTTGTGCTCATACAGTGTATATGACAGAACCTCTTTCCTTTTTAAGACTGACAGTGATGGTGTCCTTGGAAGTATTTGCACACTCTGAAGTGGTTTTCTTTTTCTTTTTTTTTTATCTTTTACAGGCTTCACCTCTTTGATAGGTACTGACATTTTTTGACCTAGATCTAAAAAGAAAGAAAAATACAACCGCACCCTTAACTTTCTTAAGAAACATGAATACATTTCTCAGATATTAATTTTCGCAGCATTGAGCTCTTATGCCAAGTCAGATGCTTTATTTAAGGCTTTGTACAATTGAGAAGTACAGTCATAAAAAAGGCTCTTTCAGCTGACCTTATTTTTCTCTCAAAGACTTTTAATCCCTCATTACTGAGAACAAAAAGATGAAAGAAGCCCTCACAGAAACGAGGGCACACTGGAGGCAGGCTTGCCATCTAACACATCCCATGGAAGAGAGGACACCCTGGGCAGTACAGAGATTGCCTAGACACAGGCTGAAATACAGATACACACCATGGTGAGCCCTGGTGTCTCACCCAACCCACCTGGTGAAGAACAATTCCCTTCTAGGTTATGCTTTTGGGCGTCCACACAAAAATAAAAAAGTTAGGGGACAGATGTGTGCTTGCCTAGGCCTTACCCCAGTGTGGTATTTAGACAAGACTAAGTTCCCACTCAGATTTAGGAATGCCAAAACTGACACTAGTCCACTGGTCCAGACAAAATCTGAGTGCCATCCAAATCCTATTCTTACTTTTCAAAGGAAATATTCTTCATCTTCCTAGTAGTGCTGTCCAGGACGCTGGAATGAATATGAGAGTGTGCATCTCTGTGTCTGTGTGTAACCTGAAAGAGCAGACAAAACATATTATCCAAAGTGCTCTTCCCATAGACATTCATTTGGGTGGGATGAAAAGTTACTTCCTAGCTTTAACATACTTTCACATCTTGTTTGTATTAATGTCCTAAATGGTTTCATGATTTCTTAATACCATAGTAAGATGGATCAACTTACATCCTTAAGGAAAATATCTAACAAGTGCTTTAAGTAAAAAGAAGATCTGTGGACTATTAATTTTTAATGATTCTTGAATATCATTCCAATTGAAATTATTCTGGGATTACAGCATGTGTTAGATAGGGTAGCAGTGGGGAAAGAGTTGGATCAGAAGTGGGGAGAGAGTTGCTTCTTTAAACTACTTGCTTCCAGACACTTCAACTCTCTGAAACTGTAAAGTATATCTAAAGTGGTTAAGGAGCCAATAAAGACATACACCCTCCACTGCATTGTGCAAGCAGTATATACATTAGCATATTTTTAAACAAACTCTTATCCATGGGACAGATAGAAAAAACATTCCTGTGCCTTTGATATAATGCCTTTACTAAGATCTTTTCTTCATTTCCTTCTGCTCTAAAGGGCAAGTTGTATTTCAGTGTTATCAGGTCACTATCAATGTCACTTAGCTTTGCATTAGGACAAAAAATGTTCATTATTGAAACTGCTGTTTCTCCAAATGAAAATACCCCCCTGTAGAGACACCCTGCTGAGCCTCGTTTTCTTGAGAGCAGAGAGGCTGCTGCAAAGGCTTCTCTATCCACAAAGGCACTTTCTGATCATCAACAGCCAAACTCTAGTTCATGGAGCTGTTTGATCACAAGTAAGTGCCCATGACAACTGTGCTGCAGGGTTCAGGATGGCTGAGACTCAACCAAAACCCTTCTGTGGAAAGGCATTTTTAATACCTTGTTATTACTATAGGATTTTAATTTTCCTGAGGTGGAATGCTGGTATGAATGTCAGCTTCAATGAAGCTGACATCTCTGATTATTTTGATTCACGTAGAGTAGACTCACGTCTGAGTTTGCCAAAATCCACAGCTGTTTTGCCCAAAGTAAAACCTCCTGTGGAAGACTGGCATTTGCAGGTCCAGTTATTCAGTCAGGTGGAGATAGGTTTTTTCAAAGTCTTTCAGGCAGATCCCTGTGGAATCACACTTTCTACCCCAAAAAATCCCGTATTGATTGGTTTTCTTCTGATCTAAATGCCTCCCATTGTGCATTGCTATCTCTTATCAATCAGACATTCTTTCCAAATAAAAATAATCCAGTTCAAGTTCTGAACACTGAGATAAAGCCATTTCTTTGAAAGAAACAAAATTTTCCCACCTAAGCTGGTAAGGAAGATGGAAAAGATCTTAGTAAAGGTATTATATCAAAGGTATTATATACAAAGAAATGTACACTTTGTTCCCCACTTTGTTCTCTGAAGTAACCTTTATGGGCTGGTACCAGACTATAACAAAACAGCATCTCACTTGAGAAAAAGAATTGGTGATTGCCATGGCAATAAACTCCTTACAATCAACCTGTGAGGAACTACAAGGTGTCTAGCAAGCTCCTGACTTCCAGGAAGTGCTCCTCACCAGCAGGAGGAATCATTTGTAAACTACTAACTTCTAAGGCTCTTTTAAGAAACTTGATATTTATCTTCATTGAGTTAGAATGATTCCCTGGTCAAAGAGTGGTGGTAGTTTTGGTAAGTCATGTCCCTTCAACTCACTGGAGGTACTTAGTAATTTGTTAGGATAAACTGGGTACCTGCCAGGTAAACTGGAATGGGAACCTCATTAAAAAGCTTTTTGTAAAATAAGCAGTCTAATTATAACCACTGAATGAAGACAACAGGAAAACACAAAAGCAATGCCTCGTGTAATTACCCAGAGACTTCTCATAATCTCCCTGCACCTGTGGTTTTGTAGCTCTTAGGTTAGGGATTTTTAATGCATGGTCTATGCATATGCTCAGAAAAAAAATCTATCAAAACAACCCAGCTTGGGCTGTTATTCTTTAGTATCATACCCTGACTGAAATATAGCTTTAGGAGAAGAGTGGAAGAGTTTTAGTTTGTTTTGCTTTATTTGGTTCTTTCTGTTTTGGTTGTTGGGGATTTTTTTTGGGGGAGGTGTTAGTTTGTTTGTTTGTTGGGTTGGGTTGAGTTGGGGTTTTTTTTGTAAGAATTGTCTTTTTTTTTACAGGAGTATTAAACTGATCTATGGGTCTTAGCAATTTTCTAAAATGGGACAGTATGTAAAGTTATTTTGGATGCCAGAGAAGAGATGGACAAGAGGAGAAATCCTTAGCTACACCGAATAGACCATTAGTGGTTATCAGATGGCATGTTAAACAAGTTCATGTCTTTCATAAAGTTCATGGGTCAGTTAGCAAACTGCCTTTGAGTGCAACTTGCCCTATGCAGGTCACTTTGAAGTAAAATTTCAGTGGTTCAATATTCTCAGCTGACCTCTCAAATGGCCAACATATTCCCTTCTGAAGGAAAAGGAAAACATGTAGACATCACTGAGAATTTTTTAGGATATGTCATGCAATATACACAGAGCAAAAAGCAAAAAATGATGAATGTAATAAGTTCACTGAAGACGCAGCATCACATGCAATTATTTTTTCACCGAATACTTTTTCTTAACCATTACTAAAAATAAATTGTTCCTTCCACTTCTGCATTGATAAAAATCAAATGACAAGCAATCCTTGTGAATGAATTACCAGAAGGTACTGCAGCAACCATGAAGTGTTCTGTAAAAACGAGTAGTTCTAAGGATGTCCAGATATAGCAGACCAATTGGGTATGCAAAAAACTTAATTAAAATTAGCAATAATTCCTGAGGCCATTTCCTCTTAAGTAAATATTCTGCATCTTTCAAATTCCTACATGATCTACTCTGACAGTTTTGGAAGAGTTGCTCTTTTTAACAGATTGCAGTCTAACCCCAAAATAAACATTTAATAAAAGAACATTTTTAATGGAACAGTTCATTTAATCTTCTAGTGGAGCCTATTAAAACACCTTCAGCTTAAAAACAAATAAAGATGACATTATTGAAGGCTTCAGTGTAGGAATTAAGATTTTTCATTACTTTTTCTTTCAAAAAAATTCTGTAGTTATTCCATCGGCTTTAATGAAGGCATTTTTGGTACAAATCTGGGTGTTTTTCCTATTGCTCATAAGTTTTATTTTTCTCTTTACAACTTTTTTTTTCTTTTTTTTTTCCCCTGCACTACTTCATGAACAGTGATTATGGTAGTATTGGGTCTGGTCTTTTCTTAAAGCTTGCATAATTTATTTTACTATTTGGGTACAAAAGCAAGAGACCTGCAAACTCTGTAGTGGCATCAGTATTCTGTGATATCTCATCTAGAAGGCACTGCTATTCCCTTTAACCCTTCATCTCACATCTCTCTAGCTAAGTCTGATCAGAGTAATCAAAGCAGCATTTTCACAATTTATACACTTTACCTTAACAGACATTTAAAATGAGAAAATATAAAAAGTGTTACATTCTACAATTCTGTACTCCAGAAATTTCTAGAAAACAGTAGCTTTGAACACAGTTTTCATGAAAATAATGTTGGGACAAATGCTGTTGGCATGCATTGCTTTTAGGTTTTCTTAGTGGGTTATTTAAGAATTACTGAGAAAAGATAGTTGCCACAAAAGTAATGTGTGCCCCTCTAAATACGGTTTTGTCAGAGATAGCAGAAAGTAGAATTCAAGCTGTTAAAAGCTCTCTGGAAATGTCAGAGGCACACACCAAAAGACAAAAAGCAAGGTATTCTCTGAGGGGTACCATGTGTTTCTGTGGGGAAAAAAGCATCTAAAATTGCATGAGTACATGAGAGGACACAGATATTGCAGCCTCCCTTCAAGGTAGCACTGTTGGCAAACCAAAGAGTGGGTCTGTGTATTTTTGGAAAGAAGTCCTACCCATAAACCCACAGAATGCCCATATCCACTGCTGATTATTGTCTCCCCTGATATCATTGTTTCTGTGACTCCTTTTTCCTTAAATCAAGCTTCATGCTACTTTTGATGAAGGGAAAGATTCACTTTACTAATTAGTATATGTCTTGGAGATACCTGTGAGTTGAGGAGGTAAAAAAGGACCAGGAAACCTTAAAAACATGATTAAATGACATGCCCCACTAGTGGAAATATGAGAAATCACACATCACAGAATCAACTACAGAATCACAGAATAAGCTGAGTTGGAAGAGACTTACAAGGATCATTGAGTCCAACCCTAAGCCCTGCACAAGACCACTCCGAAGTGTCACACCATGTGTCTGAGAGAGTTATCCAAATGCCTCTTGTGCTCTGTCAGGCTTGGTGCTGTGACCACTGCCCTGGGGAGCCTGTTCCAGTGCCCATCCACTCCCTGGGTGAAAATCTTTTTTCTAATACCCAACGTAAACCTTCCCTGGCACAAATTCAGGGCATTCCCTCGGGTCTTGTCACTGGTCACCACAGAGAAGAGATCACCATATATTTTTGCTCAAGTGGGTTATAACTTAGCAGAAATGCAAGAATAAAAAGTGATGTCAACATGTCAGACAACAAGACGCTTTAACATCTCAAAATTGTCTATCATTTTGTTCAACATCTTCCTAAAGACAGCAACTCAAAATGATAAATGACTCAGTATAGCTGAGCTTATTTAGAGCTTATTTAAATTCTCTGAAATTATGAGAAAGCAAATAGTGCCCCCTTTCAAAACAGTGTCATTCTTTGCACAAGGATTTGTTTCTGTCCTTGCCTTTCTGACCATTCAGGAACTTGCTCACTTGTGACATTTCTATGACTGTGATTAACTAAACACTAACTTGAGTTCTCATTTCTAGCATAATTTTTAATTCTTCCCCCATTTCCTTGACATACCTATTTTTAAAGATGAGGTGACAGAAAGGAAGTTTCAACTTGTGATTCATCATAAAGAGAAGTTAATTATTTTATGGATACTATTCCTCACACTCAATTATTTTTCAAGGCCTGCATTTTTATTAGGACTAAGTCAATACTAATTTTTCTTCTGATGTATTATAGAAATCTGGTGTTCTCAGTCACTTAGGGCATGACAGAGATGCTGTTTTACAAACTCGATAACTTCTTTGTTATCCTGCACCACAATATCCTTCCTCCAATTCGGATGCAACTGAGGTACTTAGGAGAAAATATTCTTCTGATTTGGGATTTCTATACACATAAGCACAGCAACATAGGCAACCACACTAAGAAATTTTATTTCTAGACAGCAAAGAGCCTCTTAGCTTAGTACTGCTCTTTTCCAATTTAATTTGTTTCTGTGGTTCTCTTTGTAATCAAAAGTTATGTGACACAGACAGGTTGATTGCTACATCCATTGCAGGAATACTCATTTCATCATAATCTGCCAGTGCACCCATTTTAGCTCACCTCCTTTGCTCCAAGGCCAGGTGACATGCTAATAGAAAGCCAAGAAAAGATGTACTGTTGTATCACAACGACTGGGAAAACAGTTTGACACGCAGTTATCTCAGATGATGTCCTAATCACACTCCAAGTTACTTTCTCTCCCAAGTAGAATAACTGAATTTTGCATGTTTGCCTTTTATTCTTCAGCATTTACCTATCTTCTCATTGCTTTTACTGCTTTTATATAGATTCAATTTCAAATTGTCCTGCTGCCCATCCAGTTCAAATTTATTTTTCACTTTCCTGGTGACAGGATTATCTTTCTTACACATCTAGTAGACAAATTTCTCTGACCTGGAAAAGCCACAGTTGTCAAAATCCAGTTCCTCACTCAAATAATTGCCAGTTGCCTCTTCTAGGAGCTCTGTTCCAATGCAACTAAGCTTCAGATTAGAAAGTAGAATACTATTTTCCTGACAATTACTTTCGAGGTCAGTAATGGGGTTATCAGTAATTAACATCTAGAACACTTCTGACCATTTCTTTTTTTATTAAAATGGGAAAATCTGTTGCTTCACAGTGGATTACATGTTCTTACATATTAAAAATCAGGAGCCTAGGACCCACTACTTCTAAACTATGTGTAAATCATCACCTTTTGCTTTTAGAATGGGAACTGCTACGTATTGCCTTCAACCCTTCCAGTTTCCTGAAAAGGACAGAATAGTACATCATTAAAGTTGAAATCTAAAAAAAAGAAAGATTACTCAGCTATAATAGGAGTATTTATTTATTTTGTGAAAATTAATTAAAATAATAAAAATTGCTCTTGCTGATTCATGTTAGGCAGCTCATATTTTTGGCACTTCTTAATGTTAGGCCAGAACAATTAATCCAATTGTATTGACAAACCTGTACAATGCAACCTCAGCAAATAATTTAGTTTGCAGGAAAAAAGAATTATTCTTTCCAATTACAAAATTAAAAATTGTCTTGTGCTTAAAGAAATTAATCTTTTCAGTGTCTGTGGATGGCTAGTTCAACAAGGAGAAGTGCAGAGGAACAACCCCACACACCAATATATGCTGGAGTATACTCATGCAGAAAGCAGCTTGCCAGGGAAGGACCTGGAGGACTCCAGGTAGTGGAGTCTCAACAGAGTCCTGGGAAATTGGTTCTGGATGGCCTTACCTGAGCGTAGGGGTTGGACAAGATGATGTCCACAGGTCACTTTCAGCCTCAGCCATTCTGTGATTCTGCTACTGTTGGTTCTCATTTTCTCTGATCAGTTATTCTAAGAGCAAATCTTCAGTGGCAAATTGCCCCCTTTGTTAGGAAGCAGCATTTTTTTTCGAGTCTGAATATTTCAAATTTCTATTTCCAGAAGCTGGATCTTGAACTATTTTTTTCCACAGACAAAAAGATGGGTTACTCTGGTTTCTCTCCAGGAAAAGAGAAAACTAATTAGTGTTATTACTGATTCTGAAACGCTCATATAATAAATCCGTTCTCTAACTGTGTTCTCTGGCAGAGATTCCAGCCACCACACTGAACAGATGAATGACCAATCATATCTTTATTTTCTTCCTTATAAACAGTGAGAATTACAGGGGAAAATGAAAGTTGTTTTTTTCCAGAGAGATTATTTTGAAAATAGTCCTAAATTGAAATCATAAGCAGAAGTAATTTGAGATTGTTCCAGTTGTGCCATAAAAGATTCCAAACAGGGATAATTTGACATCTTTCAGGTTCAGAGATCTGAAGAATGGGCCTCCCAGTGTTGTGACATTTTCCACATACTATATGAGGACTGGGGGTAACAATGGAGTGATTTCTTCCTCACTGTTATTACAATGCAACTTGTCCAGCAATTATCTCTGACAATGCACAAAGCAGAAAAATGTCCCATACTCACAATACTGAGGTTATGGTGAAAAACAAGATCTAAAATACACAGAGACAAGACAATACCAGGTTGTAATTTACTCAGGAACATTTTCTAGCTGGCTCTAACTCACATTTTTTAAGGCCCACTGAAACATTGTTGAATTAAAAGCATTCTCAATAGACTCCTTTGTCATGACAACAGCTTGGAGGAGGTTTCAGAATGATTTTTAGATACAATTTTTGTCCTGTACCATATTATTTTCATTCAACTGTGGAGTGTACAGACAGAAAAATATTACAGTGTCTGCATCTTTATGGTACAGTGCGTGGTAACAACAATCACCTTTTTTTTTTCATTGGTCTCTGCTGCATGCCAGAATTGACCTTGATTGTGCTCTACAGTGTTTGATTTCACATCATGTCCAGTTGAAAACAGTAGAAAGTTCATTGCAGACCCAAATACCTAAATGCCCTCAAAATCAAACGGGTTCTTTCACAGAAAACAATGCTATATTGAATTGCAAGTTGACAAAAATTTCACAGTCACTTCTTACCCGTGAAAAGTATGAAGAATTTCCACATTTGGCAACACAGAAGCTATTAGACCACTGTATTTATTTTTAATATTTCAAATTACAAATGTTACATATATTTGTCCTATGTCTCTACAACAATACATCTCCAGAAAATTCTTGAAGAAATCACTTAAACTTACCGACAAAAACTCTGTGGGTATCCTGTCTCACACTCAGACAAAAGGAAGGGATGTTCCACACACACTAGTTAGGGAGCTATGACCCAATGACTTTGGGCATATTGTATGTTCAGTAATTGCATGGCCCATTTCATACCAGATGAAAATAGGAAAATAGTTTGTTGTTATATGAGGAACTTCAGACAGCTGTGAAAAGCTGTATTTTCTTTTTCTGTGCTCTGAAATCTTCTGAACCTGTATATTTGATAAACAGATGCAGTGTCAAATAATTTACTCCTTAGTGCAAGAAGAGTTTTGCATACTACCCAAACTCACCCAGTGATAAAGATTAATGGGAAATGACCATGTTTTATAGCCAAGGAAAAGTGATGTTATAAGATTTTTTATTATATTTCATCAATATTTTATTTGTGGCTCACAGCAAACTAATTCTGAGTTTCAGTATGTGTGCTTTTAAAATTATCAGAAATACTATGAAGCTGTCAAGCTTCAACTGCTTGCTTTCAAGGAAGCGTTAAGTCACCATTTTAGCTGTGCTGTCAATTATATAGCTCTTGTTGTACATGACAAAAAAAAAAATCAGACTGCAAGAATCCATAATGCTAAGACAATAATACTTTAGAACGGCATGGATACAAATAGCAGCATTCACTGTTACACACACACAATTTTGAAGACTTCCTATGAAAAATGTGGAAATTATATGTACATTTCTGGCTTGCATCCAAAATCAAAAAAGTGAACCACATATACCAAAACCACAGGGTTGGAAAACTATATCAAAATCAGCTCTGGTCCTCTTCAAAATTAGAGTCCAAATGTTGAAATACCAGAGATTCTCTTGTTCACCAAGACTCGATTTCCAAATTTGTTCAGACCACCTAGGATCTGACCTATTCCCCACATAGCAACTGTCCCCAGTTAATACAGGAGAACAAGAGGATATCTGTGGGGGTTTTCATGGACAACTCTTAGCAAAATGGACTGGGTAACCAGGGCTGTTAAGAGTATCTAAGCAGATGTTTTCCAAAAATTATCTTAAGGAGGAAGATGACCATTAGCTGGATTAAACAGGAACAGTGAGTTACAGAAACTTCCAAAACAAAAAAAGGCATCAGCTTTAAAAAGTATAAAGGAAAACTGGAAATTTTTAACACTGGTGAGACACCTGGGAGTAGGGACAGCAGTAGCCAAAAGCAGGTTTGTCATTGCCAGCAGTTGCCCACTTCCCTCCCCTCCCCCCCAGCATCAGGGACTGCCTCCTCAAGAGAAGCAGTGGAGAATCTGCACCCTACTAGAGAAGTGCCAGTGTGGGATGCAATGCTTGGGGACCAGCACCAGGTTGTGCCTGGGACCTTGTGAGGGTGCTCACTGGTTGATCCTGTACAGTTTGCCAGAAAATCACATCCTGCTAATAAATTAGTAAAACTGCTTTGATCCTGACTTGGTTTGAACTACATGAACTGACCAAGTTTTCCAGTGACAGGATGTATGGGTGACAGGATGCACGTATGGGATCCAATCTGCCCATTTCAGCCATCTCAACTCTGCCTAGATTTTAAACACTTATAGAAGCAGTTTTCCCAAGTGTCTTAACAAGCTATGTAGTAAATAGAAAGAGGTAAGTGCCTTTAAAGGTCTCCTGGTCTAGTTCAGGTTCAGGTATCCAAGTGGATATGATCTTCCTCTGAGGGTCTTCAAAGATACATACAACTTATCTTTACCTGAGATACTTTTGCCTTATGTCTTGGTGTGAGGTCTCCATATGACTGAGATTCAAATTGGGTACATGTGAAACTAGACTTGGTTTTCACCTCAGGTTAAGCAAAATGAATGAAGGTCTTAATGTAGAGAACATCTAAAATAATTCTAAGCCTACAATTTTATCCATCTGGAAGTTGCCCAGTGTTTTCAACAGCTACGGATTTCAGTGAAAGAGTTGGTTTCAATTTTAATGGAAGGCTTTATTTCTGAGGCATTTGCTTTCAATGAGCAACTGGGAAGACATCAAAAAAGCCATTGACAAATATAAAACCTGTGTATACAGTTTGCTGATGAGCCCCTTTACAGACAAAAACAAGTGTGTTACAGCTGATGCAGTACCTACTCTCTCACCTCTTACATTTCTGTCTGCATATCACAATTTTACAAGGATGTTGTTGAGTCCTGAGACAGCAGAGATCTTTCTCAGAAAACCTGACAGGCCCTTAATTATATATGTTCTGGAGGACACTGGTACAACACCAATTTAGTTTCCTTGGTTACTAACTCATGTAATCATAATGTATATGTTTTACCACAGCATTATTATGACATGTCAAAGAAAGCATGTCATTATTCAGGCTGGCAAACAAAAAAAACCAGCTATACGTGACTTTAGATTATTTAAATTATATCAAGCATTCCCCTTTCATTTGACTCAAATAAAATGGCTGAAGTACATCAGAGAATGCACATTCTGAATGAACTAAATTAGGATTATATTCATTATACTTTTGGCCGTGTTATCTTATAATCAGTTGTATACAGTGGCACTTCAGAAGTATTAATAAATGTCCATGTCCTGTTATGAGTACTGTATGAACACAAAAGAGAATCGGTTGTACAGAAGTAGCTTGATAGATCCTTGACCTCTTCTCTAGGAAACTAAAAATATCTCAGACTCGTAACAGAAATTTTTGCAATCTCAGGCTTTCATTAGCATACAATAAGATACTTAAACTCAGCTTTTCCCCCTGTTCATTTCTATCTCATGATAAAAGGATGATAATTGCTTTTTACTTGCATATGACAAATAGATTTTGTCAATGTCTTTTCAGCTACAGACTGTTTTCTGACATCCAAAATGGGTGTCTGCAAAGAGCATATCACAGAAAAGCCAGAGTTAAAGGAAAGTCTGCCATGGGTTTTAGAGTTTTGAAACTTTATCATATTTTTGGAGCTATGAAAAAGTGTAAAATAAGTTAAGGGGTTAAGTACACTCCCTGGAGTTTGAGCAGATGTGTGTGAGAGCAGACAAACTCAATTAGTTCTTACTGCAGGCAGAGTTTCACTTTCCATTGAACAAGAGTCAATGGAAAACAGCACTAGTGATGGTAGCATTTTCCTCTTTTTACACCTCATTTGGGGCAGGGAAGTGGTGGTGAGTTGTTCACCTGCTGACGAATTAGCCACAAAATAACTCCTTCTGCTCTCATCTGCATTTGGTAGTGCTGAATTCAGTTCAGTATTTGCTCATTTTTTAAAAATGAGCTCTGTTCATTTTCCAGAGCTTTCCCTCAGCCCCCTTTGGAATTAACTTAGAATGAGCTGAAGATCATTCACATAGTATATACAAAAGGTTTCATGTAAAATGTTGAATGCAAAAATCATTACAAGTAAGGTACTGCTGGGACCCTGTAGCTGCAGGGTTTCTTTTGCCTGTCTAAGCTCACCTTAGAGAAAAAAGTCCTGGAGAAGAATCAATTGTAATGCAGGTTCCTTCATATATACTTCAAAGTGAATTAAATTTCCTTGATAATTTTGCGTATAAAAGATTCTATACTTTCAAAAAAACTATCCTTGTCAAAAGGCCTTTTGACAGCCAAAGAATTTAAAATACCTTCTGAAGGAGAATATGCAAATTTATGACAGAAAAGTGAAATTAGTATCATGAATGCAAGAGGTGAATTGACACGATATTGACTCAAGGGGGAACTTATCCCCTCCAACTTTATGTACCTAGACATCTGTGTTTAAGATGCTAATTTAGCCTATGTGGATAAATGGTGAAAAGAAATGAGCATTTTTTCCCAGGGTAGATGTCAGAATAGAGCAAATGTATGGTTTGGAATACACTCAGAAATAAACCAAAGCAAAACCACAACTCTACAGTGGTGCAGCCTTGTTGGCTAAAAGTGAGTCCAATACAATGTTGGTGTTCCCATCACAACTTAATGGGATGTGACCAAGAAATATTTTGGTACTCAAGGAAGCAGTGTTCACTGATAGGTTCGGATTCCCAAAATGATGTTTTGACGGAAAGGATTATGGTAGTAGTAGGTAAAACATAAAGAGAGAAAAGTCCTAGTAGCTTCTGATATTTAAAGCTAATGACAATAGGAAGACAGGCTGTGAACATGGTATTCATGCCAATTTTTGTAGCTGATAATAAATAAATTCCACATATATTAACATTTGCATAAATTCTCGTAAGGAAATCTTCTCATTAGATGTTTGCAACATCTTAGTTGTGTGATTTGGAACAAAATTTTTATTTCCTAAAAAGACTAATTCCTCTAGCGAGGTGTAGCAAACAGATCAATGTGGAATGCTTATACCAGGTGGAAAATACAACAGCTTTTAGCTCTGCTTATATGGAGTTGATTATACTATAACTTAGACTGGATGCTCCTCAAAGCAATGAAGGGATGATTTGGGTCTCCTTCAGGAATGAGGAAGGATCTGTGAGGTACAGTGAGAAGAACATAAGGAAAATGAGAAGATACTAATATGTAGGTTACAGTTTAAAAAGTGAGAAGGGAAATTACGCTTCTCATAAACATAGATCTGCAATGATAGCAGCTGTCACTGCCATTGGTGGCTGATTACAGAGCCAGCTAGTCTGGAAATTCCTGCCTAACTCCTTGAGTATCTTTCTGAATGTATATGAAAGATACACTTAGCTTAAAGACCATTAAAAGACCCCCTGGATAGGTTTTTTAGAATTTTTGAATATTTTCCTTTGAAAGACTTTCGTAAATCAAGACATTAATTTTGAGACTGCTGTGTAACAGTTAAGCAATTCTCAAATCTTAAGTCTGACAAACACCTAAAAAGTCAATCAATACAAAAGATAAAATGAGAATAAAAGCATAAATAGGTGCAACACTGCTGATTTTCTAGACTCATTGTCTTAGTAAAACTCTATGAAGCTACAAAATAGCAGAATGGTTTAATGCGCACAGTTGGAATTCACAGGCAATGCTGCCACTCTCTCATAAGAGAGAACATAAAATTTCCTGTGAATAGATTCTGCAGTCAAGGCCCTTCCTTGACATGTCTGGTTTTTTTGCACTTTGAGAGAGGGTTAGCAACCACTTCATGACAATGTAGTCTTCTCACAAGTACTGACATCATGATTTTGATGGCACACGAATATGATCAAAACTGTAACAAATACAGAAACTGTTTTTTAAAATAAATATAAAACCCAAGACTTTTAATTTTCAATAACCAGAAACAGAGTTACAGAGATTGAAATGAACAAGTTTTACTACTGATCATTCCATATAGCCAAAGAATGTAATTATGTTGGGTGATGTACACCCCATGGATGATTGCTGCTCAATGACTTAAATGGCCTTAAAATACTATGTCATCCCATGCATCAGTAACTCCTGAAGAGAATCAGTACTTTAAATTCTGTTTTGAGAATCTGAAACTCTAGGAGTAAACATCTAATTCAATATTGTCAATTAAATATTCTTTATTGTTCTTGAGTTCTGGGTAAAAAGGTTTCTATTCAAAAGATCAAAAGCTTCATGCTATTCTAACTATCCAGGAGCTCATATCTTGTATTATTGATACATTTTTCTCTTTTTTTTTGACAATGACAATCTTTGTGCAAACAACCTTTTGGAGGTGTGAACATATTTAAGCCATGTATTCGATAGCTGCAGCCACACTCCTTTTACCACACATGATTTGCTCTACACAGAATATGAGTTTGAAGCTACTACTGTTTTGCAAAATGCCTCTTTCCTCCAGGTTACTCATTGCATTGGGTGAGTGACCATCTGCACTTCTGTACTGATGAGATGACATTAAATAGTAGAAGTGCTGTGTTTTATCTGCTTTGTAGATCTCATTTATCATAAAAAGTTATTTCATTAACAATTAACTTCTACAGTTATGTTCTGAGCTTATTTAGACACACACACACACAAGGGAGTGAGAGGGGAATAGGATAAGCATAATTCCTCTAATAGCAGGAAAGGTTTAACATACCACTCTTTTTTTTTTTCTTAGTATAAAACTAGTGCTATACAAACTACCTGTCAGTTTTGGATTGACAAATTTTTATCTTCTTTTCTGAAGACCCTTCTGCACTAGAAACAGTCCATGTGGGAGAGAAAAGGTGCTTGTGTTGTGAATACTCCCTCATTCTGCAACATGCCTTATAGTCCATCCACTAGATTTTTACTTATGATACTTTTAAAACAATAACTGTTTTTAAATAAGTGCTTGAATGGCACTTTGAACATGGAGATTCTTTACACTGCAATGAAATAATAACAATTAATAGATTGCAAAATAAAAAAGTCACCATGTTCTGAAATGAATTTAAAAACAGAGTGAAAGAAATAAATTAACTGCCATTATAGTATTTTTAACTTTAAGAAGCTGTCTCACCTGCAAGATACTCATTATCATCTTTCTTTTTTTCTAGCAGTCCTCTAGCTTCAGTGAAAACCTTTTATTTCTCACTAATGAGTATCCTGCTGATTATCCTAACCTGAAGAGGTCCCTATTTTTAACAGAAACTTCCAAGACATAAAAGTAGATACATCTGTCTATTGTTTCCTCTGTTTCTCTCTCTCTCTCACACACACACACACACACACACACACACACACAAAATTACAGAAGTGACTACACTGAGAATAATGGACCATAACTCTCTGCACATATCATATCAGCATATAAACACCTAGCTCAAGGAGACACACTTCTGATAATAATGGCTATATATCATGGAGCAACATCATCACTGTTTTGTTGCTTGGCACAAACTGATGACAATCACAAAACTGTGAATTAGATTTGAGGAAAAGCTTTTTTTAAGAAGGGCTGAGAAATCTTCCATTGCTCCTTGCATAAAGTTCTATCTTGATAGTGTTAAAACATCAATGGAATTATCTATATCCAGGTTTAAACAAATTAATGACATAGTTGCTTTCTTCAAGTATTTCTTTATACAGAGATATATGTTTTAGTAATTAAATTTAATAACTCACAACTTCAGTGGGACTGAAGCATATACTGACAAACTTTGCTAATCTGGACTAAAACATAAACTCATATCAGGAAGAATCCCAGTCCTGGGATTGGCCCCATCCCTGGGGCAATGGCACACAGACACATAATTGATGGCTGTATCACGTACAGGATAGGAGACAACAGCTAGAAAGATATTCCTTCTGTCAACAAGTCCAGCTTACAAACATAGTGAAAATACAAGGTAGCCTCATTCATATATTTAAAATTAGTTTCAATTTGCTCCCTTAAAACCAAAACCCATCAGATTTTCAAAAGTGCCATTAATTTACAGACTTCATGAATTTATATTCAGTTTTTAACCATTTCTTTAACCTCTTTTACCTTAAATGTTTCTCTTTATTACTCTGGTATTCATTCCTGAATCTTTCTGTTGAGGGTGACTAATACTCGTCTTATGTATCAATCTACTACATAGCAACTTTACTTCTCATCTGTCCATACCAAACATCACAATGAATTACCGACTGATTAGTTGTATGGTGCACTTCCTCAGCTGATTAAATCAATGATTCTATCAAAGAACTATCAGATTGGTTTGACCTTTTTAACCTTTTAGGAAAGTCTTGCTTTATTTTGCCCCATTTTCCATTCATCTCTCTGACTTTGTTTTTTCCACATCTCAAAATTATTTTAAAGTTTTACTTTTTACAGAGTTGAGAAAATAAAAAAAAAATTCCTGAAAGGTGTTTTTCTCCTAAAATGAGCTCTATATTAATATTTACACACTTTCTCAGTAGTCCTTTCCCCCCCCATGTCTAGGTTCTAAATGATCCTTACTGACCTTTTTTGTTTGGAGTATACCTAATCCTAATCACCCCCTCCTAATGAACTGACTTTCTTCTTTCCTTATTTCATTTCTATTTAGGTGATAAAATGATTTACTTTTTTGTTTTGTTCTCCAGAAGGTCTAGTTCACCTTCATTTTTTCTCAGTCTTACTTTCCAACCACTAGAACAGAGCACCCTATCTTATCTGATAAATGTCTTTCCTGTTCCTTGTAGATTCTTCACTTACTCCTGATATTTTTTAGGGTATTTAAACATTAAATCTTTCTCTGATTTTCTCTTGCCTTTACCTGGAAGAAAATTCTGGATGGCTTTACGTATTCATCTTGCAAAAGCTCCAATCCCCTGGCTATGAAATTTCCCAGGTTAACTGACTTAATATAGCTCCTTACTTCTTCCAGAAAGAACATCATCTTTGAATAAAACCTATATAATAAAAGTATACACTTTAATGTGTTAACATGCATGTACTTGCTTTCATGCTTATTTGTAAAAGTGTCCTTCAGCCTGATTTTGCTTTTTTGTTCTTTGTTTGCTTCAAACTGTTTTTGCTTTCTTTGTGTTCAGTTGAGTCACACACTCTTATCTTCTACTATAAAAGGAGAAAATGAAACTGGAAAAAAATGAAAGGCAAACTTGCTTTGTGCAAGTGAATGGCATTTTTCTTACCCCATTGATCAAAACACTATTTATACAGTGTTTACTGAATTGAAAGCTATGAGACATTATCTGAAAATGGATGTTTGGAGCTTAATTCACACATATATGTGGTACACCATTGAAATGATACTTCACATTTTTCTTAGCTGTTACTTTCTCCTAGAAAAATGTCTATGGTATAAATGTGTAATTGAAGACCTTGACATCTAAGTCACTAACTGTGTTAGCTACAATGCTTTTCGTGTCATAGCCCAACTAGAGATGTTTTTATCTACAGAATAAGCATTATTTTCCAATACAAGTTATCAAAAAGAAACAAGAATGTTTTTTGTCCATATAAGTTGTGCTTGAATGTGAAAGTAACAATAACAAGATACTTCACAAAACAGTTTTCAGGGCAATGAACACAGGAGGCCATAACACTTCTAACATTTCTATCAACCTCTGTTTACATATTTAAAATGATAAGTAAGAAATTAAATAATAATAATCAGAGATACTCTGAGCGGCAGAAGAAATCCTCTAAGACCTATAACAAGCTTACAATCAGCAAATTTAATTGCAAATCTTCAACTCAGAATTGAGTAACAGGTAAGAACTGGACCTCAGTCAAAGGTACTGCAGAAATTCAAATTAACTGAACTTCTACTAGCTAAAACTAATATTGACCTACAGATTATTAATGGATCTAGATCTGTATTTAAAGTCCCATATTTGGATAATGAGTCTAGAAAGGTTGATTATTTTTTTATTTTTATCTTTTTTTCACCATCTTTACATGAAAAATAATCTAAATAACTAAGTCATAGAGTCTAAAATACCTTCTCCCCCAAGACTGTCTTCATGGCATAAGGGTACCTTGAAGTTGAGGAGATAACTCATATAAGGAATGTTTTACCATTTTTCTCAATAAATGTTCTCCCTCCTGAAAGATATGAAATCATATATTTATTAAACATAACCATGAAAATAAAAATCATGGGTTTAGATTAAAAAAAAAAAAAAATCCCGGTCCTCCCACAATGTTATGAAATCTTAGAAATTTAGGATTTAACAAAAATCCCCTGCTCAAGGGTTCCAGAGCATACGTATTGTGATTTATACTAAAACATGTAGTGAGGAATTTTTACAGAGAGAGGGTGGAAACAAAACCTGAAATGACTGACTGTAGTAATATATCATTATTTGAAATCTACCTGGGAATGTTTTTTTTTTTCTGATCTGAGTAATTTTTTAGACTGATTTTGACAATACTAACTAAATATATTGATGGCATGTTCCATTTCACACTGTACTTGGCGATATGAAATAATTTTATGAATCTTCATTAATCTGCCTTCACAAGAAAATTTCAAAGGCTGTTATTTCTCTTTGTTTGTATATGAATAAAATGATTTTGCAGCAAAAGTTTAGTGAGTTTATTAAGGTCACACAGGAAACAAGAGACACCTAAAATGAAGCAGATACTTTTTTAACCCTAAACAATTTTCACTTCTAACCACAGGATAACCTTAATTTCCTACAGCACATATGGCCAGATTTAGCATAAAATCTCATGAAGCTTGGTCAAATTTGTGTTTCATTCTGGGCAACTGAAACCAGCATATCTCGATTTGCTCCTGCTTTAACTATCTTTCTTGTAGTAAACTGTTGCTTGCATCTTGCCAATAACAGAAACCATCACACTCATGATCATTTATTCATGTTTAAAGTAAATTAAATTAAACACGCTTAAGTCATTTCACTATCCGTTAATTTGCACACCCTGTGTACAGCAGAGTTATTATGTGACTAAAATGAATATAAAAATATCTTTTCAAGAATATTCTTCTTTTGGGTCTTCTGATATGTCACTAATAGGAAGCTGTTGGTAGCTCCTGGCTACAACTTGTGAAGGTGAGATTAAAAATACTTATTGAAAAAAAAATAATTAGCCAAGAAACTATCATATGTACATTCTTACTTTGCTCAAATGCAAATATATTGAGCCAAGTAAAATAGAGACACATAGAACCAAAGGTGAATGCCAGTTAATAAATAAGATTCAAGACTGATTTTGTTGTAAATATTCAGCTAATCTAGAAAGTTTTAAGTCTCTAAAGATAAAATAAACTAAACACAGAGGTTTTCTCTGTATCAGTAGTCTCCTCTACTGCAACAATTTGGTTAAAACCATCTCATCTCTCATACGGGACATTGCCTATTTCTCACTCTTTTCCCTCCTGCAGACTTTGGAGTTATTTCTGATTCCTTGCAAGAGCTGTATGGAACCAGGACATGTCTGAGCACCTCTGACTGTAAGACAGTCCATGGACATTTTTTGGTAAGGAACACTGTGTAGTGCTGCTGTGTGGAGAAAACTCCTTGAAAGCTCAGTTCACACTATAACTTAGACAAAAACATCTCTCATTTTAACTAGCATACCATTGCAATGTTTTTCTGAGCTACCCCAGCACTCAAAATGTATTTCAAGTGCTTCTGAGTTTAACAGAAACCCTGGAGAAATGTTTGAGATTAAAAGAGCATAATCCACATCAACTGACAGCAGAAAATATTAATTATTGTTCTTTTCTTTTACCATAGCTCCACTGTATTTTTCTAAAAAATGCTACTTGCTTTCCCAGTTGGTACATAAATGCCTGCTTGGCACAAAGATCATGAACTAGTTCTCTCACATGTTATTAATTATTTCATGACTCACATAAGTTTTACACAGCTACTGTAAATAAACAACATAATCTCTGTTTTATGAACACTGGGCTAAATATGCTCTAAGCAAGCTTCTACTTTTTCAGAATCTTTATTTTTGTTTTCTGTATCACTCAAGACTTGTAGCTGTAACTGCCAACACATATTTTATTATTTTTTCTTTCCTTCAATAACATCTGAATAATTGCATAAAACTAATTAAAGATTTGAAAATAAGTGTAAATTTATGGGTAGACAGTCTCCCTGAGAAGGCCAACTAAATTTTTTCTTCTAATATTTAAAGCAATACTTGGCTTTCTACTAAGAAATCATTTCAGTGTTCATATTTACTGAAAGTTGTAGTTACTTTACATTAAAGCAAGCTTGAAAACTTTTTTTCCAGAGTACTCTTTAGTGTTGCCAGTTCTATAAGCAGGAGCAAAGGAAGATAAAAATCTAAATATTTTTTATCCCCCTTAAATGGAAAAAAAAAAATGTTGTATGACTACCTCTACACTGTAAGTTATGAAAGAAGAAAAGAGCCATGCTGCAACCTATTTTCTACCTCTCAACTTGTTGTCCTTTTTAGTCTAAAAGGTATAATTCAACTTCCCTCTGACCAAAAGGCTGTTTACACAGCTTCTGAATCTCCAGAAAGAGATCAGATCCCAATAGTTGACTCTCCTCTCTATCTCATCATCCATCACTGACAACTCTTTCTATGTTTTTCCATTCTCTTTTTTCTTGCCTCTGTCCTTAGTTTGGTCTTCTTTACCAAGCTGTTGTCCTGGCTCACTCTCACCTGTTTCTTTTGACCTTGCTTGTAGTGGTGTGAAAATACCTGGAACAGTTCGACTTTCTTTTCTACAAATGTCTCTCTAGTCCAAAAATCATCACTGAAGTAACTGAATCCTGTGACTTACATTTGCTCCTTAAAACGTCTTGGTTTATCTCTGATTTCTTCAGAAGAATGATAAGATAAAACATGATCTTGTTTCTCTTGTCTTAAACACACATTGTGTCCCTCCAACATATACTGTTCTTTCTTTCAAGGAAATTAATTCCTCTTGCCTATGTGAACAGTGCTAGCTCATGGTCTTTGCTTCTATTCACAGAAACACATACGGGCTGAAATAGCCCAGTCAAAATAATGTTTATGAAAATGAGACCACACCACTTTTTCACCCTGACATTTTTTTTCAACTGTGATTGGTGCACCTGGGTTTAACTGTGAAGCCTTCATCCAATTTTGTAAAGGGAAGAAAAGGTAGATCCTCAATTACAGCTGCACTCAGGCATGCTATTGCTTATAACAGTGCTTAAGCCATAACATGACATTTATTTTCAGAGGTAAAGATTAAAGAAATAAATGAGGAGAAGTGACAGAAATGACCTTGGCAAAGGTATCCCTTCCTAGGGAGCAATTACAACAATCTTTACTACACTGCAAAATTAGCCTGCAAAAGTGAATTATTTCAAAACCATAAAAGTGAATGAAAACAGTTTTCTTAATTGAAACCTGAGGGTGAGGAATGGGTTTTGTTTGTTTCTTGTTTTTTAAACTGTGCAAATGGCAATTACAACATATTATTTAAAGAAAACAATACAGCTCCTGGTTTTCACATTTGCAACCTTTCACAGCCCTACAATTAAACTTCTAGTTAATTTCTTTAGTAATTTGGGAGAGCAAAGCAATCTACAAGTCTCTACAGAGAAATACTACAAAACTACGAATTTAATTATTTTGATATTACAGGAACATATTCAGCTCAACAATGAACAAAGCTTTCTGTGCCAATCTATATCATAACATCTAGAGAGTTATCTGCATTTGGTAATCATTTGGAAAAGGAACTTGATGTTTCCTGGTTATCATAAAAGGTTAAAACCTGAAACAGTGTTGATTTCTGAAAATTCCCAACAATTATACTGACTGACATCAGCAGACAATTGGTTGCTGGTGTATATTCAGAATAATGGAAACTCTTAAGAGTCCTAACTTAAAATTCATCGTACAGAATATATTTCAAAAGAGGATGAGAAGAGTTCTCCCTGCAGTTCTAATTGAGCTGTTATATCAGTCAGGTACAGCTTTTGACGTGCTCCAAGTCCCCTGTTCCACCAATATCCTTGAGAGTCCTACGCTTTAGACCTTGATCTTACAGGATGCCATGTGTGGCCCACCAAGGGCCAAGTATGGATCCCTTCACCTCTGCAATCCATGTAGGCATTGCATTTGCTCAACATGTATGAATGCAATAACTACAGGTGGTATGAATAGGCAGCAACATACATCATAATTAATATAACATTTACACAGATTAAAGCACCAGGGGATAAACAGATAATTTAGCCTATTTAAAAAGAAACAGAATTGCTATGCATGCTTTAGTTGCCATGCACTGAATTTTCACTTGAATAATACAGTATAGGAGAAAAAATAAAAAAGATGAAAATGAAAAGAAAATTAAGAATTTAAGAAGTAGTTTATTTAGTTGCCAGCTTCTTTTCTTTGCATTCATGTAAAACAGACTGCTTCCTCAAATCAGCAAACAGCTCTAAGAACAATTACTTCTACTTTCATGGTATTACTCATCTGAAATATTTTGCAGGATCCTGACCCATTGTTCAAGTGTTATGCACGAACAATACACAATAGCAGAACAATACATGACAGCAGAATTCTATCCAATCAATAGTCTTATTGCAGTGTTACTGGTACAGTGACATATAGAGAACCAAATTCTTGCCTCTGTGGATGGCAAAAAAGTCTAAATTCTTACCAGAGTGATACTGGTGCTCATGCTGCCTGCAGAGAATGAACAGGTGAGTTATTCTCATTATGCTCATGTACTTCTGGCCCTGATGAGTGAACCCCTGAAGTTAGAGCAGACTGGTTATCTATACTCATCTCTTCCCTATGCTATTGCAGAACTCATTTGCGAAGCTGGAGAGCGACAGGAAGGTGAATTCTCTTTACTGCTAGTCTCTCTCACACTATAGGGCTGTGACTGTTTTCTTCTGCTCAAGATTTTCAGTGACACAGAAAGAGAAATATATGGCCACAATTTAACAAAGCAGCTGCCAGAATCCTGAATCTAACCAAGGACGAGGAGAAAACAACCAAAATTCTGACTCCCAATCTTTTATATTATACTACACAGAACATGAAAAAAAAAAAAAAAACACAGAAAAACCCAAAAACCACCAAACAAAAAACCCCCAGAAAACTGTATGTGTGCTAAGGTACATATTTTAAATTTTGCTTTGATGCAATAGCTGCAGAATAATATTTGCCAAGATGTTGCAATATTCTTCAGCTTCCTGAAGTGAAAATTGGCTATATCATTCAGAATCAGTTTTCTAATCTCAAACTTGGAAGCACATGTCATTGGAAAATAAGGTTGGAAGTGCACTGCTCTAAGAGATGGATGGAGTAGTGGAGAGAAAGCTAATGGAACATTTAACTACATCATATGTTTTTGTAAGTGAAAATGGAGGGCAAGCAATCACTTCCCACCAGTCTACAGGGTCACTATTTTCTATTCATCTCTATGAGTTTTTTCTACAACAGACACAGCCATCACTTTGAAATGGTTAGGACAGTGTTGTTGATTCGGACAGCCCATAGTGGCCAAGAAAATTGTGTTCCCATATTTTGTGTGGTTTCTCTATGGGATATGAAAGGAGAATTGAGATATGAAAGGAGACTACAGTACCACAGAGACTACATTTGACCACATATTTCTGTGTCTGTCACATGCTGTGGTACTGCACAATACTGTCTGAACAGGGACAGTACACCATTCACGTGGAACAGAGCAGCTCTGCACAGTGATGATTTGAACCAAAATACAGACTAACTGATTTTAAATGTTCCTCTCTCTCTCTCCCTCTAGAAAGATCCCCTTTCTCTCCTCCTTCTGTACTTATACAGCACTAAATTAGAAGCACTTTCTATAAACACATTTATAGCACCTCTGTTAGAGTACCTAACAGAAAGAAAATACATTTTCAACCTTGTACCATGATCCTGCGCCAGAATAAAAGTGGACTGAAAGAAAACAGTGCCAGAGCACTCAGGACCTCCTGTGTATGACTTCTGGAATAATGAGATTGAGTCTATTTCCATAATTTCTCATGGTTTTCTTATTTCTGTGTAGTCTTACACCTTTATTAATCCTTCTGGCCATCAATGTGATGTGCTTTGTGCTTTGAGTGTAATGGACCCAAAGACATGGATCTGTTCAAGCTTTAACTTTGAAGGATTGTTAGTGTTGTGCAGATCACATCTTTATAGGTCCTACATGGAACCACATAATGAAAGAAAATTAAGCTGCTATAAAACTCACTGTATTGTCTGGGGAAGCGGTGCATTATTTTCCAACACGTAGAAAGTTAAGGTCTGCAGTAATTTAACAAAATTCTACCAGGGACATAGAGAATGAAATTAATTCTCACTTCAGCTCAATGAAAGTTTATGATGATATTTCACTCGAGCAGTAAAAACTGTGCTCCAAGTTATGACTGTTCCTCTGTACATTTCCTATGTAATTTTGCTTATGGTCTTACCTAGTAGGTTAAAATTATCCCTCAAGTGACTTATGGTTTATTTTTACTGCTTAAGCCAGATAAGGTGGTAGTTTTCTTCCTTCCTTTAAGATTGGTTGGAGCAGAAATGGGTAAATAAATAGTAATCACTTCAGAAAAGGCTTCAAGGAATGAAATAAATTCTTTTTAACTGCATGGATATTTTTAACTGGATTTGAGGTGATCTTCAGTCAAAAGCAATCATCTGGTTTCAGCTTAAATATTAAAAAAATCAGGAAACTGTAGAAAGTTTTCAATTTATCACACAATCCTTTATAAATTTATCTTCTGAAGTTACCTTTGATGTTCCCTTCACCACCTAAATGGCTTCACAGATGACTACCACACGGTCTAATATTGTGTCACATACTCTGAGACCTGCAAGGTGTCACTCCATGGGAGGATAGGAGATGCATTTTTTGCTCAGAGCTTATTGTCTCTCCAAATCCATCACTGTCCTCTTAAAATTCAGCTTTTGCCTAGTTTTTGGTAACTGTTCATGAGCACAGACATTTCCAAAGCAAAGTAAAAGATCAGTTATTGCACTTTGCACTGCAGTCTATGACATAACCTGTCCTTAACAATGGCAGCAATGCTGTGATCCTCAAGAAGCTCTTGCCCAAGTCAGGGAGGCTCCTGCCTTTCTACAAGAGCATGATCTGGCCTCTGGCCATAGTGCAGTTAAAACACATGCCCTCAGCAACCCTTCCACATTTCCAAACTCAGTGAAAACTACCATTAGAAGGCTGCAGTGACCAATGAGCTGTGAGGAATTTATAAGGGGAGTTTTATTTTTTTAAAATGAAAGTGATATATGTGGTACGTAAATGTTTAATGTATTTTTTCTGAGCTTTACCCATGACCTTGAAAGGCAACTCTGTTCCTTCAGTACAAAACATTGCAACCTTATTTCTAGAATTTCAGCTGGAATCTTTAAATTTTTAAGTATTAATTAGGTTCACCTGACCTAAAGTTACCAAAAGAAGAAATAGTATTGCAGTGTTATGGAAATGTTGATATGTGTGCATACTGCCCACTGCATAAAATCGTAATTGAAAAATGACATTGTGAATTCCAAGGTCTGCACTGAGCTAAAGAACAAAGCTGCACTTCAGTTTTTCCCATGATGTGTCTGCATTTCAGACCTCTCCACTGCCTGATGGACACAAAACATCAGAAGAAAAGACACTTGTTTTTGTAGCAAACCCTTCTACTTTATATTTTCCATTTTCCTTTATGTTCACCTTCTTTCAAGTTTTCTTCTTTTGTAGAAGAGAGAACTTAAATCTGTAACCTTTTCCTTTTTAGAAAACAAATCTTTAATCTTTATTCAGATTTCTCTTTTATGATGCTAATGGAGGATTATACAAGAACTAACATTTTCTCATGTTTATTATTGTTGCTCAAGTCTTCCACATTTAATAAAATAGGGACAAAGAGAGACAAAATACTTGTAGAAGCCTTCTCTTTTCTTTTAGACTGCTTTTTCAGAATTTTAAAAGAATTTCAATAAAGTAGGAATTTCTTAACAGAAAGAAATTCTTCAAAACTTAGAGCTTAGATACTTTCCTCAACTGAGTAGGCAAAAAAGCTCTTAGGAACACAAAGCCACATGGGCTGCTAATACTGTTTGAAAAACGTGGAAGCTAGGGAAGCAAGGTTACCACTGAATCCCTTAGATATGCTGGTCTTTTTTCGACTTGCTTTCTCCAGTTCAGATTGAATAGCTATGATCCAGGCCAGAAATAATCCTGCATCTTACTCAGAAGATTTTGAAAAGTAAAAATCTTTGCAAAAGCCCACCAGACATCTCAGAGTTGGGAGATGCAAATTGAGGATAATGACAGGAAAGGAGTAATTAGATGCTCTCTTTTTGTGAAGAGGATGAAAGGAAGGATTTACTCCAAAATTCATCACTCTCTTCCAGGACGTTGCATTACAAAGTACAAAACCAGAATGACAACTATTCTTTGACAGATTTAAAATCCAGATTACTAAATTGTTTCTGGCTCCAACTGCCATGTTTCTGAGTAAGTACAATTTTAACTGTGTATTTAAATAGTAGTGAGTTGGTGCCCAATCCATAATACAAGTACAGACGCATTTGCATTATAGATAAAAGTGACTGATGATCTCATGGCAAGTTTTGAAGCACCATAGGAAATTACCATTATTTTTAAAGCACATAAAGATAAACTAAAGATTAGCTAATATATATTATAGCTAGCCTCATTCTACATGATGCACAGAGTGGGGAATAATCTTTGACTTTGGTAATAGATGGGGAACATTACATTTCACATATTCCTTGAATGAAACCCTAAACAGTAGAATGACTCACTACTCAGCTGTACCTTTTACCATCTCCTCACAGGATGTAGAAGAGAGAAACAGAAAACATAAAACCATCCTGACTTTTATCCCATCCTTGAGAAGGCAGCTGTAAGAGCTTATCCAGAGGACACAAAACTTTAAGTATATTTGGGAAAGTGCCTTGATTATTGTATGGACTAGAGTTCCATGCCCTAAGCATCAGCTTCAGTGAAAGCCACCTTCTGCAACCTGTGTCAAACATACAGCCTGAAGTCATAACCTTCCTTTCTCTGATCAGTTATTGAAGGCTTAGTGTCACAGAAACACAGAATATTCTGAGTTGGAAGGGACCTACAAGGATCATCAAGTTCAAGTGAATGGCCCATACAGGGATCAAACCCACAACTCAGGTGTTATTAGCACCATGCTCTGACCAACTGAGCTCATCTCAGGGTCAGACAACAAAACACAGCTTTCTGAGTAGGGAGTCGGCCAGGATTTAGTAATATCAAGTGGGGTGTTTCTCTTCTCCCTATCAGCAGTTTTTCCAACAAAAGCAATGAATTCTACAATGCTTTGTAAGCAACTTGATTTATTTTATGTGAACAACTGCCCAGACCAATGTTACGGGTGCTTAAGTACTTTTACTGATGAAAACTTAAGCAACTAGGAATTTTACCTCTCTGTAAGTCAGATCACAAAAGAAGGTAGATCTAGACAAACCCCAAAAGTCTACCTAAACCTGCCTATGTCTCTGTGGTTCTAACCCTGAAGTCCTTTGGATTACTATGAAAATACAAAGTAACTGGAATATGACAAAGAATGATGGCTTTAGGCACCTATAGCAGTTTTTGACACACAAGCAGACACCTCCTATTTCAGGCTGTTCAGAGACAAGGCAACTTGGCACTGCAAGCTGTATATATTACCAAGATGATGTTTGAGCTGCATCAATACTAGCTCCTTCATAGTAATATTCTGGTAGTATTGGTCACTAAGTGAATGTGATGTGCCAAGTCAGATGCCACTGAAGAATTTGAATGCTTTTAACCTATTTTTAATTTACTCTAGCAGCTCCCAAAATTCAGTAGTGTATTAGCATCATCTTCTTTAAATAAATATTGTCTTTGTTGCCTCTATTTCAATAATTTTTTTAATTTTCATCTGAAAAATACCATTGCAAGCCATATTACTCTAAGTTATTCTAATTAGATAACACTAAACAATGAGGCTATCGTACAAAGTATAATCTTATAGTTTACACTTTTTAAATTATACAAAAATATTAATAATGAGAAAATAAGAATGATTAGGTATTGATATTGACAATATCTAGAAACATGGATTTAATGAGCAACGAAAAAATGTCCACTCCACAGATCTGATATAGCAAAGTATTCCCATTAGTATGAGATCAGTGCTTTCCAAAAAGCTGTAAAATAACTAGAGGAGCCTCAGTCTGCCCATAATGTTTTAGATTACCTGCATTTATACACATGGAATGATTTTTCCTTCTTTTGCAAACAAATTGTGTCTATACAGACATGAAAAATTAAAACATGCAGCCGGCTGAGCCTCATCGACTGCGACTGAGTAAAGCCTGGGGCAACCAGGAGAAGCTGCATGATGAAGGCACTGAGGGGCTTTGTACCAAGTTGTGTTAACTTGTGTGTATTGCAACTATTAACCAAGAGTGTCAACCTCTGTATAATAGCACCATACAGGGATGCATTTTTGACATCCTCTTTCTCCAAGTCGCTCCCACTAGCAGGGCAAAAGAAGGAAAACCTTTTTATTATATGAGACTGTACAGAAGAGAAAAGCTACACAGAGGTTTATGGAGGGTTTGCATAGATTTACACCAGCAACACAAGCCCAATCAGCAAATGTAGGCAGTGCTGACAACCTTACACAAGCTTACAGAACCTGCAGAGGCTTAGAATCACTCAGCATCTTAGCTAAAGTCAGTGCAGGACATTTCTAAGGGAACAAGAGAAGTTTTTTATACATGCTGCTACAATCAGGAAATTGTAAAAGTAACTTCTATTTTTACATAAGAAAGGAAATCTTGCCAAATCACCATTTTGAATGCCACCACCAGAGTACATTTCCCATTGAATTAAAGGTCATTAAATGACAGACTATTCTCTGGGTTCTAAGAGCTCTTTGAGAAGAGTACAGTGCAATGGGCATTTGTCAATAAAAGAAGTGACCTGTGAAATGTGTGAATCATAGCAGTACAGGACTCTACTGCATGATTCCTCACACACCTGCAATCAAGTTTTCCAGGGAGCGCTCCATAGAATCCTCTGCAGAAAAAATAATTCAATTTTTGCAGGGGGTAGGTGGTTTTGATTTGAAGCTTGGGGGAAAAAACCAAAAAGAAATACAAAAACACATTTCTGTGTTTCTTTTATTAACAAGTGCCAAATGAAATAACTGATCAAGCATCTACTCAATTCAGTTCCAATATGAGTTAAAGAACTCAGTACCAAGTTGAAAAAGAAAGCTCAGCAATCAGTCAAAGTCAAAATAGGAATCAGAAAATACAGATGACTTAAAATGAGTGGTGTGTGAATGCTGCCACTAGTTAAAGGCCACTAGAACACAGGTAGAGACTGTCCCTTCAGCAGCCTAGAGTGGATTTCATGCTTTCCTACATATAAAGTGATTCACTATTTTTGTGCACAATGTGAAAATATCTTAGCAACATATCACAGGTATTAGTGATTATTTTCAACAAAGATACAAAGGAAATACATTGATAAAATAATGGTAAATGTAATTTATTATGAAATTTAATACTAAAAATATATAATCTCTTAACTGGAAGGTATAGTGTTTTCTAGACCCTTTAATATAGGTTGAGGCCACACTTCTAAAATTCAAAGAGAAGAATTTTAAAGCTGAAATAACAACATGTTCTGCTTTCAAATCCATATCCCTGCTTTCATTAGAAATACAGTACGGAACCTCTGCATTATTATAATTATTTTTTTAACCAAAATATACTTCTCCCATCTCCAAAGTAAGAAATTTTCTCTATTCAGACTTGCTGAAATAAAATTGACAGAATTATTTGAATAATCCATATTAGATTGATAGCTAGTCAGGAGGTTGATATGTTAATAACAGTAATACACTGGAAAAAGAAAAATGCATTGGGTAGAATCAAAACCTGGAGATACAGGAGAAATACAAAGTTTTGACAAACTGTCAGGGTACAAAAGTAGGACAGCAGTATCCTCAGGATACAGGAAAATAAAAAGAAAAGGACTTGCAGAAAAGGAGTTTCCTCATAACAGTTTTCCACCAACAAATTATAAATTAATCTCAACCCTACTGGTGAAACCAAAGCTTTATTCACTCTTCAGATGTTAAAAAGCATCTCTGTAATCTTAATTCTCTAATTTTTTTTCTTCTCAAAGGGATTTATTTAGCCAGGCTACTTTTGAATCAAAAACATGGTGCCACTAGTGGCACCAGCCCACTGACCGTGGCTTACTATGTACAGAAGATTTGAATTTCCTTCTTTTTTACATAAGGCACAGAAAATATGAGTGGTGCCTTCTTCTCTAAATGTGGGGGTGTGAAAAAATCTTCAATCTTGAAAAAAGGTCTAAGGCAGTATGAGTTATATAATAATCTCATTAATGTAATGTAGTCGTGACCTTTTCAAAGGAGAGGATTTGGTTGCACAGTGTCCAAACAAACCAGCAAGGACCTGGGTTCCAGGTTGGTGTGAGGATACCACTGAACCACAGGAGCACTTCAGAGACATAAATGTGAGTTGGTTATTCAGTGAACTTGGCCAATTGCTTAACAATTCATATAAATGCTCACTATGCACCAGATGATCTATTCCCAAGGGCGTCCATCATCACTACACTGCTTTGCTTTTGTTGTGATTGTAGATGAGAATCCCAGAAGAGAAAAACAACAGAAGCACATCCTGCCAAAATTGATACTGGACCTTTTCATTCAACGATGCAAGTATGGATTTAGTAGCTTAACTGGTCACCCAATTCAGAATATTGATTCTTTTACACAACTCTTTTTTTTTTGTTGATATTGTTCTGAATTTCTAACAGTAGCTGTTGGTGCTCCATGTTCTCTGTTCAGTTGTTCTTCAGATGAAAATCTCCAAGTAAAGATTATCCTGTATCTCTGACAGTTTATCTTCTACAGCTGAGAGAAGGCAGTTTAAAGTATCTCAGTTTACCTCAAGAAAAAAAATCTAATTTCTGACCTATCTAGAAGATAAATTTCTAAATCTTTTAACATCAAGAAGGTGATTCAGAAAGTTCATGTACGAAATAAAAAATGGTTTAGAAATCATAGGAATGCTTACATTCAATAATGCTGCAAGTTTTGTTCATCATGTTTGCTACTCTCAGGATTTCTAAGATACTTTGGTTATTTAAGGAGAAAGGTCAATAATACACTAAGGCCTTCAGGTTAAAAAAGCCTATTGTCATAGGGAGATACAGCCTCTACCCAAACTTCAAGCTGCTTGAGGCTAGTCAGGAACCATGACTTATGCTTGTGAAAGAAGTTATTTGTGGCCTCTTCTGTTATTTGCTATTCTTGTTCTGCTGAGACAAGGTACTTCATCAGATTCATGCTATTGCCTCTCTAGTTTCCTGATAGTTCTCAAGCAATCAGTAAGATTAGTGCTGTCATCAAAATTCATGTAAAACTGCCACTATCCTTTGTCTTTTTGGTATCATGTGAATTAGAGAACCCATTTTGCAACACTAGAAAGCCTCCTCAAAGTTTAAATAAAAATGGATCAATTCCTGGGGACAACCAGCACAATATAGTAACTTAACTCTCATCTGCCATTATACATATGTTATATCACAAATAAATAACCTCAGCTGCTTGACAGAGACAAAATCATTAAATGACAGGCTATTCCATGGATTCTAAGGGCTCTTCAAGAACTCAGAACTCTCTAAATCACAAGCCAGTTAACATCAAATAAGGAACATATGTGATATTCTTTTGTAGGAAAACTGCTTTAAAAAAATTGGGTTTGAAATTTCAGAACTTTTTCTTATCCTTTTTTCACTGCTATATATCAACTCTCCAGTGGGCAAGGCATTAGGTTACCTGTTAGACAAATAATTTATATTGGCATTGCATTATTAAAAATATTTACTGCTTTTGGATTATTTGGTTTTGAAAATGGGAGAGGTTTAAGGGAGGAGAAAGCAGTGAAAGAATGGGAGGAGAGGATAGAATTAGCAGCCTCAGTGTCTTACAGATGTGATTTGGGTGCAAAGATCTCTGAGAAACAGATACTGTTGTAATAGTACAGCCAATAAAAACAGCTTAATGTCTTCACAGAATCTTTATGGAACATTCAAGCTCTAATATCAGAAGTGGTACATAACTACTGCTCTTCATTTTGTTAAATCTATGATCATTTCATACTGCATTATACTACATCAGACACATTCCTTCCCCCCTTCATCCTGAACAGTATTTATTTTCTTTGAATACCTGTTATTTTAAGGTATTTAGTCACAGAATAGACAATAGTCAATGCTCCCAATATGTAGAACTGAGAAATTTCTGAGAAAAGAAGGTATAATGTTCTTTTCCCCTCTCATGGCTAACAAACAGTACAGTATTTTCCATCAGTATTGCTAGTTATAGACATAGTTTGGACATCTGTTTACCCTAGACCTTAACTAAAATAAAATCATAACTTACTTTGAACAATAAATCCTAAAAATTATTTTTTGCTTTGTTTCCTTTCCATCCACTGCTTCCTCCTGATGGCAATGCAGCCTAAAGATGCTCTGTACCCACTGATGGAGAGGTAGCACAATGCTGATTGCAGCTTTTACCACCCTGCTCTGAAACAGACAAAAACTCCCAGGACAGCACATGGAAAGATGCATAAGACAAACTCATTTAACCAGACATTCCCAGCATCTTCAGAGAAACAGGTCATTGTACTGTGTGCATTTCCAGCAGGTTATTAGGAACACTGAATGTAGTAGTGGAAAAGAAAGCAAGGTCCACAGGCACCAGTTTGACCACCACTCTACCTCAGGCAGGACAACTCAGGCACTGTCCCTGTGTTTATTTGTCAATTGATCTTTGCCTCTTCTATTTAGGTTGTCAGTTATTTGAAGCAGTTACCTCCTCATCATCTTTTGGTACATGGGGTTGTGCTGCAGTGTAGCAGTGGGGCCCTCAATTCACATAATTACCTGTTTTGATCTAATTTTCCTTGAGATACCAGAAAGACTGAATATGTTTGCCAATGATTCCACTTTAATACACCTTGGAGGTGTGCTTCATTAGATACACAACAAAAACATTTTCCTAGAGCTCTGTGCTGCTCTATTCTGAACCATCGAAGTTGAAGCAATAGCTAACACTGTCTTGAAGAATAAAGTGGTCATTAAAGTTAGGTGCTGTTAGTTCCAGTGATGCAGACATTTCTTGGCAGTTTGGTGTGCTAAGCACAGGTTATTTTATACTAACAACAGTTCTGTATGATGCCAAACAGGCAGATCTTTAACTGACAATCTCTCTTGTAAGACACTTTCCACACTGAACAACCTTGTAAGATAAATATATGAAACCATTGGCAAGTCTGTTTCACACATTCCCCTTTGAATGTTCTTGGCTATATACTTCTTAGAAAAGGAAAAAACTATTTTTCAAAAAAGTATTTGAAAGGCTTCATATTTGTGCAAACATAGATTAGTCAAATATATCTCACATCCTTATTCAGAGCAGCAGAGTTATGCAAAGAGAGCTTCTTTCTTAGGGATACCCTCAACTGCCCACTTGACTTCTGCAACTCTCCTCAACATGGAAATCAGAAACCTCAGAAGAAAATCTGGATATGTAATAGGGGTTTCTTTTAGAATTTACTCATTATTGTGACTAATATAAAATGTATTCGAAGGAATATAAACTATGACAACACCTATCACCAGGAGAGCAAATTCTCCCATACCCCCACAAGTTCTTTACTTCTGATTGCTACCCATGAAGCAGACTATGAATGACTTATGGTTTCCCAATGTAATACACTTCTCTGACAGAAGGAACGACCTTGTTTGTTTTGCTTCATTCTGTATGTGGAGATTTCATCAGGTCTGAAAGTATGAACTGAATTCCCTGAAGGTTTCAAGTATAAACACATTTTATTGACTTCAGTATCACAGAAATATAAGCTAATGGTGCTACCTTTGTTTTATATGACAAATAAAACCAATACCAGAAAAAAAATATCACTGCATGTACTTTTGTTTCTGGGAAGCAGGCTAGACAATAAGCAGAAGCATGTTGCAATATATAGCATTTCAACAGTACACAAACAACACTGCAGCACATAGGTTAAATTTGTGTATGGACCAGATTATACTAAAACACAATAGAACAAAATTATATTTGAAAATGAGGCTCTTATTTAAATTGACTCAAAATGACCCATGAATCCAAATATAGGAAAAAATAAGAAGTCACAGCAGAAAGGAAAGATATTATGAAGTGTTCATAGATTTAGTATTTGCAGTCCAGTGTGTTAATTATATTCACCTAATACAGAGCACCCATAACATCAATAGGTAAACTAAACGAAAAGGGGATTTGTTATCACAATTTGGTACATGGGGAACTGCTGTACGTAACGACTCCATTTCTTGTCTGTGGTCACTCACATATAGCATGTGGCTGAGTCACAAACTGAACCTTTTTTTTCTCTTCTGCTGATGAGTGTTTTAAACAAACCATCCTTCCTCCAGCTTCTGTGTTAGTAGTGATACTGCAATACCCAGTGCATTAAGCCTGAGCCACACATCCGCTCCTCTCCATTCTTACATCATTAATTTTTTTCTAAATGCAAAAACTAGGAAAGAAACATACTCATCCCCATAACTTTATTACTATTATTGTTGTTATTGTTATTATTATTATTTCATATTTTCCCTGTGAAGAATGTGTTTATGGGCTGCACCTTCCATCAAGGTAGCAGGACAGACTAACTCATCTGAGCTACTGTTGATTTGAGGTCATATTCCAGAGGATATCAATGAGCATCTCTTCAAATTAATAGATGAATTTTTACTTTAATGAATCAGCTTGTCATTGTTTGACTTTTTAAAGTGCTGTTTAATCAAAATGGTTTCCACTATCATTTTATGTTCCCTGTCTGGGAAGGAAGCATACAGAAATTCTATTTTCAACCAGAGATACACTATTTTGCCTGCTCTTAAAGAAATGGAATTTGCAAGTGCTTGAAGGACATATCAAAGGAGACAGGTCTGACCATGACTGTCACTACCAAAACTGCTTTCCTGTGATGTACTCTCCTCAAAGCTTTATTCTTGTAATGACACAAAGTTAGAGCTCTCCTCACATTAGTGAGGACTGGAAAGCTGCTTGCCCACATGGCAACTGCAGTTTGCCAAGAGCACTATCAAGCACAAGAGGCAACATAACTAAGTTGTTGTCTGCCTGTAGCATTCAGAGTCCTACACGTATTTCATGGCCTTTCTCCAGATCCCTGGACTTGGATGGATAGCGTCAGGTAGTGCTAACCTGTGTTTAACAGCTACTATTTTTACCATGCCTACTTTTCTGCAGGACAACTTCAATGGTTAGTGCTTCTTAGTAACTCCACAAATAAGTTTAGGAGATGAAAACTGCTAAAATCCCACACAGCAGCAAAAGGAGAAGAAAATGCATGAGACGAACTTCAGCTAGGTCTTCTGAATTTGGAAAATTGTGAACTTTTCTTTCCCCCAGAACTGTCTTGTTAATGTCTGTATCTTGACTGCTGCAAATACAATCACACATCCTGCCCTGGGATACATGTATATAATTCCTGTTGGCAACGCAGGGAAAATCAATTTTGTATGGCATTGAGAACTGTGACTCCTTATGGAAGGCAGCATTTGACTCTTGGGGTTACATGGTAATTTCTAATTTAGCAGAAAGGGGCACTGCATTAGTAAAAATAGAGAAATGTAAAGGATCACAAACCCAACCAATTCATCCCATCCACAGGGGTTACAAATTCCAGAGGCAGAATTGATTCATTATCCTCATGTCATGCGTTTCTGGCCCATCCATTCTCTGGAGCACACAGGGATGTGCACTTGTATAACAGACAACTCAAATTCTTATCTAGAATCATGGAAATATAGAATGTTAAGGGGTTGGAAGTGACTTTAAAAATCATCTAGTCCCAACACCTTTCCCCCCCAGCATGGGCAGGAACACCTCCCACTAGACCAGGTTGCTCAAGGCCTTATCCAGCCTGGCCCTGAACATTGCCAGGCTTAGGTACAAGCCCCAACCTTATCAAGCTTCTAGTAAATACCAGTTCAGTTGTTCTAACTCAAATTGGCTTATTCTAATGTAAAACAGGTAGTATGGATTTAGAGCTCTGCTTCCTAGTTTCATAGAGAATATTCACTCATTTAATATAGGTGAAAGAATGACTTAGTCTGACCTAGAAGGCTGAGAAAACAGTAGTCATGCCCACTGCAGTGCCACCCTGAACAGAAAGCAATGCACAGTAAAAACTCAAGATTGAGTACTCTCTATAAAGGTTCTTATGGTTTCACTGGCAATTAAACTTCTATAATAAAGATTGTAAATGCATTTTTAAGGGGAAAAGGTTGCCACCTATCTTTCATTTTTTCCCCCTCTTTGTGTTACAACTTTGTCATCGGAAATAAAGGCTATGCTGCCTGCAGTTGGCTTTCTCTCTTCATTTTTCTGCACAAGAACTTGAACAAATTGAGTGCTGCTTTTGCTGTGTTGGCAATTGTTGCAAGATTTGTAATAAATTCATGGTTAGGCTGCACCCATTAATTGAAGTTGTGGGCAATGGTATAGTCAGTTAAATATTACCACTGCATACTAAAGAAATTTGCCTACCAGTTGTAAAGTACAGTGTTAGGACAGATAACCAGTACTCTTGTACAGACCTTAAAAAAAAATGCTCAAAGGAGAAAATTTTGAACACCTGTACCCTTGAAAAGTAACTTTTTGATTAAAACATTATTTAAGTTATAAGAAAATAAGAAATCAGTTGAGAACTTTTCCCTCCTAAACATGAATGCTGGAGATAGAGTAAAATTGTATTAAAAAAAAGCTTCATCAAAATTATGGTTGAGGGGAAATCTAGGTTGCAAACTATCTGATGGTGTCCTTTTTATTTATCTGATTATTGAAAATTCTTTAGCTAATCACATATCATCCTGTCTGCATTTGATAATTTATTTATTTTAAAATACTCACATTTCAGAAGGATTAATTTTCTAGGATTTTCAAGAAAATTTTGAAAAAAAAAAGCCAGTTAGGCACTATTTTTTTCTACCACCACTGCTGAAGAAACATGTCAGCTTACCTAGAAATTCAGCAGTTGTCATCTGCAACACTATACTTCAAAATGTAGTTTTTACTTAGTTAAATATGGCCATAACATAATAAAATAATGAGACAAGAATTTAACCACATAAAATGAATAGAAGATGGATTAGCCACAGCAGACAATTATTATTAACTTTTTAAAAATTAATTATATACATGTGTGCAGTAGTTGCAATACTGTTGGATTTTGCTTCTTTTTTATCCTGGATCTCTGGCACTAATGGGCATTACTGGGGTTATAATAAGTATACTCTTATGCTAATGACCCTTCCAGACATTCTTAGAAGTGGGATTTAATCTCAAAACTTATTTGTACCTGCATTTCCACTTCAGCTGTGATGTTTCTCAGCATTTTCAGACAAACCTAACTCATAATAAATCTCACATAACTATAATGTTTTTGATTTTCTGCATACAGATAATAATTTTCAAATGTTCTTCTCCACCTTCCTTTCTAATCAGTTGCAAATGGAACTCCTGAAATTAAGAATTTATATTTTTTTATCATCAGCTTCCAAAAAAAAAAAAAAGGGAAACACTGGAACATCTTTTTTTAGGTGGATCTTTTCAAAGCTCCGTTCTTTAACGTTATGAAAGAAAAAACCTACAGTAGCATTCACAACAACTCAGCTTTCAAAGAGCATTCATTCATTACCATATAAATAGCACAGACACTTACTCAGTATACCTTCCTCTGCCTATCATTCCTCTGTCAAGCCTTTAAGTTCAAAAGTGCACCCTTTTTTTTTTTTTTGCCAAAACTAGAAGACCCATTTTATGTCTACTAAGCAATTATTTTATGAGGGAAGAGCAACAGAACTTTAGTCCATTTTAAATTATATACTGCCTGTCAGACAAGTAGATCTGTTCTGAAAGTCATGGCCCTGACAGTCAGACATGGCTTATGTGACTCTGCTTGATTCCATGTCTACTGTCAAAATAGGTGAATACTGTCAACAGAAAAAAATGATTCTCAAGATTTCAGAATATTTTGGATATAGATACCATTGACATGCAGCAACAGACAAAAATGTATGCAAGACAGTATTTACTTTCATTTCAATGCCTGTTACACACAACCAAAATCTCCTAGTTTACATGCTTCCTCTGTTGCCCTATTGCATTCTAAATCCCATTATAGTATTATATTATCTACAATACTGTGAAATATGAGGCAGATTGAACTCCCTCTGTTGGACATCAATTTAAGCAGCACAGAAAACTGCTTTTTTTTTTCATTAAAGTTTTGCTTTCTAGAACTGCAGAAGAAATAAGATTATTATTATTCTAGAGCCAGTGTTTATGGGAACTACAACTCTGAAACACTTCTTCAGAAATTAATTCGGCAATACATAGTTGAATTTCTCAGCAATAATGCAGAAGACATGAACCAAGCCACAAATCTATTTACAGGAAGACTGCTACAGAACCACCTCTTCACACCTTGCAAATGGCCTCAGTAGCATTAATTCAGATAGCCTGTTGCCACTAAGAAAACAGATTTGTTCATCTCCACCCTACTTACATGGCACTGTGCGGAGGTAGAGATTGTCTCTTATGATCTGCTGGAGCTCATGGTCCACCGAGCCTTTCTGGAACCGTAAATTGAGGTAGTGACGAAGGTCCTTATCAACAATGCCTCCTGTCAGGGAAAAGACAAATGAAAGCATGATTTAAAATTATATTGCCTTGATGGAAGCAATGAATCACTTGTGAAGTCTTTGTGGTTCATTTTCCTTCATGTTTCTGTAACGATGAAGGACAGAAGCACAAAGAGCTTTCTGGTTAAGGTATGAAGTTGGTAATATATTATTAACTATTGATAACTGTAAAGCTTAAAAACAGTTAATGAAAAATAACTGGCTACATCTTTACAGTTCAGAAAATACATATAGGATTATAGACAGTGTTTCAATTTTTTCCCTGCCCAAAACTTAAACATATTATTACATAATTACCTACATACGTATCTAAATAATACATTATTAGGTATAATACATTATTGGGTATTATGTTTCCCATGGCCTTGTGCCAATTTGCCACCTGCTTATTAAAGAAAAAATCCTGGTTCAAAATGTCTCTGCAATGTTCAGTGTTTTCAGTCCATGTGTAACCAGAAAAAAATTTGGTTGTACTTAATGATCATATAAATGTTTCTAATAGACCTCACATCTGAAGGAGATATTATCACAAACAAGGGTTCATATTTTATTTCCACCACCAAAAAGAGTCATTAGTAATACAACAACTCATCATAGAACTGCAAATATGGGAAAAATTGAGTTAAAAACCTGTATTTGCCACTTTTACTATAACTTTAGGACAAAACAATTTAAACTACTGTTTAGCCAATGACTGGTGTATCATGTTCCACTATGAAAGGCATATCTACAAATCTAATCCAACACAATTAATAAGCATCTCCTGATATAGTTCCTCTTCATTTCTTTTCATGTTGAATATGGATCACATTTATAATTATAAAGAAAAAGTCTATACATAACTCAATTGTTTCCCTCTCTGATATTCTGACATTACAAAAATATAGAAAATCATTACTACTCTGAGTTCTGACATATAATCCTGAGATGAAAAATTGCAAGCAGATAGATCCCTAACTTGTTGCTTCACACATTCAACCTTAAAACATTTTTCAAATGGCATTTGCTATTGAACCCTCTGCCAAAAGTCTTACTGACTTAGACTATATAAAGATTTTCCTGTAAAAAGGAACATAGAACATTCCTACCTGATTACTTGAAAGTCACTGCAGAGCACAAATGGTTATAAATGAAAATACGTTTCTCCTTACAGCTATTCCTATTTATCTGCCAATTACAAGTCCATAATCTTATTATCGCTGTTCTTTGTCAATAACTTCAAAACCTTTTGTTCCAGGTTTATAAAAAGCTCATAAATAATTTCTCTCATCTTTAGCTAAAGGCAAAAAACCACTGAAATTTTATAATGAAAGGGGGGGGGGGGAGGGGAAGTGCACCCCAGCTCATATCAGACACAAAAAAATACCTGCAAGCCCAGTTCTTAGAGGTTGAGAACTTCCATATGGATCTTTGTTCTTCAAGGATCCCAGCTGAGCCACTTAGTCTACTACTTTGTACCACTAACACTGTTTAGAGCAGTGGGCTCGCATTGCAGACCAGACCATCCTTACTCCTGCTAATTTCTTGAGAGATTTCAGAGGAGGCAAGGCAAGGGCTAGAGGAAGCTGCAGAGAGATGCTCCGAATCCACTGTCCTTTCTGATCGGCTGCAGAGAATAAAGGTCCTGCAGCTCTTGCTCTTCTTGCTCTAATATACAGAACATGCCCAGTGATGCAGATGCTTTCTGGCAGCCTCAGAAAATGCCAGCTCGAGAACAACAGCTGTAGCCTGCCCACTGACACAAACCTGAATCACTCAACTTATAACGTAAGTAACTTTAGGAACCTACACAGATTTCTGACTCTCAGAGTGCATTTTTTATTTACAGCCTTTTGCTTCAAACAAAGCCATTTAGTTCATTTAGTTCACCATGTGTAATGAATGCACTAAAACCTCCTAAGCAATTCATAAAAAGTCACCTGACATTTTTGGCACATTGCATATTTCAAACTGGAGTACAAAAACATATATTTACAGCAGGAGATGCCTACAGCCCTGCATTTGTTACATGCAGATTCAAAAGTAAGTTTCTAACAGAAATAAAACCAGTACATGGTGCAGAGAAAAAAAAACTTACCAGTTTCCAAGTACAATGGAAAAAATATGATTTTTTCCTAATATCTGAGTATATACTGTAAGATTAGCAAAGTCAATTTTAAAGAGCAGTCAGATGAACTACAGACAAATTTTCTTCTTCAAAAGTCATTTTGTTTTCTGAACTAACTGGTGTTTTTCAATTCTTCGGCCATAAGTTACCTTTTTTTTTAAGTCTGGTATAACAATGACTTTTTCCTTCTGGATGTTTAAAAAAAAACAAAATAGTTCTAGAGTCCTGAAGAGTAATTTTTATCTTTAGTTCATCCTTCCAACTGTCATTCTGCCTTTCTCCCCTAAAAAACTCTGTAGATTTACCTGATGCTTTTTAAAAGCACATCTGACTCCAGATGTGCTTTCATGCTATTTATAATACTTGAGCTTTGGAGCAGCCTGATCCTTTGATCCTGAAAGTACAATCAGAACAAGATTTTGTATGTGCAATTATGGGGCCATAAGACTTTTTGTAAGAAAACTATAGTGAATTGCAAGTACGTAAACCAGCCTTGATTCAGCATCAGTGAATTACAGCTTGTGTTGCAGACTGTATAAATAAAGAATAACATGAGTAATAATAATAGGACTATGTCCTCAAAAAGGATGAAAATAAGAGACAGAAAATAGTATCATTTGGTTTACTTTGGAGGGAAAGAAGAAACTTCATGACATTGTCAGTAAGTTCATAGAAAAAGAAACAGGGAAAAAGTGTTTTTACAGACAGTGACTACCACTGAGTGGTCCCATCCAATCCAGTTGGTTTCTGACTTGGTTTCTATACAACTCAATATCCCTTTATTTTCTCTTTTTGCAGTACATTGAAAACTGTTGAGACATTGAAAAATTCCTGACATGAACGTAACCCCCTTCTTTTCTGTTATTCCCAGGCAGCCCACAGTAGAGCAGTTCAGAATGATGCTCAGGGACCACGAGTGCCCATGGCACCGTGGCACAAATGCACAGTGGCTCATGAGGTGGAGCTCAGAGAGAAGGAGCCCACCAAGGGCACATCCTGTTCACCACATGTGACAGCAAAAGGAAGCACTGTAGTGTGTCAGAGGAATTATACAGCTCAAGCTTTAGAAACCCAACCCAGAGACCATAATTTAAAGGGTTCTTTGGCCACTGCCATGAGAGGAGGCTGACAACTGTGTGATGGAGCATGCACTGGCTTGAAGCCATGCAGGGCTTCTCTTTTTTTTTTTTTTCTTTTTGCTGGCTTGAGGCCTCTGTACTGTTTCAGTTTCATTTCACTCCAATGAATCCCTTTGCTTTGCTAGCTGGGAAAGATAGGACGTGAATTAAATACTTTCAGTAATGATCTCTTGCATAATGTATGTCTGGTTTAGGTACAGCTACCAATCATGATGGCAAACTCATAACCATGACTGAATTTGATTCCAGATATTATAAAATTAGATACACTTGGATGAACTAAAAAATGCTCTGTTTGCATGTTATACTTATGAATTTAATGAGTAAAGTATATCTTTTTACGGTGTTTTAACACATTTCTGTCAAGTCTCCTCCCCTTCATAAAATCTAGTATAAAATCAAAGTCCAATCAAAGTCCAAAAAAAAATACAATAAAGAATACACAGGTAAATACTTTGTAGCTCATTAGAGGATTCAAAACTGAAGAAGATAACTGCCATTTCCAAGAAAATGGCAGGGATAAAGGTTTATAGTTTTCTCCAGCCCTAAATATTGTAACTGTTATTTTGTAAGTTCCTATTTGGTAACCCATCGATGCTGCAGCTGGAGTCTACTCTTGTATTTTATTTTCCATGAAGGACTAATTCTAAACACAAACATTCCTCTTGTTGTTCCCTCAGTGTTAGTTCTAAATAATTTGTCTTACTCTTAACAAATTTTTATGGTTATAACTTTTCAACAAACACTTCTGAGTATTCACCCATTAGTATTTTCTCATCTTGTATCATAACCTTTCAGTGAACTGTCTTGTTAAAATGTGGTGGGGTAAACTGCTTTTTAACAGTACAGTCAATTGCATCTCAGCCAAGAATAATTTGCCTTAGATATTTTATTTGCTGGTAATAAAATGTAAAAGATTTCAGTTCCCTGGCTCCTATAAATACTCCTGGTTAAAAATATCTACAAGCAAGCAAGACTTTTAGATCTATATTTGCATCTGTACATGACCTGTGTCTGGGGAAATTAAAGGTAATATCTTGGCATTGTTACCCTGTGAAAGCAGACAAGCTCATAAACTTTCAGTATAAAATACCTCCTCTCTTCCACTGCCTGACCTGCATCAGTTTGGATCTCCCTTTGTTTTCAACAAATTTCCATTTCTGACTGTAAATATAAGCCATATATTTGGCGAAGTCAAAAGCTTTGAATGACCAGGCTTTCACTAGCTTCAACAGGACTATTCTACTGGAGAGTCTCATCTCAAGTATTTACTCAGGTGGTACCTGGAGCTTTATATCCATGGACATCTGACAACAGCTTGAGTTTCCTCAGAACCTCTTCAGTAGAAGACATGCAATCCTTCATCATTCACAGATGATTTAACTGACCTTTCAATCAGTAGCCTAAATTAAGACTTGGATTCTTTAAATCAGCTATCAGGAATAATTGATTTTTTAGTTCTTTTTTCTACTGAAGAGATAAGAAAGTTTTTTACCCATGAAGGTGAGTGCAAGAATATTTTTCCTGTGATTCTTTCTGGAATTTATCAAGGAAATCTTAGTCATCACAGAATATCTGAAATTATCCTACAGAACCTCTCTTAATCATTCCAATAATTTCAGTGACACCATGTCCACTTAGCTATAAGTATCTCTATGATTCTTTCATTCTTTCGTATACAACCTAACATTGTAAATGAGGTGACCTGTAATTACCCTCCTCCTGTCCTGTTCTCCAAACCCACACAGCTGGTGGATGCACAAAATTCAGCAGTGCAAACTGGAGCAGCAGTGAGAAAGCCCGTGTCAGCCAGGGCTCCAAAACTCTCCTGCCTAAAAGATTTTAAACATAAAAGAAAATTGACTGCTATATCCCCAGGTTCTTTCCTCAAATAATCCTCTTGAGAAGAGAACCAGAATTCTTCTTTCCCCTGCAAGTTCTGTGATATTTTATTGTAATAAACTTAAAAAAAAATCTTTAAGAAAGCATTCATAAAATGGAAAATGATGATTACTATTAATCATATGAATTGCTAATGTTTGTAGTACAAATGGTACTTTTTAAACAAATGGAGTAAGAATTATCTTAGTACTTGATTATTAATAAAAATCTCAGGCATTTAAAACTTCTGAACCAGTATGAGATGATTTACTTTAATAGTTTCCTTAACTGGCAACAGTAACCAGAAAAAATCACTTTTAAGAGAGAATATGAAAATTCCAAGTAATATCAAAACTCATGGCTAGATTTTATAAGGATTCATTATTAAAATACAGCCGGTAGCTAAACCTATTATTTAAGGGAAATTATCCTCAACAAATCTATATAGTCCTCAGAGTAATATAAAGATGAATGTTGGCATTTCATTAATCATGGTATAATGGACACACTACACAAGGGAAGTTCCTTCAGGTTTCCACGTAAAATATGTAATCACTATAGCAGTAGTCTGAAAACAGTACAACAAAATTTAGTAAATTATAAGAGTTATGTATTGCACTCCTAGTCATCAGCTGAAGATCACACATTTTATTTTTAAAGCCTTTCTATTCCTAGACCAAACTCTGTGAATCTTTGAACTTCTGCCTGCCTTTCACCACCACCTTCAGCCAAGTCTGCCATCTGACTTATCTGCAAAATCTCAAACCGTCAGGGGTGAGCTATGATCTATGAGCTTGACTGTGTAAGATAAAGCGTGATGGAGAACCAAGAGGGAATTATGCAAGAAAATTAGACTCCTCAGGAAGAAAATTAATTTCTTTCATACTTGGGGCTGCTCCAATAAATTCCATTCCTTTATCCTTTAATGCAGATCTAAACAAATTTCAAGAGTAAAGACTTTTGAATTTGATGTCAATTTACATCTTGGAGTTCTTATATGCGTTGTCATATATGATGAAAATATGATGAAAAACATTTTAAGACTTAGTTTATTGATGGAAAATCGGTCTCTTTCATAGCTTACTATTTTGCAGTCTTTCTTTAGAAAGATTATATTATATTACTAACCTGTTTGCCTATTGATCTCTTATATTACATATCATACACATGTATAGTATTTATAACACACTTCCATCTTTAGCTATATTACTTGATTTCTTCCTCCTAGCATTTTAAATTCAAAGGTTTAAAATACAGGACTATAGGGATCACAGGTTAAATCGCAAGGGGATGGTACTATATACACATTGTATTAAAAAAAAACACAATAAAATCTACCAATGAATGATTTTCTCCATGATGAGCATTCATATTTGGATTGTATGTCTCTGTACAAATATGTAATTCCCTAATCTCTGTGGGTGATATATTCCACCTGCTCTCCTAAAACCAGAAGACAGGCTAAGGTTTGCACACTCTGTGATCTTCACAGTGAAGAAAGTTTCCACTTTCTCTGCTGCTGGGAGTGGAGGAACCCTCACTGCCTAAGGACAACGGGTTCAGTTCACCACTGTGTTACACCTGCCTTTGTGTTACCTTCCACTTGGGTAGTCAGAGTAAGGACCAGATAAACAGGATACGCTGCAGCAGCCACAGGATGAGAACTACATCACATGGGTAGACTGATCCTAGGGACACTGTGAAAGCATATGATGCCCTGGATTTATTTTCTTTGCTTTGTGGCTAACCTTACACCTCTGTTTGAAATGTGCACTGTGCTAGAAGCAAAAAGGGAGTTTATAATGATTCAGGGAGACTGTCAGCAGGAGAATCAACTGAGCCAAACGCATCTGCATTTTGTGCCTTATCTCAGATTACTGAACTTTTATTACAATATAGATCCCCACTCCTCTTGGCTACAGGAGTCTTCCATTGCAAAGCAAGATGCAGCACTTTCCAAAGCCTGCTGGCAGCATGCAACATGGACTTTGTTACCTCAAAGTTACCTCAACTAACCTCAAAAAACTGACATTTCACTAGTAAAATCCATTTTGTGGCTTTGTTATTTAGAGGTACTTTGTTTTGTTCTCTTCAGTTAATTTACTGCTCAGCACAGGTCTAGATTGGAATTTCTGGGAAATGCCATGATTTAATTGGTCGGTAAAAAAAAAAAAGCCCAGTTGTCATTCATGTAGCAAACAGAGAGGGCAGTTTAGGGTGCTTTGCTTTCAGAATACTTGTCTTTTATTCATTGTTCCAGTCAGTAGGTGCATAAATAAAGTGACGTTCAAATACTGCTGCTGCTTCTCTACAAAGCCTGTCTGGAAATAACTGTCTTTTACTCCAGTTTTGTAAATTCAGTAAAGCTAATTATGAAACAACTGTTTGTAGGTGACTCCAGTTTATCAATTATTTGATTGATAACTTACACACAAACGTTAATATTTGCTATTGAGATATTTAAAAGACTATAATTGTTCCTACAAGACTTACAACAAGGCAAAGAAATTATCTTTACAGATGCTTTCGACAAACACAAAACTGTAAGAGATGATACATTTGCTTACAAAGTGAGAATTTCAGAAACTACACTCATCCTGTGCAGTCATATAGAACCCAGCAACATTTGCATGGAGAGGTTTCTCTTGAAATTTGTACATATTTACAGAAGTCTTTATTAGCAGGCAAATACTACCTGGCATTCAGATGCTCTCACTCACAGAAATCTCCTTTCATTTGGTCAAAAGGTATCACAATATAGTTTCAAAGTTGCTAAGGCAATGTTTGCTATATAACCTAAGTCCCAAATACAGTTCCCAAAGAAAGTTCTAGAAACTGACTTCAAGAAGTCAGTTGGAAAAGGGAAATAATAACTCTTATTGGTATTCTGCTAAAGACAAAGTCTCTTCGAAAATTGATGGCACATAAAGATGCAAACTCATACAATAAGTTTAACCAGTGATTGACTGCAAGATACTGAAACCACTTGAACAGAATTACTAAGGGTGGGTTTAGCTTCAGAAAAACATTTATATTTTAATTTGAGTTGAATATATTTCCAGGAAGATGTTTAGAATTCTGGGAAAATCTACATTAGCCACAAATGTCCAATAAACAAAGTTAGCCAAGGAGATAAAAAAATGTCATAAAGATGTAAGAATTTTATTTTTAATCAAACTATAGCGAAATATTTTTTAATGCATATACCTGGAAAACAAAAAATACCCATGTTTCTCTCTGTGTGCAGTTTAGTGCATGTTCATTAGAAAAAAACCACACAAATTGGCTTCTCTGGAAAAGCTCAGATGCAGCATTAATCTGTGATACACAATAATGGTGATAATGTGGGGCTCGTTCATTCTGGCTGGGTACAAATTATGCTTCATTGCGTCAATGTAATTCTCTGTGGTTTTGAGGGTGAGTCACCTTGCACTGAAACCCCACAACCTCTCCTGGGGTCAGCAGGAGGCTGCCCAGCACACCTGTAAGAAGGGCATGCTCAGAGAGTATTCTTCAGGAATTATCCTCGCACATCTTACTTGTACTGAAAGCCACTTCTGCTGTCCCCACCCAGAGCTTCCACAGTTCACTCTGAGTTCCCCCTGCTCCTAAAAGCCTGTGCTGAGAGATACATTGATAGAGTGTTGGTCTTCACAAACATTCTGTTACAAGCTTTATTATTCAAGCAAAAGCAAAACTTACAGGAATACGTTCAAATTTATCTTCTTGTGGACAAATATTCTCCTATCCTTGCTTTGCAATGGGTAAAGACAGCTCCTTGTAAAAATAGTGTCATGGTTTGAGATAGCCCCAAAATCCAATTCCCTAGCTCCATCCCCCCTCCCACATCTCAACCTAATGTGAGCTGGGTTTTTCCAGACAAAACACAACCAGACTCAGAATGGGGGAAAGGGAATATATTACAATGACTGTACAAATAAATACTATAACACATTATACACACAATCACAACTATCTCTACCATGACATATAGTATTTACAATGGATCAGATCTCCTCTCCCCTCCAAATAAAAGTCCAGGAGGGAAAGAAGGACAGATCCTTTCCAGTCTCTCAGGGCGGCAGCTTCTGTCTAAGGCAGCAGGTTCTCCTCATCTCATGCATGCAGCAGTTGATAGCTGGATCTCTGCCAGCACTCACGAGGGGGGGTATCCCCCTCGGCCCCTTGACACAGGCAAAGGGGTTTTCCGTGGGCTTCGTAATCCCAGACAAAGGTCGTTTCACCACGTCGTATCACGAAGACGCAGGGGGTCTTCGTGACGGTCTGGTATCTCCAGGAGATTGAAGCTCCTTGCAGGGCCTCTGTGCCCTGTCTCAGGCTGCGAGCTTCTTTGTAGCTTGCAGCAAGGGAGGGCCCCCAAGGCCAACCTCCCACACCGTCCTGGCTCAGTTCTCAGGACGACTGAGCTTCTCAGCTCCTCTCTGCAGTGCATGTTGCACTTCAAGGCTCTTTCAAGTAAGAGTCCATCATCTTCCTCCTCTCCAGGAGGTCTCAAAGGAGTTTGGGGGGTCTGGTATCAGTTCCTACCCCCAGAACTCCGTAGTTCTGCTGCTACTTTCTGCTGCTTCCTCCGGTTCAGTTCTTATCTGTCCTGGCTCTTATCCAGAGTCTCTGGACACTGCCGCCGCTTCTGCTCTGTCTCTGTAGCCCCCAACTGGGGCCGGGGGGCCCCAGAGGCCCCGAGGGGTTCCGGGCCCCTTTCCTCGTGGCTCTACCACAACATGACTACTTCTTCTACCAACCAAACTACAACTCTTCTCTTCCGGTGCTTGTGATATGTTTACATTTTCTGCAGGAGCGCTCATTGGGCAGAACTTCAAAACTTCCAGCGGTTTCCACCCCTGGGGGTTACCACTTTTCAGCCTCTGGGGGAAAACAAGGTTCAAACCACTACAAATAGCAACATCTCCTTACCTATAATGGAAAAATTACTGTTCTTGTCTAATACTCTTTTTCTATTAATACATCTATACGACTGTTAATCTACTAGGGACACAAATATTCTTTTTCTCTAATACTCTTTTCATTTTAATTTCTTTGCGGAAGACAACTGTGATGGAATTTTGAGGTCTGACATGTCTTTGAATAAAATATGAAAGACTGAATTGGAATAGTGGCATAATTTTACCAGACTTGAATTATTTGAAAGGTATTTTACTTAAATCATAGCTGCACAATTTTAATTGCTTGAGATAGAGTCTTATTTTCCTTACTTCTGGAAATAATATTGCCATATTAATAGGCTGTGAATTATGTACTGACATTTTGTAAAAAGAAAGATTAATCTGGGTAAAAGAATCCCAGCAATACACAATTTATGAGGGAAGCAAGCTCACAGAGGCTACCATTGTATGAGTTCTAATAATAGTTTAAAAATATGATTTAGGTGGGTATCTGAATCATGGCAGCCCAGTTCTTTAAAGTCTTAGCAGCGTCTCAGTCTGAACTCATAATGTACCATGAAAATTCACTACCATAATACATTACTTCCTTGCTTTCTGACACTCATAAATAGAATAACAGCATTTTGCAAACTTTGTACTCATGAAACTCGTCAATTGGAAAGTCAGTTTTGCAATAGATAATCTGAACTTTGCAGAGTTCACAAAATAAGTGCTAAACTCTGAGACTGAATTGCATATATGTTATGAAATGGGTATCCTTTCCCCAAAATGCTATTTTCCGGAATCAAGTGTCATTCACGGCATTCATATCAAGTCAAAACAAGAGTAAAACACTGAGAAAAATTAAAAGGGGAGTTGTTTTACAGCTATTTTTCAGCAATACTTAGTCCTTTAGGACAGCATTGAAGTGGTGATACATGTTACACACCAAGAAACCTGCATTTCAGTCAAGACAGAAGAGTACATGAAGACTGTGGGGTGTTTGAGGTTCCCTGGAAGGAAAGCTGCTCTACTAGTGGAACAGCTCATTATCAGACAAAAACAAATCAAACAAGAAATAACTAGACTAGCAGTAGACTTAATATTTAGAACTTTACAAAAGACTACTGTTAATTCCACTGACAGGGTACTTCTAAGGCTATATATTATTCAATTTTTTATTTTGTCCTGGCTTGGTAATTAGATACTCTAACCATTTTTTTCCCCTTCCTGGGGAAGCTATTTTCCCTAAGGCATCCAAGGTTGTTATACAGGTGACTGTCAGAAATAAAGGTTATATAGGTAACTGTCAGAAATAAAATAAATTCTGATAATATGTACACAAAAAGTTGGAAATAGCACATAATTTCACTAAAATAGTAATTCTTTAACATGCTAGATATAGCTAGAACAATCTATAACAAAATAAGGATTTGTTGTTTAAAATGACTGTATAACAAGGCATAAGTAATCCCCTTTTCTTTCATGAAAACATCTAAAACATAATCTTTCTTTTTTTGGTGCAGTCTTATAAAGTGATTAATAATCTTAAAATAATAGTTTATAATTATTATTAAGAATTAAAAGACTAGCAAAAAAAATTAGTTTGTGAAATACAAGTGAAGGTACAAATAAGTAAGGTTGAAAAAACTACTAATTTGTCAGTGAAGCATCTTTTATTGTGACAAACTTATAAGCTATACTAGCATAACAGCATGACAGATAGCACCCGCTACCTTAATATAAAAGCCATTCAAAGGGTTTCCTGGCACCATCCATCACACTAGGCTAGTTTTGAAGATGTACAGTAAAAGTACAATCAAAGCAGTGTAAATTTTGGTAAAAGACTGAGTCATACTCAAAGTGAAAATTAAAAATTAAGTTATCAAGGCCTCAGTTGCCCTGTGCAGCATCATGCATCTGTTTCGCTACAGAATGTCTCTAAAACAACTTTAACAGTTTGCCCTACAAAGGTGTTAATTAAATACAACAATATTTGTCATAAAAGCACTCAGCTACAGGTACCAGAACATTTCAGATCAGAGAACTATTACTCTGGGTCACACACTGCACTGTTTTGCTTGGTGGTCTGTCTCTGGCAAGCTTTTTGTCAAGGCAAAGTGTCCACCAGAGCCTGGGTGTTTTGGCTGCTGAAATCTGGCAGGGCAGACACTCTCTCTTAATTCTGCCTCTGAATCACTCCCAGTAAGGATACAGTTCCTACAGTTCCTCTTTTTTTCACATATGAAAAGAAAAATCTGCCTACTTTTTTTCAGAGAGAAGCTAACAGGATAAAATTAAAGCAAAAAAATGACTAAACACCAAATACAACAGAGAGATTTGCAGATGACAAAGCAAACAATTGCCATGTACTTACTGCTGACAGTGTTTTCTAAGCAGTGCAATACTTGTTCTTCCCTTCTAGGCAAGGACAGAGCCTGCATGAACCCATATCTCTGTGTCAGTCAACAACAGTAGATCCCCAGCATGAAAAGACAAGGTAGCTCCAAATTAGCTTCTTCCCAAAAGGTACAAAAAATAGGATTGATTTTTTAAATAAAAAAATTAAAGTCTTTGTAATGTCACTCAATAAATCCTTCAAAAATACTGTACACTGCTAAGCCCAGACAATAAAGCAATTTCTTTATGCCATCAAAGGTACCTTCTGTGTAGAATGGTACTTTAGCATGAAAGGCAGCACTTGGTTCTTGGAGCACTGAACCAGCTGCTCAGTGCATTAAGAGGTTCTTATATTCTAGGACAGTCTGGTTGGTTAGCTGAGTCCCCTTGTGTTGATTTAATTAGCACTGATGGAAAATGCAAATGACCAAAAGAGATACGGTGCACTGTGCAAAATCAGATTGTGCAAAATATGTGTGCTTACATAATACGTTTCAACAGAGAAATAAAATGCTCCTGTTCCCAGGAGCTGTAGGCAGGCAGATGGTGGGTACTCTAGTAAGATCATGCACTCTGCCTGCAGAGACGTGATGCCCTCAACCTCTAGGGAAGAGACTGCTGCTGCACTTCTCTAATACCCCAGTTTGCTGATCCACAGAACAAAACACAGGATTACAGCTGGACTAAAATTGCTCACTCTGCATCCCCAGAAGCAGGAAGGTGTCACATCAGGGGACAAAACTGAGATGACAGAACTCTAGGTTCACTTTGTTACCCTTCAGGCACATTGTCCCCATGGCTATGATCTACTGGACTGAAATCAATAGAGTCTGGAGTTCAGGAGCATGTTCAGCTGTTTCGCACAGAATTTATTACATTTTCACAGTTGTTATTTAATTAAAAGAGAAAACTAGTGGGCTAAAATCATGGGGCAATAAAGAATTTGGCAAGCCACTGAGGTGTGGGTTAATAGTTACACATTTCCAGTTTTATCTGTTCATATCTGTTAAGGTCAATATCAGCTGGCATATGGTACAAAGCCATTAAAAGAGCCTCAGATACAAATATTATCAAGGAGGATGTGTCTGTCATTTTACCAGCCTTTCTCTTTTGAAATTTTGATGCATACCCCATAAAATACCTGTACTTTCCCAATGCCATTTCCTTCTTTTAGTACTACAGGCCCAATACACTGTACATAAGTTTTACACTATATAAGAAATGCTAGCAGTCAATTTACCTTTTTTCTATTTTTAACAGGCTTGACAGTATTAAACTAGCATGCAGAGATAATGGAGAGATTTATGGTTTTAAATCAGGAAGCTAGTAAAAATTTCCTGTTTCCCTAAGACTGCAATAAAAAAGGAAATCAAAACAATAAAGGGCCAGATTCTTGGATACTCGTGTAGCAATGGTAAAGAAAACTTCTGCTCATCTCATGGATTCTCTTCTATACACTTGGAGACTGAAAGGAAACAGAATAACTTCAGCACTTGGCTTTAATTATTTTACCTTTATCCATTTTGAAACACTACTACAAGGCCTCTGGCACATATTGGTAGACTTGGGCCTCACATGCAGAACAATGCTAGTGGGCAAGTGAGATTGTATACTCATCCTATACTAATATGTTCAAATAATACTAATGCCAGAGTAGGTCTGCATTCAGATTTTGGGGTATGAGGTGTCAGAGCAGAGAAAACAGATGGTTACATTTAGGGACTCTGCAAATGTCTCTATTGCTTCAGGAACATAGACAAAAGATGATAGCACAGGAAGAAACAATGACTTTACTATGCATATTTCATGCAATAAATAAACCATATCATCTGCTGCACATGAAGAAGGAGATTTTTGCTTTGGACTCCCTTCAGACTGAAATGTGCTAAGGGTTCAATTTAAATGTTGAGGTTACTTCTGAAGGCTCCTTGTGCTGCCAAGTGATCCCCCAAAACTCTAAGTCAGTTTACATGACAGAAGAACATAAAGATTGCATCAGACTTACTGTATCTGAAGTTCTCAGAAACCACATATATAACTGAAAAAATAAAGCAGCTTGGGGATCAATATTAATAGACAGCATGTCCTACCAGCCATGGGAGTCACACTGAATCCCCAGAGGAAATGATCATCACAGGACTAAAGCTCTTGATGTCCCAAACAAGCAAGTACTGGCTCTATACATATCTGTGAACATAATGCATCTATGTCCTTATACCTCTTTCTTGCAATAGATGTCAGAGCTACAGAAACAGTTCATAAAAAGGAAATATATATACATGTCTATATTGGTATAGAAAAAACCAACCACCCTAAAGACTTTCAGCCTCTATAATACTGAGGGGAAAAAAATATTTTTGTTTGCAATCAAAGAACATTATAAATGAAATACAATTTAGAGCCCCTGCTAAGGATCAAAATGTTTTTGTACATATATATAAAGCAAGGTGCAATGGTGTCAGCATGTCAGTTTAACTCAGATTCAGTACAAGCTTTCTAGATCAAAATAGTAAACTCCTGAGGGGGAACACTTAGAGCTGAGGAATGCTCTTGTTTTAACTGAGACAGTGAGGGAAGTGAAAATCACATTTGTCCCAGAAAAAAAAAAAAAAAGGTAAAATATTTCAAGAACTTTATGAATGTGTAATGTTGGTTGAAGCTCGGAGCAGAGCATCAGAGACTGGCTGGCTGTTTCAAGACGAACTTCAGTTGAAGCTATGATCTTATTCATGAGGTGAATTCAGAAGAATTCCACAAAGACATTTGATTTTTGGTGCTTTAATTAAACAAATGGAGGAGAGACATTCAAAGAAAATTGAGTAGAGTGGTTTAGTCCTGTACTGCAGTCTGGAGGCATCATTTAATCAGCAAAAGACCAAAGACACCAGGAAAAAAAGATCTAGGTTTTGTTCTTAAGGAGCACATAAAAGATGTGCTAACTCACCAGTTGTCAAAGAAGAGCTGGCAGATGACCTCATTCAGAAAGGGAATAGTCAGTATATGGAGATATCAACTTTACTGGTTGGAGATATTTCAACAATATAGGGAATGCCGTACATCAAGGAAAACCAAGAGGAAAGTTAACTTCTGAGGATGCTGCCAGCACTATAGCATCTCCTAAAAATTATCAACTACTGCTGTGTGCTTCTGTGAATGGTTAAAGAGAGGCTATATCTATATTACCAATTAGTGGGGCTCAATGTCAGAAGACTGGTGAAGCGACCGGTTGAGGACTTAACACCCAGACCATGCATCCTTTAGGGGTCTCACTTGGAACTGGTCCTACTCTACTCCCATGGACTCACTGTGTGCCTCTCACAACTGGTCACTTTTCTGGTTTATCTGCAATCAAAATGAGTCCAGTCTGCATCCTTAGATACTGATCTGCAGCATGAACTAAAGTGTAAAACTAATTTCTTATTGTAAGTATGTTTCTCATGTTACAAATTCTTTCTTTTCATGCTATGCTGACTTATGCTCCTATTTTGCTTCTTTTCTAGAAGCATAAAGGTTATTTGTTGCCCTAACAGGTACCTAAAGAGATACTAAATATTATTGCTGCTTTCATTATTATTACCATCATCATCATCATTATTATTACTATTCCAAGTATTAACTTGTGCCTTGTGTCAGAAGTAGAATACCACAAAGGAAAAAAGAATGTATTTTGGGACAGCAGACAATGACTGCATCACGAATGGGAAAAATGCTACTGAAAAATGCTGGATATTCTAAATAATTTATTCAGAGTTTCAGATTAAAAGTAGCCAGGCTGCCAAAGGCTACTGAAACAATGACTGGGTTAGAAAAATGTCACTGAGCAATTTTGTATGTATGTAAACATGGAACCGAGTATGAGACAGTCTTAGTATTACTTAATTTTTGTTTTAAGGCAAATTAAATTTTCTGAATTTCTGCATCACAAATGTGGGGAATTTAAAAGCATAACACAGACAAGTCAGATCTGTCATTTGATGGCTGCAGATCTGGAAAGATCTAAAACTACTCCAAATATGGGCAAAGGTATGCAGTTATATTTTAAGATTATAGATACTAATGCTTGATGTTCAAGATCAGAAAAAAAACCACATTAGATCCTTAAACATCAGATCCTGTGTGACCTCCCACATGCTGCAGGACGTGTTATTTCAGCCAGTGACTCCTGTATTAAGCCTAATAATTTATGTTGCTACAGCATTTTACAGAAGGGTCTATAGGTTTGAAGGACCTCCAAACTACCACCTCTTTCTTTGTGGTTTGGTTGGCCTTATTCTTAAAAAAATTATGCCTTAATTTTAATTTGAATGTCTCTGAATTCTCTTTCCAGTCTTTGGCTATAGTATCCCTCTTTTCCTTCATCAATTAAATATCCGCAATTGCTCTGTGGAAAAACCATCATTATATAGTATTAAGTGATAAAGTGTAAACAATCATATTGAGGAATATCAGAATATACATGTGCAAAATGGACAGTTAATGCTATTCAGTAGTAAATAATGCTATATTAACTGGTATTTAACTGTTTCTGAAGGCCTAATTGTCTGACATTAACATTCTTCTTGCACTCTAGGGATGTACTTTTATACCACTCTTTTAAACAAGGCAAACATTATAGGAGCCAGGTTGCTTTCTCTCCCTCCTGTCCCCCAAAGCACTCTGTTGATAGCTCGGTAGCTGCTGCACTTTTAGAGGAAGATAGGTATTGCTGAGGAGAAGAACAAAATAATGAGAAAATGATTCTGATGAACACGAGATACCTGTTGAGATTTCCAAACTCCTCTTGGCACAGCACAGAAGACAGGACACCACTTTGTTTGACAGGATTATATTTGTCATTCTACTTAACATTTGATCCTTCAAATAAAATATTATTTCCTTTCCAAATCTGTTTTTCTGCAGATATAAGTCCCGTAAAAATGGAAGATATAGCAGGCACTGTCCACAGAGCAGATCATTGATTAGCCAACATGATAATTCTTAGTTTCAAATTTTCTCACCTTACAGTAACAATAAGCTTTCTCTGCTTTTCCTAGATCATGTCCTAAACTATGGGTAAAATGATGGTACACACCATGATGGGTAGGGTACACACCATGATGGGTATGGTACACACCATGATGGGTATCGCTCACACCTTTTCCATAAGTAAGACCTTTTCCATAACCAAGTTCTTCTAGAACCAATGGGTGCTCTGGTGTCTTCCTGCATCTGAAAGACTGCTCACCTGGCCAACTAAAGTGCTGCTTTTCCGAACTGATTTCTATTGCATAACATGACATTAAAATTATTGATACTCTACCCTGAGCAGATTTTTCCTACAGCTGTGGGGTTTATCTTGTTTGTAAGCACTGCAGTTAAAAGTTGTCATCACTCGAGGCCTTAAGACACCTTCCTCGATCCTCCAGAAATCTCACTGCTTTAGAGATGAATCAGTTTTGCCTTGGCCTCCATAAACAGGTTCAATCCTTTGTTGTAAGTAGGTTAATTTTTACATTCCAAACCAGATATGACACATAATACTCTTTGATGTAAATAATTTTCTGCATTTTAAAGACAGACATTTCTCCAAAACATATGAACTATCATTTCCCTAGAAAAAGCTTGTAAGAGATGTTTTAGGACACTTTGAGCCTGCTTCTCAACAAGGAATTTTTTTTTTTTGTTTCCAGTGGTGGTATGGTTAAGAGAGGAAATACCCAATTTCATTTCCAGCTCTTTTATTTAAAAGTCCCAGAAGGATAGAGTAAATATGGCTTCCTTCCTTTAATTATTTAAAAATTTTCTATCTTTATTAAAGAGAAATCTAAGTTTGAGTATAAATGGTATTTTTATTCATTAACAGTTAACCACTTATTCCAATGTCATATATTCCTTCAAAAATTATTTTGGAAGATTTTTTTTTAATCAAATGTTCCTTTACAGTATATTTTCATTAAAAGATACAGACTACCAATGACGTGCGTAACAGGCTTCTTAACAGTAGGATTTCCCATATTGCTGTGCTGTAACTGGTATTAGGCTTTAAAAACAATTGTTTAAAGAGAGCTTCCTGGAACAGAGTCAGATTTGTTACAGACAGCAGATTTGCTGCTGGCAAGTGCATTAGAGATAGGAGAAAGGTGCTGAAAAGTGGTGGAACTTCCCTTACCTCACAGCAGTGTGATTGACTTTTCTCTGCAAATGTGAACAGCTAACAGGTGATAAAAGGCTATAAAAAGCCCAATAGAGGCCTTTATTTGATATTTGGGCTACCTTAAAAGTGTTATATGCACCAGAAAGCTCAAGTATTCAGTAAAGTACATACACTTTTTAAAAAAAACCTTGTTTTCTGTCTATTGCCTATTAAGTGGTCAAAAAATCTACTTGGATTTTATGTGTTGAAGGTCAATTAGAATAATGCTGTCCTCCTGTCCATAGAACGAACTCAGTTTAAGCACACACCTCCCAGGCTGTCTAATAAGCTCCTGCTGAGGTGCTATCTGAGAAGATCATTCACCAGCCTCTGTCTTTGAAACCACCATTTAAAAGCAATTTGTAAAACCAGCATGTTTATTAAGTTGCATTCTGGACCATGCAACTGATAAGTTTACTGTTTTCAAAAATTCTAATTCTACATACCTACAGAAAATGAGTAAGATCAAATTTCACAGACAATCTGCTGCTGTGCTTCACCACTTGTGATTTGCACATAAACATCTTTGCAGCAAAATATCTCAATAGTGTTTTCACATCAGTAGGTTTCAGTCACAGCATGTTATGCTTTAACAAAAATAAAATTGTTGCATGGCTAAAGAAAGACTTTTAAAAATGTATTGATGAGTCCTGCAAAATGCTTGGGTATTGCTTTCAATATGATTTTTACCATAAATACAGAAATACAATATTTGGTTTTCTTTAAGGTAATCCCTTTACAATCTCATAGATTCAAGTGCATAAAAGTAGAGGTTATTAAGCTGTTAGCACTTATTCTCACCAACCGATTTGCTTTTCTCCATACACTTTTCTCCCAACATCAGACAGCATTGTAGCTCTTACACTGCATAATCCTGAATAAAAATACCACACTTCTAAATAAAACAAGGGAATTACAGTGACAGAGAAAAGGTGTTATGTCACTAAGTCAAATTCTTTATATTTTACTTGTTATCCATTTGCTTCTGTCCCCACTTTCTATACTTTGCGTCTTTCACTTCTTTATCAATAGTATGAAGCAGAACTCTGAGTGGCTTTATTATCTGCAAAGGTTTAAATTTCAGATTCCCCTCAAAATCCCTTCAGGACAGTTGCAAAACTGAAGGCACATATATTTTGGTGCATAAGATACCTGTGTCTAATCTTCTGAAGCTGCAAACTCCAGATAGGCCACAGAGGCAGAAAACTGGCTGATGCCTGGCTGTCCTCTGGTACCCTGGGGCACCACTTGGGCTATTCACAATTCTAACAGAAGTCCTTATTCCTCATCCATTTTCACTATCATACAGTACTTGTTTTCATTCACTTTCAGATTTTAATTTCTTAAAGGCCTCTCTGATGCTGTTTTGAATTGTCAGGGAATTAATGATACAGTAATGATACAGGACAAGAAAATCAAAGTTAAAAACATCCAAACTACTGAAACTGAAGGATTCATGACTCTTGTAGCTCTACTCATCTTCCATCTCTTCACTTTCTGGGGACAAATTAAGTGATCATATAGAAAAAATGTGATACATCTTTAGGTATCTAAGAGTCAGCTATCCACTCCAAACTAGTCATTTTGTGTCTCTCTGCCGTTAATACGGAGAGATGGGTACCATCATCCAGTACTGAAATACATGTTTGAGATGGCAGAATGACTGCTCTGGCCAGCTGGGCTGAAATCTATATGGCTCACTTTTACATGCTTAAACTGAGAGAGGATGTCTTGGAAAGCACTTCTGCAGAGCACATTGGGGCACAAGGAGACCAAAGCTCGATGCAGCTGCAGCATCACAAAGCTGTGCTCATGTTGCAAGTCCTGCTTCCCTGCAAGGCTGATTTTTTTGGGGTACCACGCAATGCTGTGGCATGATTATGACTTCCACTGCCTGGGCTAGGCTAACTGCAGCTATGTAGGTGAGTTACAACGTAGACATGCCTTTAGACAGGGTAAAAGAGAAGTGGAATTATAAAAGAGAGAGAAAAAAAACTATCCTAGACTGATGCAGGAAAACATGACACTAGCATTTATAAACCATTGTCTCATAAGACTGCTTGCAATCCACTTCCAAACTTTCTACCAACAGCCTCACCACTCCTTCTAATGCACTTTCCTCCACCTCCAACATTTTGGTATAATTCCTAATTAGATTTCATGCTGGGACATGAAACTTCCTAGCCAAACTATCAAGAAAAATTTGCCTAAGTATCCACTAAGCTTCATTTTATACTTCTTTTTACAACACCATATGGGAAGTGAATAAGCTGTTAAAGTTTTTCTTGTATTGTACTAAGAATATCATCTTGATTCCTTACCTGACTTAGGACAAAACAATGATGAAGTGACATAGAAACAAGGATCTTTTCATTTTCAAACATCTATTGAAATGTTAAATCTGTTTCTACCACATTACATAACAGTGGAAACAAAATCAGAATTTGATCCTAAATCCATATGGATTGGTCTTCCAAAAGCTTAACTGAAGTTAAAAGTAAAAAAGTATTGCTGTCAACAGAAGTACTATTTTCCAGAGAGCAGCAGGAACATTAAATAAAGCAGACATATGGATGCACTTTATCCTATCAAAAAGTAATGTTAAAAATTGTCTCTAGAGTCTTGAGAATCCATTAGAACCTGTTTTAGAGGGGTGAAAAGTGAGGTATTAAAAGAAATAAAATATATATGAGTTCTAGGAAGTCATCTCTCCAGTTCCTTAACTTCTAACCTCTTCTTCAAAGCTAAAACCCAGTTATTTTTGTACAGAAGTTTCTGGCAGAAGAAATTATTTTCAAATCAAGGTCTTCTGCAATGCAACATTAGCCAGTAACATTTTTTAAAAATGTTTCTGTAGTGACCCATGAATGATTGAAACACTGTTCTTGTATTGCAAAACTATTTTCAGAGTTGCGTGGGTCCCTCAGCACAAGGAGGACACGAACCTGCTAAAATAAGTGCAGGGGAGGGTCACGAAGATAAGCACCTGTGCTATGAAGACAGGCTCAGAGAGTTGGGGCTGTTCAGCCTGGAGGAGAGAAGGCTCCAGAAAGAGATATGAAAGGAATTCTTTACTGTGAGGGTGGTGATGCACTGGAACAGGATGCCCAGAGAAGCTGTGGATGCCCCATCCCTGGAAACGTTCAAGCCCAGCTTGGATGGGGCTTTGAGCAAACTTGTCTAGCGAAAAGCAGCCCTGTCCGTGGCGGGGGTGGTTGGAATGAGATGATCTTTAAGGTTCCTTCCAATCCAAAACATTCTATGGTTCTATGATTTTTGCAGTGTGTTTCTGGCATGAGTATGCCAGTACCAACAACTTCAGTCTGTTGCACCAGGCAGACCTATTCAGAGTACTGTACATATTAGCACAGAGAAAACCTGCTGAATGCTTAATAAAATCCTTTCCTGATTTGCTGCTTTCTACTTTCTGAATAGTCAAACACTCACAACAGCTATATCCTTGGATTTGATCTATTTATGGCCACACAGCATGACCTGTCCAATGCTTCAACTACATTATAATCCTTTCTTACAGTAAGTACTTAACATATGAAACACTTTTAACTGAACGCCTTATAAAAAAATCTTAATTTTTAAGCACAAGCACAAAACACTGGTAAATGGAAGCCCCTTCTTAAATTGCCAAAAAAGGAGTAACTACTTGTAAAGAATTTCCAAGTTAGACAGAAATATGTGAGACTATGCATTAATGCATAAAACACAGAGTCCTGTGAATGAAGATAAAACTATCAATTCCACATCCACTGATTCATTCTTACATTACTTGATCCTTCTCCTGGAGTTTCTTTTTCTAACTGGTGCTACCAAAAGGAGAACATGTACATCTCACACTATATCTCACACTATAAAGAACTACGTTAAGCCATGCACAGGTCCTCATGCTCTTAGTAACTGCATCTGATGTGCTTTGAGCCCAACCCAAGAAAAAGATTTAACATACCTCAGTATATTGTACTTTAGGTATGAAAAAACTCAGCTGAGATTCCTGGTTTCATGGTTTGAAGATTTCTCAGGCGCATACACTTGTTTAATGAGTAGTGTGGCGATGGCTGAGGAGAGGAACTTGAGATCCTACCCAAACTACATCTAGATGTAGAAAGTAGATGAGAAGAAAACCCCCTTGCTCAGGTGTACCTAATACACTCCATCTTTCACATTTTAGAGATTAAAATAATGACCACTTGAAGTAGCTCTCCCTTCTTATACTTTATTGAATCAATTTGGTTGCTCAACTCTGTCCTCAGATTTCCCTCCTGGGATCAGGGGCCTAAAATGTGAATACTACTGTTCGCGACCTGCAACTACTTAAATCCTCCAATGAATCTGGCACTAAACAAGTATAACAAGTCTGCTCTTACAAAAAGAAGACAGACCTACTGAATTTTTTTCAGTAGCTTCTCATGTTGCATCTGTAAGATCTTCTGCTTCAACCACCTGAATGACACCGCTTCCTCACTTTGTCCCCAACACATTATCAACAGGCTAATTTTACTCCAGGGTTCTGTTTCCACAACTAATTGCCTCGCAATACAAAGCAACAGACATTCCTCACCATCATCCTGTCATTAAGAAGAAGCAGCAAGCTTTCTAGTCCTGTTGCTTGCCTAGATTTCTACCAGTGATTTTTTCCCGGAAAAAAGGTCCTATTGATAGGATTCCTCACTCCTCCCAGAAGATCTTCTGCTCACAATATTTTATTTTCTAAGGTTTGTGCAGAACTGGAAAGGTTTCATCTGAATTCTAGCAAAAAGACACATGAACTCACACAACGGACTGTTTGCACCCAGGACAGCCACTTTGTCCAATCTTTATCAAAAATTATTCCACTAAAGTCAACCAAACAGCACAGATGCTGCATAAGCAGGTGATACATTTAAATGTTACAAATGACACCATGGTTACATTGATTTCTGATAAAAACCAGATGATTACAAATTAAAAATGCTTCGAGACAGAGTTTATTTTCCTTTGTTTGTTTGTTTTTGTATTTGCATTGAGGCTATATAAAAACTATAGAGAAGTTCCAACAAGGCACTCTAAAAAGTGATTTTTTTTTATGGTGCATATATTATTGAAGCTTATATTTAACAAAAAATAGTAATTAAAAAATAAAATAATTCTTTTCAGAAATCAAAAAATGGTGTTGCTTTTGAGTCCACTTAGTCTAATGAACTCCTGGCTGTAGGTAATCTAAATGTTTCAAAGGACAGTGCAGTAAAGATAGCATAGATATTATAATATTACCTGTTTTATGTCTGCCTAAATTGCATAGTTGCATAGTAATTGACAATTGCATACTTCACACACTGAAGTATGACAGATTGTAATTCCTTTTGAAAAGACATTAAAAATTTAATTCTTTAAAAAAAGAATCTTGTTAATTTAAAAAAATATATAACTTAAAATTTACATTATTCAATTACCAATGTATTTGAAAGCTTTAGCTCCATCTTCAGTGTTATCCTTGATTTTACCTAAGTTCCCTTACTGTTGTTTGGTTCATTCCATTGATAAATGAAAGTATCTAATTTAACACTTGTGTGATAACAGCATGAATGTTTTTATTATGATAAATATTACCATTAAAAAATTCAATGGTAATGTCTGCTTATGAATGTACACTCATTCACATGGCAAAGTGGCTAATCAAAAAAGCACAGTGTCACATTTGAAACTGATGTGCTACTTTATTAGTCCATTCACTTAGATTAAATAAAGGTCAAAAATCAGCAGGAAGTAATAAGTATGGAATTATTTCCAGTGTCTGGAAAAGTTCTGGTTTTGGTCAGGTGATTCCTTTCTCATTGTTCTCCTGTGTAGTGTCAATCACTGCTCATTGCTTGTTCTAAGGTGGCGCATGAACTCATTGCCTCTTTACAGAGCAAATATAAATTGTTTAAAATTAAAAGTTCTATATAATTGTAAGGTCTTACTATCAAACATATTCCAGACTGAACCTAGTAAAATGACACTATTTTTTTTTTTTTTTTAGCTATAACATCAACACTACTGAATGGACTATAGCATCCTCTCTCATTTACTTTGAGGGTAGATGAACCAGATCTCTCACAGGTAGCATACTAAGTAATGAAAAAAATATAAGGAAGGAGCAGATTTTGAGTTGTCTGTTGCTCCTTGAAAAAGTAATTTGCATATATGTATACTCTATTTCCATTTATTTTAATAATCTTCAGACTTTCAGGTGAGACTGAAATGCTTCCCTGAGCTGACAAAAGATATGTACTTTGTGGTTCAAGAGGTTGGTCATATAGGAACAGGGTTGGAACGAAACTTAGGAACACATAGATTTTTCCCTGTTCCCAGTCAGAATCCACAGTGAAGCTGTTGGTGTGGACAATGCTGAGAAGAACTGGAAGCCGCTGGAAAAAAAGGGATTTGCAACAGACACATTGCATGTGAAATTAACACAAGTAAGGAACAGTAAACCCAGCCTCAAACCCCAACCTGTACTCTACAACATACAGGAACCTCATCCAGGCACGGTGGTACCTGGTCCAACCCAGGCAGCCATGTCCTTCAGAAGTCAGGCAGAAATGAATACTCTCCTTCAAAACACTGTTGAAAGAAATGGCGATTGTTTTTCCAGTGGTACTTCTCTGCCTTTCAGCTTTTAAGGACTGTGCTCAGAAATGTGTTAGGAGACCTGTATTCAAATCCCTCTTCTGTAGCGGATGATTCAAACCTATACAAGTTCAGCCCAACTAACAAGGAATGCCAAGCACAAGTCCATAGGGAATTCCAGAGGGCAATTTTAGGCACTGTTAAATCATTGCTCATTTCCATTTTTGCTGAGTATGAGACAGATTCAGCACAAGGCTTAGTTTTAGGGCATTTATCCGTGATGGTAGTTCTGGCTTCCAGTCCTTATACCTTTTCACTCAGCACTTCCTGAAACCAGAACTCATGTGTTCCTTGGTGGTATGGTTAATTAACTGTGACAACCACATTCTTCTTCTTTTTTTCATGTTAACACTGATTAAGGTTCTTTCTTTTTAGCTAGCGGATCTTAATTGTTTAGGCCAAGTGAAGCAGGGTTAGGAAAATAATTTAGACTAAATCCTTCATCACAGAAATGCTGATGACCTAATTATTCTCCTACACAGTAAACTGAGACGTTTACTTAAGAGGTAGTTACACAGAGTTTCCTTACAGTAAATGGGGAGAAATAAGCATTTTTAGACATGATTCATCTCACCCTAAAGCAGCTCCTTAGTATATGCCACATCAACCAGACTCTACAAATGCCTCCAGAGATCTAAAATTAGGTGAACATAATTACACCATAATTACTGTAAACTGCCACTACACTCAACAAAAGAAATGGGCAACTTCATCATGGACTCAGTAAGACCTGAATTTCCATCTGGAATTGCCCTCCTCTGTTTCCACTGACACAGTGGTGAGCTAATGCACTTCAGAAACAACTGTGTGTTAAGTACCACAAATAAGCACTAAGCCTCCAAGGGTAGAAACTCTCAAAAGTCAATTTTCTGTGCAGGCCTGTTCAGTAGATAGATGGACCTTCAGCGTTTGTCTCCTTTGCCAGTTTAGTTCCCAGCAGGGGGAAAACTGCAACTTCAAAATGCAAAAAGTTGAGGGTTTGATTTTTTTCTATTCTCTTCTAGAGAACAAGAATACACTATTTCCTACTATTCTAAACATATTTCTGATACTGTGATTGTGATGAAATAACTATCAATTTCATTTACAATTTGCTTTACTTTTAAAGAAACTGCTGCTTTTTTTAATAACAAAGTATTTCAGAGGGATAAAGAAAGCTTCATATTTTTCTATGAAAAACAAAAACTCATCACTATAGAAAAATAAGTGAAATATTTTCTTACTGTGTTTCTTAATTAGCAAGGACATGAAATATTGCTTATCACAGTTACAGTGTTCTGTCTTGCTCAATAATTTTCTTCATCAGTCTTATTTGGTATAAATTGTCTGAACATGGTCATAAAAACTCAATACAGTTTGGAGGATTTGAACCATTTTTTTATTTGAACTGTTGTGACACAGAAATAAGGACAATTCAAAATGTGTCTTTTCAACAGAGGACTTTGGCTATGCCTGTAGCTCAGAGCAGCTTTATTATTTTGATATTTATATTTCCACATATATTTAAACTGGGATTTATGTATGCACTCAGAAACACTGCAGTGAACAAGCAAAGCTGACATATCTGATATTAAAGAATACTGCAAAATCTGTAAAGAGTAACTGTACAACAAACTACCTGGATGTAATACAATTCACTTTCTGTCCATAAGAGTAACTGGCTTTAGCCTGAGGTTTGCTGGACTGGATCTGCTTTGTCAGGATTATTTTAAGTGTATTTTGCCCTTTCTAAATGCTTTGGCAAATTGGTTGGAAGCAACTCACACAGCCTCTTGAGCTGGTGCTGATAACAAGGGTTATCAGGTAACATGTGCAAAGGAAGGGGATCCATAAATCCCCAGATATCCTCCCTGACCTTTGGTAAGCCTGTCACCTATTCCAGTTGAAAGCTTCCCAGGTGTGCAGCAATCTAACCAACCCTTGCTGCTTTTGTCCAAAGGCTGTTGCTGCACCATCCAAGCAACATTACAATGAAGAGCAGCAGAACTATACATCCATTTCATAATCAAAGAGGTCAGGAATCAAACAGTAAAACTACTGAATTTACTTCTCAGATACAACCATTTCCCATATGCCACAGTGCTTCCACAACTGAACAAGAAATTGGACACCCTGACCTACTTACTCTGTGCGAGTGGTGGTCCTGGTAAAGTATTGCCTCTTAAATCTAAAATACATCAAGTATTTTAAGATTTTACACATATATATATCCAAAAAAGTACAGCAACACCTCAGCAGTTTGCCTTCCTATTTACATGTCTACCGCCCTACTGTTTTACAGGTATCAGTGCTGCACAACGTTCCATGGGTACCAACACAGGTTTTTGAAAGAGCTAAAGGTTTTTCTGTTTGATTTAATTGTTTTTCAGAAGTGACTGCTTAATTTTACTGTGGAACAAGGAAAAAAACCCCTCTTTTAGACTGAAAATGAAGAAAGATGCATAACAGTTGCAAGGACTGTGAGTGTCACAATGAGTTACACAACAAACAAGCAAATGAAATATGATTTTGAAAAGAAGGAACTAGGAGTGGCAATATTCTGCTCATGGATTTTTATGTCTTCAGCATGAACACAACATCCTAAAAGTGTATTTATTAACATAAAACAGATTAAATGAGAAATCCTTTTATCTTTTTGAAGAGGAGTTTCTTTGCTTTGTCCTGGGTGTTCTTTTGGTATGTGACTGCTGACTTACAGCCAAGTTATAATGAGCAAAATCTTTGCTATTTTTCACTCCAATAAAATACAGCTGGATTTTCCAAATTTCATTACAGCATTCTTCACCCTTCCTGCTTCAGGCATGTCTTGTGTATTAACAATGTCAACCTACTTGTCAAATATCCATCAGTTTTTACACCTTCAGAGCCTCTTACACAGAATAAGGTTGGGCTCCAAGGAGCACTAACAACCTGTAGCAAATATGTTTTGAAGTACAAAGACTATTACACAGGGGAAAGATTTTGACAGATCTATTATCTGAAGGAGTTTCTTTCATTGTTTTTGTTCAGTATATTACCGAAATCACGGGTGGCACTTGCCTAGGTGTGAAGGCAGAAGGCACCACGTCCTGCAAGCAGCTGCCAGGGCCTGTAAGCAGCACTCAGGGAGCACTCAAAGTGACACTGGGCTAACCACATCCTCAGATGACACTGTCAGAAAGCAACATATTTCTGAGGCTCAGCAGGGCTGATTGTGAAATCCTGGCACGCTGAACTCAAGAGATTTTAACACCAGCTGAATGGATATGAGATTTTACTTACACTTTTTTTTGTTATTTTTAAATATGTTTAGATAAAATATGAATTATTATATAATACACAGTTATTATATGTGAATATATTATTTTAGCCTTTAATTTTCGGTCAAACATAGTAGTGTTGCCTTATACATATTGAAAAACTATAAATAAAACACAGTATGCCTAAGAAATTCCTTTCATTTTTATCCATTTGAACAGCACCTTCAGACATTTCTAATGAAAACTACAGCCTCCTTAATATAAACTATTTGAACTTTTGTGAAACTGGTATATAGTTTCTTAAAAGAAATTCATATACTAATATTGAAACAGACGGTCACTCAGATAAAAAAAAAAAATATCAAATTTCAAAAGAGAGTCCTCAAAGAAAAAGAACACCTCACATCTGCTTTTTCATAAAGCTTCTGTAAAGCATGCCTTGGAATCAGGAAAGCAATTGTATTATAAATCTAGTACCTGAGGTCTCTGGTTGTATTTTGTACTAGATATCACCTCCTAAACTACTGATAATTGAAGGTTATGTCATATGCAATTTGAACATAATTTCTTACAAATATATAACAAAGTCTAGAATTTGTCCTAAAACCTCACTGCAGTGCTCATTTAGGGATTCACAGAATACATGTTTCACAGACTGATACCTTGACCAGTACTTATCACAGGAAATAAATGCTATGAATATATGAAAAAAAAAAAAAGTCATTGTAAGTCATCTCCAAAAAGTGCATAAAATTTGAATTATACAGAAATACAGCTATTGCATTATAAATGAATGCAGCTAAACACAAAACAAGCAATACTTTATTCAGACTTCATTATTCTATTGACTAAGAAAAAACATCTTGCTGTGGTTCAAAGGTGAAGCCATGACTTCCTTATGAAGTTTTACCCTGCAGGAATACTTCCGTAGTCTTTACAACTACCTCCTCAAATAGTTTGCTGTCCAAAACACACTACTGGGTGAATAGGTATGAAACTTAAGAAACACCCTACTTCACATACCAGACACCAGTTACTTGAGGATAATTTTTGCAGTATTGCAGGAATGCCTTTTCATTTTTGTAATCTTGTTGGATGTGTTGAACATCAAGTGAACTAAACAATCAGACTTTGCTGCTTTCTGAAATAATAATTCTGATATGTTCAGGTTTTGCTTGTGACCACTGTCTTAGAAGAGCTCAAAGTTCACTTCCATATAAACCAGAATCCCCTTGTCATTTTTTATAGATCTTACTGACAACAGGAAAGTTCAAATAGCTAAGAGCAAGGCAAGAAACAGATTCCACAAGACAGCTTTAAATGTTAGTCAAGTACAAAAGATTGCTTATGTACTTTAAGAACTGATTGCTACCTCTTCCACAAAAGCCAAACCACAGTAAAACCAGAGAAATAAGAATTTTAGGTGTATAGTTATTCTTCTAAGGTGACTGAAGACTTATTTATATAAATGTGCAGGTTTCTACATCAGTTTTACTGGATGATCAGTAAGAAAAAATAACCTGTTTGATTAGTTTCACTTTTTACACAGTTGCTTGACAAGTTGCAAAGCAATAAACTTTATTTCATTAGGCTAAAATAGGCACACTGAATACTGGAGTATTGCCCTGCTGTTTTGTGTCATGAACTGGCATGTGTTAAACAGAGTCTTAATCACTCTTTTGGTTAAATATTCACACATTTCAGTAAATGAACTTTCACATTTTCCCACTTATTATCACATCTAAGTTCCACATAACTGTCATGGTATTTATCAATGCCAAGCAATTTCATTTGTTTTATAGGTGACTTCTCCCAAAGCTATTTTCCTATACAACTTCAAGGTGTAGCTGGAGAGGACCATCCCTCCTGCCATGCCAGACAGCAGCTTTGTCTCTGCTAGTAAGCTTTTAATAATAACAATAATAAAAGTCATGCAAGAGAAGAATCAGACATTCTTATTTCTCTGGCAACTAATATATCAGACACGCTGAACATCAACAGCAAGAACATGAATAAAATTGTTCCACAGAGAGACTAGTCCTTAGCAGTTAACAGTGAAGAATCCTACCCTGGGCTTTCTACACATAAGATACTACTAATTCCTCCCCACACTCCAGGATCCTTAGGGCAAAAGACTGCTAAATTAATACAGATCCAATCCTACAGTGTTTGAGACCTCTTCAGTGGTTTCAAAGAGAGAAATCATGTGCAAAGCTCTGGAGGAGCTTAAACTAGGGAGGGAGTAGCTATTTCTGCACTACACATGACTTTCTCATGGGAAGTGATTCCCACCTCCCTTTGGCATGGGTGAGGCTACAGTTGGAGCCCTGGAGTATGTACTGGCTTGGGTCCCCAGCATGAGAGGACATCCCCAGTCCAGCAAGGGACACCAAGGCAATCTGGGAGCTGGAGCACACAACGGGTGCATCAAGAACTGTAACAAAGCAGAGCACATTTGACATTTTTCTTCTCTGGTTCCGACAGTATATAATAGGTGCTGTTTTTTATTAGCTACTCAGAAGGTGCATTTCCCTGAAACACATATGATTTTAATGCTATTTTAATAGCATTTGCTTTTAACTTATGACTAATAATGTATCTTTCCTTTGACATACTGCCTTCCCCTTGTGGATCAGGCAGCAGAAGTTCTGTTTTCTGGTACCCTGTGAGATACTGACGTATTCATTATCATCCACAGTTCTCAGAGAAGAAAGCTATCACGGCTTGCTTGGGACAGTGAAGAAGCTGTTAAAAGTGAGGGACAGAGCAAAGATCTTGGTGTTTTAAGCCATAGCCAACATTCTAGTATAAAAAATAGTGCTGTCACACTGAACCAAGACCTCATGTTAACAGGCCACTGATTTGTTTTTAAATCATACTGTACTGGTGTACAAGAACCACCCAATTCATAAAAAAGAAGAGAGAGACTATTAAACTCCCACAGCAAAAATAACATAACCACAGAAAAAAATATGGGTTTTTTAATGATTTGCCATGAAAGATCATGTAGGGCATTCCAGCTGACCTTAGTGGTAGAGAATAATACAGGAAAGATTTTTAAAGAAATGGGTCTGGTCTATTTGATCCACTTGGAACATTTACTCCAAAGTTTCAGAGTTCACCTAACTAGATTATCCATTACTTAGAATACAAATATTAATTGAAATAAAGAGTTTAATATCTGTTTACATCAGGTGTCAAACTCAAGAGTCATGAGTACAGACACTGTGAATAATTAGACACAGTCCAATAATCACAGAAATTCAACTTTGCCCAATGCCTGAAGGAGATGTACCCCATAACCTTTATGCACAGATGCAAAAATACAACAAAACAAAATAAAATCATACTCAAAAACTGAATTTGAGCATTCCAGTCCAAAAGGCATTTGACTGTTATCTGTAGCAGAACCTGAAAACTGTTGTTGCTTCAGTGTAATGTTGTTCCCCTCATTTGAAACAATTTTCAGACTGTTTCCTTTCTGTGATAGTAAGAGCAGTAAGTGGTAAAGATACTTGCTTTTGGAGTCCAAGGGATCCATTAAGAAATGCTACAACATACCACGTGACTGCAGATACTCACTGCAATTGTAATATTTAATTTTCAAGATACCTGTCTTCTTTTTTCTATTTTTTTTTAATTTCCAGAGTCATTGACTACTGCCTTCACACTGTTGTGATACAGAAGAATGAGATTTAAAGGAAGCACGTACAATATTCTCTGCTTTTTAAAAATTCTATCCTGTCTCTTTGACTTATAAGCTTCAATAAATACAGCTAAAGGCAGGGGACTTCCATGAAAGATAAGAGGGTGCCAGATACTGGGAAGAGGAATAGAGATACCAAGATTCAAATATCAAAGAAAGCACAAACCACTCCAATCTCTATGTGACTGAGGATGTAGGCAAATGATCAAACAAGGTCAAGTCACAGTTCAGAGCAGCCAAGGAAGTATCACCAGTTGCAAGGACTCTCCTGCCTTTATAGCGAAGGATGAGGAAGCACATTACGATAACCTTGTGACTGAACAGGCTAAACATACTTGCATTGTTCTGCACCTGCTCAGCATTAATTTGTTATACAGTTGTAACTCATTTGCTTTCAAACATCAATTCTCACCCTTTTCCTGTTCCATCTATCCAGAGTGCAAGGTGTCCTGGGAAGAACTGTCTCCTACCACACATTACTGCTATGCATGGGAAAATGTGATGACTGGTTATTTTGTGGAATTTTAGCTGCTGATGAAATAAAAAATAAATTAAAGAAAAACAAAAAGTAGAATACTGCTTCATATTTACTAATATGTCTTCTGCCTGCATTTTTCACACATATTCAATTGTGTTTTCATGGGGTGACAAAAAAAGCTTTATCTCAAAGACAGCTTTCTTGTTTGCAAATATTACTCTTGGATTCACATTTTCTGGTTAGTCCATAAAAGCAAACACCTATTTTGCACAGGACTCATCTCTATCCATCATTCGTATAGGTCCAAGTGACAGCATTCAGACACAAAAAATAACTCTAATGCATTTGTATCTGTAGCTCTGATGAGTTCTGCATTCATGGCACATCTCTACCATAGTTCATTGCTTTGAGCTATAGTACATGAAAAGCACTAAATAATACGTAACAGAATACAAACTGAACAATCTTATATTTAAAGATTAATGTTTCTTCCAGCTGAATAACTGTCTTATGGAACTATCTGTGTTCCTGTGTGGTGGCTGTGTTTAGATGGTGTGAATTAAAAATAGGGAGAAAAGGTTAATACAACATTTTGCTTTGTAACTATTTACCTGCACTCTAGACAAGCTCAACAGGGAAATGAGTTTTAAAAGTCAATTTCACCGATCCTCTTCTAGAACTAGTATTAATTTTGATGCTGTTTTTTCTCCAGTTGCTTAACATTACTTTAGCTTGTTTATTACCATATTTTTATATGTGAATTCTCATGCCTTATTATCTGAAGAGAAGTTTTGCAAGTTTGCCAACACAGTGAAAGAAACTGCAGGGTTAAAAACAAGTCTGGAATAGAATAGCCTGGAATGGACAGAGGTGAGAAGCATGTTCATTGCTGCCATCTCCACGAGAAGCTCAGGCATTGTTATGAAAATTAATAACTACATAACTAACAATTGCTGAAAGAAACACCTACCCGAAGCTCCCATTGAAATTTCAGAAAATATCAGATGTAAGAAGGAAAAAAAATTATCACTTTTGCCTCCAAAGTATCAACAGAGGTGAGATCATCTCCTTTGCTGTTTTACTCTCCAGTATCAAAAGAAACATTAAATCCAAGCTAACAATAATCTTGTAAATTTTTACACTCCAAAATCTGCAGCCCTGTGCAGATTGCTATAAAAGAAAAGTTGCTGGCAGAAAGGGTTAAAAACTTCTGAGTTCTGAAACAAGGAAGTCTAAAACATTCTCCATGCAGTACAGGCATGGAATAATATTGTCAACACCCTCAGGAATACCCCAGCTCTCCCCAAGTTCATTGTCAACAGCAGAAAGAACATGTCCCGAGGTTAAAGCAAGGAGATGCACAATAAGATGCATTCTGCAAATCAGCTCCTGTTCAAGGGACACATTTAGTCCCTTGAAATCTTTCCTATTACATAAATTCCCACAAATGTGCAAAAGAATTGCTTTTCTAATCATGCAGACACAATCTGGCAACCAGGAATATTAAGAACAATTTAATAAACATTGCTCAGCAGACTGAAATTATCAATGAAATCACTGAGGCAAAATGCAAGCAAACTTATTCCACACGGTTCCCAATATCAGCAGTGATTTCAGGGTTTGTTGTTAACTCAAATTAAATTGAGTATTGTCTTTCCAATTTCCAAATAACAAAACATTGTCATTTTTCTATTAAATTCCAACTGTATGGAATAGGCAGATGCAACCTGCATTTTTATCCCCTACTACTGCAGTACCAGCAAGTACCAGTAATTGAGAGCACAGCACTATGAGGTGTTGGCTGCCTGCAGCAGGAAAAGGCTCAGCTCTGAAAAGCTTAAAACCTTCACAAAAACTGCAAAAAGGACAGAAAAAAGGTGCAATGAGCAACACAGCACTTTGAGATTAAAAGAAGCATCTGGCCAAAGATGTGACCACAGGACCACATCTGATGTGTACAAGCAGTGAACTGACTAATCAGCTTCGTCTTCTCTTACATTTTTCAATAGCATATTTCACTACTGAATATCCACGAGCAACTGTTTTCACTTTTAGTAATACAGCATTTTCACTGACAGTGACCTAGAGGGATTCAAAGAATTCTTTCCCCTTCGGACCTTTTGTTCAAATGCTGATGCTCTAAGTACCTATGAATGATTTTAATGCATCTGTGCTAGCGGAATTTAAAGCAAAGCATTTACCAAGATCTAGATTTGTCCTGTACACATTATACTACAAGTGGAAATGATCTACAGTAGTGTTCAGACTCAGAACCCCAAGGCTTAACATTTTTATGTTACTGAGAACTTTGCCTTTGGCTGTCTGAGCTTAAAAATCAATTCACTACTTTAAACTTTATGCTGCTGATGTAATTTTTTATTGTTGAACTCAACAATCTGAAAACTTCAAAGAACAAGATCATGAAAAATTGCTTCCCATTTACCACAATTTAAAGCAAAAGGTGACCAGAGTTTCAAAGTCTTCAGTTTATCTTTGCACTTTTGCACTTTTGCAGTATGAAACTCTGCAGGATCACAACTCTGTGATGAGTAGAACCACATTTGAATCTCCAGCTAAAGGGTTCGGCTCTCACATGCTCTGTCCACATCCTTTTCCACCTTAACAAACTCCTAATACCTCTCTCTATTTTCAGTTTTACGACTGACTTTTATTGATAAATTTCTGCTCTCAGCTGTGCTTACCACTGGCTTACAGCAATATAATCAAGATCAGATTTCACTTCAACGCCATTTTCCTAAACAAAATAGAAATTATACCCCTGTATCTATGGTTCCCAAATAATTCTTGGTGATATTTTGGTACTGGATCTGATTTTCTTAATGTCTCTCTTTCCTTTGAGTCTCAGAATCAAGACAGATTGCACATACCTGCCTGAAATATTAAGCACCTAAGGAAAAGGCATTTGCATCTAGTTGGGATCCACTGCCTCCTTTTCCTCACTCCTTCAGCAGAGGGGATGACTTAGCTGCATCAACCAGTGACATAAATAAGCAGAAAAAGGAAGTTTTCCTCTCATTATCCAGAGCCCTGGCTCATGCTGTCCCCCTCTGAGCCCATCAGCCATCCCCACTTCTCCACACGTGCTTGGCCATGCCATGGCTGCAGCTTCGCTCACGAGCCCCTCCATCCATACACATGATGTTCTTATCTGTGCAGGTCCTTTCCCATCAGCAGGACTGCCTTCTCTCATGCTAATGCTGCCAGGTAATCAAAGGGCACACTAACACTGTTTTGGTGCAAGAGGACAAAGAATGATTTTTGCTAATTGACAGCATTTTCACCATTTGCTGACAATCAGCACACTAGGTTTGGCTCGAAGCCCTCAATGCTGGCTTATACTTCTCATTCCTCATGGTACTAAGCTGAAATGACTCCACCTTATAAACAGATATTTGGAGAGAACCTCTCCATCACCCCATTTTTATTGAAGTTTTCTTCTATTGACAGGCTTTTTATTTGTTTTCTTCCATTAGCAAACTCATCTCTTTTTTTCCCCCCTGTACCTGTATTTATGCAACAGATGATTTTGTGTTTATCTAAATGTTTTCTGTCATTCTAAATTGATTGCCTCGATGACTGTGCCATTTGGTGGTTGAAATTAAAGCCCCGAAAATGTCAGTGTGTAAGCTACAATGTCTTAGCTTTACTTATATCAGCCCATAAAGTCTCCCCTCAGATTCTTGTTTTCTTAAATGTGTTTGAATGGAGCTATAAAACAAGTCTCCTGCACGAACCAGTCGGTCAGCGAATGGTTATTGCCTCAGCGGGAGCAATCACACAGTATCACAGAATCCGTCAGATGGACAGTGTTAATTCTTTGGTGTTTGACTGGTAATTACAAAGTATGGGAAAATGCCTCTAAAACTAGAGGCAGAAATGGAAAGGGCAGTAACTACAACTGCTGACACACCATTAACCAGCAACTCATTGGTGCCATGAACAAGCTGGCAGTGAGATTAGTGTTCCCAAAGTCGATACTTGCCAGCAGTTATTGAGGCGTGTGTTGTGAGATACTGTGGAAAGTTACAATAAGGAGTAGCTGATACTGCAGCTCTATTTATTGGATTGCAACTCCGCTTTCTCGTGTTCTAGAAGGCATAAAACCCTCTGTGCAGGCCCTGCAGCAGGAATGGCTCTGTAACATTGGTCTTAAAGGATCCATTTGATTACTTGTAATTGGGGATTTGGATGCAAAAACAGGACTTTTTGATTGGCACATTCATAGAAGAATCATAGAACCACAGAATGGTCTGGGTTGGAAGGGACCTTAAAGATCATCTAGTTCCAATCCTCCTGCCATGGGCAGGGACACTTTTCACTAGACCAGGTTGCTCAGAGCTCCATCCAACCTGTCCTTGAACACTCTCAGGGATGGGGCATCCACAACTTCCCTGGGCAACCTGTTCCAGTACCTCATAGTAAAGAATTTCTTCCTAACATCTAATTTAAACCTACTCTTTTTCAGTTTGAAGTCATTCCTCCTTGTCCTGTCACTACATGCCCTTGTAAAAAGTTTCTCTCCATCTTTCCTGTATGCTCCTTTCAGGTCCTAGACAGCTGCAATTTGGTCACCCTGAATCCTTTTCTCCTCCAGGCTGAACAATCCCAATTCTCTCAGCCTTTTTCTTGTAGAAGAGATGCTCCATCCCTCTAATCATCTTGGTGGCCCTCCTCTCCACTTGCTCCAACAGGTCAATGTCCATCCTGTGCTGAGGATCCCAGGCCTGGATGCAGCACTCCAGGTGGGGTCTCATGAGAGCAGAGCAAACGGGAAGAATCACTTCCCTCAACCTGCTGCCCTCACTGCTTTTGATGCACGTTTGGCTTTCTGGGCTGCACGTGCACATTGCTGGGTCTATCCTGCTTTTCATACACCAACACCCCCATTGCTATTGAAGACTAAGGCAGAAAAGTTATTAAGTACCTCAGCTTTCTCCTCATCTGTTACCAGTTTACTAGTACTGTTTATCAGGGGCAGGGGTGTGTACACATTCTTTGAGCTTCCTTTTCTAGTTAACATACCGGTAAAAGCCTTCTGTTTCTAACACAGTTCCCAAGCTGAGGAGGAGAGGCAGATGATAAGTTATTTCCAGGAGATGTTTCAGACCCTCTCAATCAAGTTCTCTTCCCCTTCCAAGCATAAAGCTTAGGATAAGCATAATTTCTGTCTATCCAATTGCTTCAATTTACAGTAGTAAGAGACACATCTGTGGGAAAGGGATCAGCAATACCAGTGCCCGGGCTGATGGGAACAGCTTTGGGGCAAGCCAAAGGCAAGAGATAAGTGGGCTCTGGCTGAGACCACAGCACACCCACAGCCAACTCAGCAGCCAGTTCTATTCTCAGTGTAAAGCTATTATGTGTCTTGGAAAAACACAAGCTTTTTTTCTTATTTTTCTAGGTAAAAACACCTTTCCTCCTCACTCCCAGCAATTACATCACCAGGAAGTTTAATAATGTCCTAAAGAGCTTTAAGGACAGTGATATTTGATAAGGTGTGTTTAAAGCACATCTGATTACAATCTGCAACAAAGTGAGAAGTTACTAGATATCTGTCATGTAATTGCACTGTCATGAATTAATTTGATCATAATGCTACTGCTTTTGTGACAGTGCTGGAAAGTTTATTTTAAACTAGTATGACAGAAAATGTTTTTTGCATTACCACCAGATGTTACGGAAACTTTTGAACTGTGCTTAAAATAAAACTGGAAATTAAATATCCTTGTTTCCCCTTCTGATGTTGCTGAAATTAGTTAAATAGTACAAGAAAAGGATGGTTGATATTGTGACTAAGAACTGGAGAAAACCAGCAAGAAAGACAGGAAAGAAGGAATGTCACATCATGGCTAGCCTTGAATAGTTGGTAAGAATTCTTAGGTAAGAATCCTTAGGTAAGAATCCTCAGCATATATTAGAGTCAGTTCTTTTAAAACCCTTCCCTACATAGTAAGATTTTTTAGATAAATTCAGCACCATGGCTGCTTGATCTTCAGCCTCCCAAATGAAACAGCTGGCCTAACAAAGACATAAGAAGCTTTACATCTCTAAGCCCCTGACCGAGTTAGGCAATGATCATAGACTTACCATATGGCTGATGTTAAAAAGAAATATTGAGTAGTTACTGGTTCAGTGATCATCACTTATCCCTTGCCCTGATTGAGACAAGATTTTGTGGAGAAAACATGGGTTTCAGGGGCACTGAGGAAAAAAAGGAGGTAGCAAATTGTAAGCAATTTTATGTACGAAAAAAAAGAAAAAAATTAAATTTGAAAAGAAAAATTCTTATAGTGCTATTTAGGGACATGGCTCAGACTAAGATAGCTTGCTTACAAAGAAAGAGTAGTGGTTGGCAGTAAGAAGGCACTCTTTCTATGTGGACTTACCACCAACAGAGGAACACAGGGCTGGTTTCAAGCAGAGGCAAAATAAGTAGATATCCACATTGACAGACTGTCCTAGTAAGAGATGTCCATGCTGTCAGCTCTCCTCAATGGCACGGTCCTGAGGCCATCACCTTGCTATTATTACTGCCACCAGCAACAGCCTATGTGCCTGGGACAGGATAGTGGAAACAGAGGGAGGTGTTCCCACTCTTGTCCCAGACCGCAACAGCCAGAGAGAGATATTTTTCACTTTTACTTAGAGCAAAAAATACTCATTTTTGTCTGAATTGACAAGCAGCATTGAGCTGGTTCTGATGATGAACATTTTTCATTACAAGCAGTGCTGAGAAATAACAGATCCATGTCTGGGGGCTCGCAGTAAGTTTTCCCTACCCACTGCGCACAATTCTGCTGTATCACCCCTGGCTTTTCTTTGCCCTCTGCATCCCTTACCCCAAGTTCATCAGTCTTCCAGCCTTACTCCAAAATCCCTTCTTCAGCACTTTGTTTTGGCTCCTGCTTTTCTTCTCCACCTCTGCTAAACCTTCCCTTTCATCACATCTTGTAGAAATTCTTTCAATTTCCATTGGGTCTTCTGCTACACCTGCCTTCTCTGCTCTCCACCAAATCCCAAACATCATTTCCCCACAGACTCTGAACTCCCAAATGGTTCATGTTTGAAAATATTATTATGGTTCAACAACTAAAAGCAGTTCTGTAACGGGCAGTACTTGGCCAAACTTGAACCCAAAGCACAGACAATATTTCATTGCTTCTGACTTATTTTCTAAGGTAACTCAAAAATATAGAGTCAAAACCCTAGTTGCCTGTAGCCTCCTTTGCCTTTATGTCAAATCATTCCTTTAGTCCTCTCAGATCCTGTTGAATAAGTATTTTTCATGCTTATTTCAACCTCTAGACATTAATTTTCTGAACTTTCATCAATAATTGCAGGATCCCATAACAAATGATGTATCAATGACTTAAAATTTGTGAGAATACTTTCTTAAAAGACATTGTGAAAGGGAGACTATCAAAGGGCTTCTATTCTTGCAAAATAATCATATATATGGCTACTGCCTAAAACTTATGATTTTAATAATTTAATTTACAATTCTGCTTCTTTTTAAATAAAAGCTATATGTCAAAAGCTGCAGCTCAGATCATGAATGTGACAGACATAATGCTCAAAAATATAGGGCCAAAAAAATCTGACTCTCAGAGACATAATGTGAACAAACCTAATGTGTAGACATTTTTCTTGTGGACAAAGATTAGATGTTACTACAAAAGAAAAAAAAAATTGTTCAAACTAATAGTTAACTTTTCCCCTTACTGTTAACTCATAAATTCTATTAATGCTAATGAGCTGCATGCATTTATTAAAGAGGGAATATATCTACGTCTATAAATAGATTTACATAATGTGACTATGCTTTGGTTTTAAGTATTTTGCTGGTATAAAACCCAAGTCATAAATCCCATCACCTTCTCTAGCACAATATGAAGTTCCAGGTTATCATTCTCACCTTAAAGACCTCACTGAACACTACAACTCCTTATATATTTGTTCCCAGTGTTACACCATTGATTTCTGAGCAGAAAACCAGAGCATACCCAATAACATGTTGTTTCTGCACCAAGTTTATTTGGTTTAACTATTTGGGGACCACCATATAGCAGAAAGGACTCAGAGATGAGCAGGATATTCATAAGAAATATTAGATGCAGGTCATGGTGACATTTAGAAAAAACTTGCATGTCTCTGATCTTTAAATAGCAGGCTAACACCTTGGGAACAAAGTGGATTACAAAGTAAACCAGAATGAAAATTTAACTGAAAATTCGCACAGGGAATTGTATAAATTGCTCTTAAAGCTGCCTGCAAACATACTTAAGAAGGTGTAGATTACTGACTTGAAAATCTTTTCAAGCCCCCAAATAAATATTAAATTTATGAAAAACATATCTACAGTGAAGAAATTTTTCACTGGATAAAGTGTAAGGGATAGGATAATCAAGTTTCCTTCAGTATGGCTACTGCCACTGTCTCTGACTGGAAAACAGAATAGCAATAGGGATGGGAGCCAGACTATGCCAACTGCTTCAGAAGCCACAGAACTGTCTTCACTTTATGCTATTATGTAAAAGTAGTTTTTGAACGTCATTCATTACATAGGACTTCTTCAATTCGTAATCAATTTATCAATTGGAATTATTCCTATTCTACTGAAAAGAACATGGTCCAATGCTATTAGCAAAGTGGCTTTACCAAAGATCTTGATTAATACCAGAGAAGGATTCTACAGATTTAGTCCTATATTTTATTATATATATTATATATATATAATTCAAATATGCCCCACAAACTCAATAATTTGCTCTCAATTTAGGGAGCATGTAGATGTCACATGTATTGTACTTAATACTAGCATTTTCCTTTTTTGATCCTCACAGCTCAGCAACATCAGACAATTTTTTATAAAGCTGTACAAGTATTTAAAGGATGTTCTCTCAGGGCAACCAAATCACCTGATGTTTCTTATTCTTTTATTTTGGTCTCAAGTCAGCAGTAAACTGATTTGCTTTTTCAACAAGATTTTCACAATAAAAAATATGTGCACAACACATACAAAGACATGGTAAAGAAACATCAAAACATCTCACCCAATCACACTATCTGATCTAACAAAAAATATGAACAGTTAACGTAAAATTCCTGATTTTATTGGATAATGAGATACCTTCTACCAACACGAAAGATGACTGATCCTAAGATTTCTGTGGAGCCTACACATCACCAGTATCAGATTAGAGCAGATTACAGAACTCACAAAAGAACAGAAGCTGGCGCCTTACTTCTAAAAGTTATTCAGTACTGGAACAGCTTCTAAGTCGTAGCAGGAGAGATGAAATTGTGGTGTGTGTTTCTGTTGTGCTGAATAACTGCAGAGAAATACAATCTCTGATTATGAATGTGTTTTATGTGGTTCATCTTTTCTAATTCTGAAGTTTAAATTGAAATGACCAAGAGGTAGGAAGGCTACCAATTCCAGAATATCCTTTCTCACTGCCAATAGCAACCCAAGACCAAAAAAATCTAATGAACTCTCACCTTTCACTTCAATAGTGGATAATATGCTTAACAGAACAGAAAAGATATTGTCAGAATTAACAGAGACACTGACTAGTCAATAACATGTAATCACAGGTCTGAAATATGTGTATGTTGTGTTTGAAAGCATTTAGATTGTGTCTTCAAAAAACCAAAACAATTTCTTTTTTAATATAGTTTTGTCACACATTTAATAAATGCCATTGTCATGTCACACTGTGACTGAATTCAGCATACTCATAAAAAAGACCTGTAATGGAAGGCAAAATTAAGCTCCTAAAAAGGGAAGGAACATGTTGTACGTTTGTATTCAGAGGAAATATGGTTGGTTTTCTATTTCCTAAGGCAATTATTTCATTAATTTTAAAGCATTACAAAAATATGTCACATACTATTCTAAAGAATGCCACCTTCATCCTGAAAATTATTTAATCAGGAACAATCTTGATGAGCACAAATCTTTTCCTAGCACATCAACAATACATCGATTTTCTCATTCAAAGATAATATATTCACCCAATAAAAAACATTAAGGGGTTTTATTTTAGTCTAATGCTTCTATATTTCTCTACTTAAACAGAAAATAAACTTGTAAACAAATTTGCCTTTTTCTTTTTTAAAGTTTGCAACTTTATGGTTTGATCCACTTTTCCCCAAATTTCCCTCTAAACATATCCATTATCTCTACCTCTGCCTTCATCAACCCCGTGCTGCAGGTCTAGAAAAAGTTAAGATAAAACAAACAATCAATCTTGACCCATGCATCCTGATTCTCTTCCTTTAGTCATTCTTCTTGCAGATATTTTTGACTTGTATTCAGTCTCTGAATTTGTTTGTTCAGCACCCACAGTGTCTAAAATTCCTAATTCCTTAACTCTCTATCACCATTTTTGTTTAAAGAAAAATATAAAATATATATTACATATAATAATTGCCTAAATCAATCTGCTTACCTGAAGATTGGAACAACGGGAAAGCAGGAATTATTTTTATAAGAAGATATTATTTTATTTTTCACCATTTGTTTCATCCCTATTTACAAACACTCTCCAAGGGAACACGGACAAAAGTTCTAAGAAAGTGGAGTGGTAGATTCATAGTAAAAATGTCTTCTTCAATTAAGCAAATTGGGTTTTTTTTAATGTCATGAAGCCAACTTGATCAAATAAAAGATTGAAGTTTATGACTCAGTTGAGGAATTACAACCATTAGATCTACTAAAGATGTACAGAAACCGGTTTAGTGAAAAAGATGTCAGGCATAGTTTTACAATTAAAAACAATTTTTGTACAGAATTCTCAGAAGTATTTTCTAACCACCAATTACCCATGTGATTTTTTTCTTCTCCATGAGTATTTGAGTACTAATGGTCACATCACGTCATCATTGTCCTTCAGGCTTCCAGGTAGCAGTAGCAAATCCTACTAAAGTAATCATCAGCTTCCCTCTTTTGTTGATTGGGAAGCTTTTCTACAGTAGAACTGCTAAGCTCTCAGGAAGTCAGAGTGGCATCAATTCATGTTTGGAAGATTATCTTTATAGCAATAAATATGTAGCAATTTATTTCTGAAGCATCAAATCCCTCAGAGCAATCTTTACACTTGAAAGTGCAAACAACTCCTAAGCTCCAGCAATTTGAATAGGGCATAAAAAATGCTGAATAATGATATTCTGTGAGCTTCAGTAATGAAATTAATCTCAAGACTTTTTAAATACAAGGCTTCAATGTAATGCGTTTCAACAGAGTTTTTTTGTCTATTTCTGACAGAAGTAAAAGAGAAAAAACAAAAAGGGCATTTGAAGATCTTATGTTTTCTTATGGAAAGGTCTTTGCCCTCCAAAGGCAGAAGAACATTCCATTATTAATTCTAAGAAAGGATACTCTTCCTGATTATGAAGGCAATGGTGGTGTTTGTTCCACTGACACGAGGCTGGGACTCAGCACTGAGCTGGATCACTGCACTCCCAGACCTAACAGTCCTTGGGCATTTGCCACCTTTACACAGCTCTGCTACACTGGTGTCAAGGCTCTCCCCACTCTCACAGCAAGATTTTTACAGAGAAATCAATTAATTAACTAGTGGCAGAAGTTTGTTAATTTACTACATTAATTCAGTCGTGTCTGATTTATTTTCTAACTCCAAACACCCCACTTTTAAACCAAGCTCAAAAGATGGAGCCTACACTGCTGAGGGCTCTGAAAGCTCTGTGAATGTGGTCCAAACAGCACCGCCTATAAACAGGAAGATGGAAGAACATGTAACACCACAAAGGACTTTTAGGTGTTAAAACAAACCCCTAACATTTTTACACAAATCTGATTGACCCAAGAAGTTTGATATTAAAATAACAATGAAGCAAATCTCAAGACAGGCAGATAATGTCAAAAGAAATTTCCCTGTTCTCTGATGCAGGTGTGTGCTGTGCTGTCGCAAAGCACTAATATGCATTTTCCATTTTCCCTGAAGATGGCAGGTGGCTGCAATACCTGCAGGCGTGCAGATCTGTATTTTACAACCTTGCAGAGCTCTCTGGTTACAGAGTACTATAAGGTATCTTTATTATTGTAAAAATACACTCTACTCTCTGGACATTCATAACATATTGACTCCATATTCCAGATCTTTTAAACAAAATGCGGTGATCTCCCGTCCAGGGAAGTGCTGTGAGATTCCAAGAGGATGTATGCACTCACAAACACAGTCCTTCTCTAATTGAAAAGAAAAATATTAATATAGTACCTCTACCATTAAAAACCTACAGTAAAAACCAGACTCTCTTCTAGAACTTCTAGAACTTCCAATCTGCCCTGCCCTGCTGTTTGAACAAATCTCTGTCACTGTGATTTTATTTCAGCACATAAATGGAATCAATTACGCTTCACTGATCTCCATTTTTTCTCCCTCTCCTTTTTTTTTTTTTAGACAATGGAACTGTCTCAAATTTATAAGTGGGTTTCAGTAGCTCATGAATTCTGACAACCTTTTAAAGAAGTATATTCTTAGCAGTTTAAATTTGTTTGCTCCTGGTATATACGCACTTCCAAAAACACATATCCAAATAGAAATTGTACACTTCTATTCCAAACAGCACTTAAAGTTAATGGCCTTTTGCTACTGCATACTTTTACAATGTCAAATGTAATACTCCCAATCTGATTAACAAGGTGTGCTTCCAGCATGCCACCTGGATGTCCAATATAACTTTCATTCTTATTAAACCTAGCAGCATTTCCTCTTCATTCCTGTTCATTCAAAGTCAATGCAAATGAAAGAAAAAGTTACATTTTAATTAAGAAGATGTGATTTAGGTTTGCTTAGGGATGACAAGAGATCGTGATGGTCCATCTGTTTTGTACATTCCTGATGGCTACAGACTTAAACACGCATGATTCATTACCATAATGTAAAAGCATCCTCATTTAACAAGACAATGGTGAAACTTTATCACAAGTTACATGAAAAAATGTTAATGAGTCTGGTCCAAGCATAAAATTGTACAAAAACGTGGTGGATTAACCCAGGTTGGATGCCAGGTGCCAACCAAAGATGTTGTATCCCTCCTCTCCTCAAGTAGACAAGGAAAAAAATATAATGAAAGGCTCTTGGGTGGAGATAAGGACAAGGAGAGGTCACTAACCAGCTATTGTCATGGGCAAAACAAATCTGACTCAGGGAAATTAGCTGAATTTATTATCAATCAAATCCAAGTAGGATAATGAGAAATAAAACTAACTCTTAAAAACACTCTCTCCCCACGCCTGGGGTTCTTCCTGGGTTGAAACTCTGAATTCTCTGCCTCCTCCTCTCAGTGGCACAGGTCCCTCCCGCAGATGACAGTCCTCCACGAGCTTCTGCAATGTGAGTCCTTCCCACAGACTACAGTTCTTCATGAACTGTTTAAGTGTGGGTCCCTTCCACAGGGTGCAGGGGTCACAAGTTGTGCCAGGAAAGCTGCTCCAGCATGGGCTCCTCTCTCCATGCAAGTCCTGCCAGGAGCCTGCTCCAGCGTGGATTTCCCACAGGGTCACAACCTCCTTCAGGCATCCACCTGCTCTGATGTGGGGTCCTCCACAGGCTGCAGGTGGACTCTTAAGACACCTGTTGACATCAGCTTCCCTCTCTAGGTACATCTATAGGTTTCAGACATAAAAGTGTGACTAAGCATGAGCAGAATGCAATGTTGCAATTAATGCAAATCAACTATCACACTTAGATAAAAAGCAGTGTGACAATATAAGCCAGAATCCTAGCCTCACTCGTGAAGTGGAAAGAACAAGAAAGCAGGACAAATCAGCAGGGTCCTACACATCATATGAAACAGCGGCACAAGGAGTTGGCAGGTGATTGCTTGCAGCATATCTTGTAAAATTATCTAGACAAAGAAAAACATGCGTAAAAAAATCCCTGGTTATTGGAGCATTACAGAAAGTATTAAATTGCTTTAATGGTTCTTTCAAGTGCCTAGCATACTTTCGTGGGCCATAAAAGTAATTAATAATAATAATGTCAAGAGCAGGTGAAATACTTCTAATTTCTCACTGCCACTTACCTCCCCACTAAACACATCCATTTTTACAAGACAGAAACACACTATCTAATGACACAATGACCTACAATGTAATCCTTGGACAAAATAAGGGAGAAAAAAGATTCATGTATGCCTTAAGTAAAAAATTATTTGCTGTATATACTGCATTGCCAAAGGTCATCAAGTGCTATAAATGTACACTTCACAGTTTGTTAAAGAAATGTAAATGTAAATTCTGGTGAAACATATAACCTTCATACAGGGTCTGTATCATTTAAATCACATATTTCAGATATAGTAGGTTGTCTATATATATTTTGTGCAACTAGAAATATCTTGTTCATATGACTATCTCCCACAGTTCTCATGAATCAGGAACCCAAATGATCCTACACCTTCAAATGCAGTAGCTTATGTATTCTCATTTACCCTGCACACCTTCTCTTTCATCTGCAGCAACCACACCTACCTAACGGTTGCAACCATAAGTGAAACAAAAAACAGAATAAAAAACATTATTTTGCTAGCAGCCAGATGTCAACCTTTGTGGAAAACAGGTGCAACCATTAGATTTGTTGGGTTTTTTCCCTCCATTTTTAATTTAGCTACCAAAAAAAAAAAAAGTATAAACTGTAATTTTGTGGTTTTGAAGTCCTGCAAATCGTAGCAACTATAGTGGAACATGGATTATAATAGGAGCATTTCATGTCATTTGCTGAAATGTCAGCAACGGGTGCCTATGTCATTTGCTAAAAAAGCAAACACATTACATTGCTTCAATTACTAGTCCCAAGGGTAGGAAACAAGTAAACAGCTTTGTTTATTCTCTTTAACTAAACATGAAAATCTCGTGGATAGCTACCAAAGCCTTATACCAGCTATGAATGTCCATCCACATACTTGTAACTGAGATAAAAGGGGTATAATTTAGTCTCAAATATGCATCCCATAGCATAAACCTGACTATTTCAGCTCCCAACAGCTCACAGAGAAGCTACAGGAACAAGGACTGCTGAGAAATCTCTGAGCTGTCATGTTGAAGCACTGGTGTGACACACACTCAGTTTACTCGAACACTAAAATTGTCACGGCTTTCTCTTGAGATTTCTGTTCCTAATGCAGTAATAAAAGATCTCTTGTGCCTCATTTAGGTATAGAGGGTAATTATGAAGTAATAAAAGCATGATGTCTTGTGTGGGCTGCCTTTGCACGTGATCAGTAGATCTGCTGTCTCCAAAGCTGACCAGCGGCCTGGCACAATGTTCAACTGCAGTAAAAAAAGATCCCTGGTGTGTGTATCAGAAGGTAGATGTTCAGCTCCTGTCTTGCCCCATAAACTATGCATTTGTATGCACCCTACATTAATATGTCTATTTGAAAGCAGCCTGAAGGAAACTAACAGTACCTTATACAGGTGATGCATTAAAGCACATGAAACATAAAGGTATGCATCAGCATTTTTTGAGATAAACACAATTGTAATAGACTCTATTGACTGAAAATGCAATGATGGGTTCAAACAATTTCAGACAGACATTGTCTCTGACCAATCTTTAACAGCTATAAGCCATTTGCTTCATTAACACTTTGAAAAGACATTCAAATTTGGAATGAATAATGCTAGAAATTTTCTGATCTTAGGAAAAACACAGTAAAATATGTAATTAATTACGTCCTTCGGAGCTCAAGACACTGTAGGTGTAACAGAACATATATAATTCAAAAAGCATGGTCTGAGGGACCTTTTTTTTTAAGTCCTGAGAAAAGGCTTTAGGGATAGCTATTGCAGCCTGCCAATAAACATCAAAAAGGTGACCAAGAAGATAGATCTCAGCTCTCTACTGAAGTGCAGAAGAAAGAGAGGTGATGGGCATGACTTGAAACAGAGAGATCCTACTGGCTACAAGAAAAAAATAAAATCACTGTGGGGATAATTAAGCACTAAAACAGGATTCCCAGAGGCTCCACGTTCTCCATTCTTGGAGTTTCCAAGATCCACTTTGACGAAGCCCCAAGCAACCTGCTCTGAATTCAGTGTTGCTTCTGCTTTGAGCAGATGGACTCTTGAGACCTTTCCCACCTGGGTGAATATATGCTGCCATAATTACACAGTGAAGTTAAAGTTTTCAGTTAAGAACAGTTCAAGGCCTAAACTTACATGAGAAAAAGGTAGGTATTTTTTTTTTTTTTTCACTCATGCCTTTAACAAAAACAAAATAGGGTAACATATATATTATTTTCTATATAAAAAAGGGTGGTATAAGGACTTTTTCCCTCCCAAGACATTAAAAATTCTTTAATGAAGCAACGCAAGGATTTGGATGAATGACTGAAAAAAGAGACACGCAACAACTGTAATTCAGAATAAGGGTTGGCATTCAGTCCCTGGGAGCTTTTGTTCATCAGGATCAAATTATAGAAAGACAGCTGTCAGAAACATGGAATTCCTATTGTCACATAACGCATTTGAGATCTGTGTACAAGATCTAGTGAAATAACAGCTTTCAAATTTTATTTATAATAAATATATTTCAAGCTCAATGGAGAGTTAAAGCTAAAGCTATGGTACAGACTAGAAACACTTGCTTGTATATAACCTGATCTAAACAATACAACACTCAAGGCATGCCTGGTGAAATTGAGTTTTTTCAGTTTGCTTTTCTAGTGACAGGATGTTTTTGTATTGGACTCAGGTCTGCTTCCATTTAAGTCAATCATAAAAGTTTCGTTGACTTAATGGAAGCAGATTGGACCCTCACAACCGAACTATTTTTCATGAATCTTAAAACATGTGGAAAGGAGAGACACCTGCTAATCTAAATGTATGATTCCAGAGCTGTAGTCCTGGAATCTCCAAATATTTCATGAAGAAGTTGTTCTGCTTAGCCCACTATCTGTTTGTTGACTCATCTTTAGGTCTTAAATTCAGGGACACATACATTGGACAGAAGTTGCTGGAGGTCTGCCTCCGATTGCAAGGTCTGAGATCACAACACAGTTGGCTAAATGTGACATAAAATCAGTCCTCCATGTGCTACCAGTCCATGTCTACAGTTTTAAACTCCTAGTACTCCAGTGTACACTCATGTGCTTTTCTGGATAAAATAATGCCCATGACTGCAATGGACCGGGACAGACAACGTGTGCTTACGGCTCAGTTCATGCACTTGGGTGCTGATGTATTTGCCTGCCCAGACCTGAAGAGCTGGTTCAAAAGTGAGGACATGATTTTCAGGTAATTGCTGTGGAAGATTTATTTCATAGGCTTTGAGCCTTTTTGACAATTTTCTACACAATTATGGATTGTTTTGTGTCACATAACTGTTCTTACGTCTTTCACTGGGTCAGAGAGAGTGAGAAAATGAATCACTATGGATATTTATGGTAAAGCACAACTGCTTAATGATATCATATTTTTGGCATAATACATCATGATTTTTTCCTGATTGACCACTTGGTGACCAGGGTTTTAGTTATAGCACTAATATGGGAGCTTTCGTGCACTTCAGTCCTAGTCTGATAAAGTTTTGCATTCATTCCCTGAGAAAAGGAGCCTGCAACCTCACTTCTGCTCTGGGTTTGAACAAGGAATTCATATGTTCAGCTGCTGAACTTTTGTCTACTTAACTAGAAACTGAATCAGAAAGACCTTAATCTTGTCCTTTCCACAGTTTGTTCCTTTTCAAAACTCCTTTAATAATAGAAGACACTTGCCAGGGGGAGGAAGATGCCTTAGGAGGCCAGAGGTTATAAAGACAAATTAACAGGGTAGTTTCCAAGCCCAATTTAATTTGAAACTAGTATTGATTTAGGAAAATTGTGCAAAACTACTCTTGCTGCAAAACCCGCTGGTGTTCCTTCTCAGTGTTTTTTTTTTTGTTTGTTTTGGTTTGGTTTTTTTTAAATGAGAGCCCAATTCAGATCCAAGCCAGTTCAAATTTAAGTGTCATCACACCATTCCTTCAAAGTTTTACAGATAATGTTAACAGTGTTCAGTCCACATATTATGGATGTGGATTTGTTCAAAATTGCAAAGGTTATAGACAGCATTGGTTCATATCTACCCTGCAAATACTTTTAATGAAAATATTATCCTTTCTGTTCTTCCCCCTCCCTCAAAATTTTAAAGATTCCTATTCCCATGATGTTCTCCTTTTATCTTTCCATAAAGGTAATAACATACTTACTGCTTGAGATGGCTTTTGTAGCTCCAGCTGCACTTCAGCATTTAATCAACTATAAAAGCCATTTATTGCTTCATGGACTCAATCTCCAGGACCATTATCACTTAACTATATGATTGCCCAAAGCAACAAAAGGAACATTGTCAGTATAGCACATATACACCCCATTTTTTTTTTTGGGTAGTTCTAGTATACAAGAGCTAATTATGGCTATTTTGTACCAATAGTAATGTACCTTTACAAAATTAGTGAAAGAAAAGGTACATACTGTGCTCACACTAAAACTATTTTTAGGGAAAATCACCAGTTGGTAACTTCAGTGCTCAAATTATCAAAAATAGAAAAAAAAATGGGAAAGCAACCCGGATGTTTTACAAGGCATAGAAACCAGAATGGTGCTTTCCCAGTGCTCACTGCTGAGCCAAAAGTAGGAAATCTTTCTCTCTCATTTGCATAATCCTTCATTTTTCAGTACTGAACATCCTGTCCTCTGCCTTTGGATTTCTCAGATAGTCAGTGTAACTTTTCAAGTTGGCATTTGTCTTTGCCATACAGAATAATTTACTCTCATCAGCAAGTTTTACTATCATTTTCCAGATGATTCATGACCAGGTTAAAAAAACAAATTCCTTTTAAACCCTACCAATGAATACCCTCTAATATGAAAATCATATTCCTGTCCTGTTTTCCTGATTGTTTTTAACCAATGCAAGCATGATCTCTCACATCTTATTCTTTTCTTATCTTATTCTTCTATAACCTTGTCTACTGTCACCTCAGCTTGAGGGAGAGACTCTCTTTCTGTAAAGAAAGTTCCAGCATAACAACCTCCTTAGGCTCCTTCCAAGTGAAGGAGGCTATAAAAAAACCCAGCAAACAAACCACCACTTAATTACCTCATTAGTCTTATCATCCTTGTATACTGCTTTAACTCCTACAAAATAAGGCCTCTAGAATACAAAAGCTGCATCCTGTTCCCCTTCCCTATTCACGTCTTCTCTGAGGACTTTGCAAGTTCATTCTTACAGCATATTCCATATATCATACACTTCTGCATGGAACAAGCATAGCCTTTGCTTCTCTTCCCTGTGTACTTTTCTTCCTCATGTATACTATGAGTCATAAGCCCTTTCCTACTAATGAAACAACCTGATTTGTACTAAATAATTAACTACTTAATCCTTTTGGGACCTCTAAGTCTTAATGAAAAATTTCATTTCTCTTGAATGTTAAAAAAAAGAAATTTTGTTTCTAAAGAAATCAGAAGGAAGTCCTTTAGCACACTAATTCAGTTTTGGCTTACCCAAATCTGATCATATTTCTGTTAAATTTTCAGAATCTGTTGGGTAAAAATTTCACTAATTGCCCACTGGATCTTGGTGATCAAAAAAAAAAAAAAAAACCTTTTCAGCTTTTGACAAAAGAGGTCTAAGGAGGTCTAAACCATCCACTTGACATGTGGCATCTTCATGTCATGTTTGGTCTTTTCTCAACAAAATTCTCATTTTCTTTCAAAAGTTGATTAAATGTGATGCAGTCTTGATCATTTGTGAAAATTTGAGAATAGTCTTGTAAATCAAAATATTTATTTTTATCATTTAGAATTCCATAAATTCTAAGATTTCTAATAATATTTTTTTCTGAATAATCACCCCTCAGATCAAAATGATCAAAAGAAGAAACACAAGTTCAACACATTTCACTCGTTTTTACACACAGCAGTAGTGTGGTTTGATTGGTTGGTTGGGGTGTGGGTTTTTTTTCTGGTTTTGGTGTTTTTTTTCTCTTAACAGTATTTGTATAGCGTTTCATTCCTGCTCCTTCTATAACTGTACTAAAAATTATATATAAACTGAAAGGAATCACTCTGCCTATTGCTGAAATTCACTGTGATAAAAGGTAACAGATGTTGAATAACACAAATCAGCTGCTGAGGACAGGACAAAAAAATAAAATAAAAAAAAAAAGAAAAATTCATTTACAAAAGCATCCTAGGACACAGGATATTTGTATGTCTACATCAGTAAAGCCTCTGAATTCAATGGACATGATACCCAGGATCTAAACAACATTATGTTGACCAGAAGTGCAAAGTGTGCCTATGTGCATTAAATTGTTCATCTCCAAGAGAACAGAAAGTCCTATTAAGAAGGAAGAAAAAGCATTTTCACAAGCATCAGAAGAAATTAAATCTCCCTTCCTTGCTCCTGTATCACCCAGTTGTGTCACTTCTCTGTGGAGAAGGCTAAGAGGGGAGGGGTGAGGCAGGAAAGACAACACACATTTCAGCTACTTGCTCCCCTTTTACCTGCTCCTGACTGCCAGAACATGGGACAGAATCCAGTCCCACCTGAAAGCTCAGTGGCTTTCCTATGTTAATTTATTTCAGAATAAGTTGAAATTTGATAAATGCAGCATACCTGTCCTCACCTGAGCTGCTCTCTGTACCAACTGACCATTTCAGTTCAATGTCATCTTTCTTTCCCCTAAGTTACATAGTTTTAGCACACTCCTCCCAAAATAATTCTGCTTCGAAGCTGGAGAAGGACAGACTTGACATATTTAGTACAGTAAATCAAGAAATCTGCAAAAAGCCTAGGACACACATCAGAGTGTTAAATACTTGCTTATATCGATGAACTAATGGAGGGCAAGATGCAACAACTACTTCAGTACCAGCTAAAGTCACCTTTCCAAGTCATGGAAGAGGGTTAGGAGATCCTTGGTTGGAGCTCTTACTGTGGCCAATCCACATAAATCTGCAACTACAGTTGCTGTACATAACAAAAAAACTCCTAGTAATGACGGTGAGATTTTTCAGGTTACTTAACTCATTAACCCAGAAGATCTATTTCCTTTTAGTGTCCTTTTGAACTTTCACAGTCTACAGCTAGTTAATGAAGGCAACAATGCACCTATTATAAAAATAATGGGACTTTTTCAAAGGTTTAAGGGACCAGAATTTGAAACAGGACTGATACTGATACACATTTCTTGCAGCAAACATTATATTCAGTCTTTCTTCAGCTTTCTGCAATGATTCACAGAGTACTGGTCATCAAATAGGAGGTGACAAAAGAGGGATTTTTACATTGGTACTCACTAGTTGTTCAAACTTCCCTGGTCATTCTATATCAAAGTGGGGCAGAAACAGTAGTAGCAGAGAAAATGCAATCTGTCGTATACGTAGGGCTGGGCAACTGAAAACCATATGCATCATCAAAGCAAGGGGGAGATTGGAGCATGAGTAAGGTTAGTGTATGCTCTGAATCTAGGATAAGGAGATTTGAGAGGGAATAGATAAGGGGATGCGGGGAGATAAACACATGTGCATGAAAGCAGGAAAGATTATGAAGAACACAAAGCTGACTGGGCATAGGAAAAAATAGAGAGCTGGAATGTGAAAATCAGGACTGTGAAATGTTTCAGGGGATTAAAGAGCCAAGGGAGGTGCAATATAATGATAAAAATAATGACAGGGAAAGAGAAAGGAAGGGGGAAACTAAGACTTTTGGACACTTATTTTCTGCATGTAATTAATGTGGAATTAATTTTGAGGTAAGTAAGCAAGAATTTTGCTGTTTTCTGCATCCCTTGTCGACATCCAGGAACACTGATATTTGACTATCTTACATATAGTTGTGGGGGGAGGAGTTTGTTATGGGATTATTATGATTATTTTTATTCATTTTCACTACTTTTTTTATATATTTTAAAAGTTTGCAAATATGTGTTTTAAATTTACAAAATATATTAGCTGAATTACTTGATATTTAAAGATAGCAGATTAACCATGAAAACAACAAATCAGCCACCCTAATGTTTGCACAATCTTAATGCATAAGAACAAATTTTTCATAGGAGCTAGAGAAAACAAAATTTGTAATACCCATCTTGTTGCACCTATACAAGCTATGCCAAGTACTGATTTTTTTCTACAATTCCCATTTCCCTTAAAATTTAAATGCAAATGAGAGCAAATGTAGAGAACCGTTTTTAAGACACATGTTGGGAACACAATTCTATCTTGATGAATCATGGGCTTCTCCTGACATGTAATTCAGAGTAGGTTAACTAGGCAGGTCTACATCTTCTGCACTAGATTAGGTAACGGGATGAGTAATGGAAGTCCAGGCTAGGTAATTTTCAATGAGAATTAATAATTTTAAAGACCAGAACTTCAGTAAAGGCATACCTCTGTGTTTAACTTTTGCACTAGAACATTTATATGCTATAATCACAATAAGGGCATGTTTGAGCTCAAATTATGTGCTTTAATGTGAATATTTGCTTTGCATTTTTCTCAGAACTTTTACGAATAGAAGTAAACTTGTAGATGGCTGTAGATAAAAACCTGTGTATAGATGCCAATTTTCTACCCCTACAATTTCAGTCAGTAATAAAAAAAATAAAATCCTAGCTACGGTAAATGCTTAATACTACTTTCTCATCCAAATTGAAATAATGAAATGGTAGACTTTTAAAACGGTGCTTGACTAAAGTAGTGAATGAAGTTAGTCTAAGACGGAATACAAAAGATAAAGTTGTCAGTATTAGTAGACACGTGCTTTTTGCATGAAGCTGCCTTTATATTTCTAATCTGTTATGCGAAAAATGCCTCTGAAAAAAACAAGGTTTTCAACAGCTATGCCTTCTGGGAAGAAAACTGTGAAAATGTCTTTACAGAAAATACAATTGCATCACAGGAACAAACTCCAGAACATATGGTCTAATTTAATCTAACTGACAGATGAGAAAATATTTCTTTGTATAATTCCCAGTTCTCAATACTTGGGCAGCACCGAGTAGCTCATGCAAGTAGATTTAATCACCTTATATATGAGACTAAAAGGGAAGAAAATTTAAAGGATAATAAAAACAGACTTTAAGACAACATTATCAGTTTTATTAGAGAATGTATTTTGATTTCCACTACACTTCTCTGAGTTTACTGCAAGACCTTTGAGTTGTAGACTTCATCAAGAACACACCCTGGCATTTCCATTGCAAATGCTGAAAACTGAAATCTTTATATTAAAGCTTTTAAGGATTTTTCAGATTGTGAAGACTTCAGGTTCTCCCATAAGCTTTCTCAGCTCCCCAAACAGACATGGGGGATGGCAGTCCTATTCATCTCTCCAGGCTGAAAGCCCACCATCTAGTTACTGAGATTAACCAAGATACTGCCTGTCAGCTCAAACCACCACACACGTATTTATAGCCAACAGTGAACAGGAGATTTCACTCAAGTTTAAACTAACACACTGTATCTTCCTTTACCCACGAAAGTAGATCAGCTCATGTGTCTCGCTACTTTTTCCCAAGTGACAAGAAGAGTACATGCAGTAACCATTCCTCCGATAAGGGGGTCTCAGATGAGGGAGAAGCTACCTTGATCATTTGTCATTTTATGAACGCACCTTTATAATACGTATACAGAGCCTGAAATAACAGATTCTTCTCACTTGATCCTCTGAACAATAATATTTTTGTCTTTCTGCCATTCTGTTCCTTTATAAAATGAAAATTGCCTTCTCTCAAGGGGATTAGAGTTGACACTCACTAAAATGGCTGCAATGATGAGTTGGATAGTTCCACCTAGGAATAATGAAATATAAGTGGTACATGACATTTTCAACCTTCCTTGAACTTCCTGCAATTAAACACATTAACATTTTAAATTCTAATATTTTAACAGCTGCTAGGGATCTCCTTTACACTGTGAGAATACTCTGGTTCTCTGCAAGGAGTGAGTGCCAATATTTGCTATGCACCCATCCTGAATTCCCAGGACCTTGTAAACCAGTTCAAAAGGTTGAAATAATTCTGCATATCTGTCTCCTCTGGGTTTGCAATCTCTCCCCTTCTACTCAAAACTGCTCTGCTACCCAGATGTTACACACTATTTGTGGGCACCAGATGGGTCACGAGCATTTCCATGCCTTTTTTCTAGTGCAAAGTGCAGGAATTTGACACTGCACAGTGTGGTTTCATGACATGCCTTCCTCATCAAGACCCTGAGAATAAGTTCTGAATAATTTTTGGTTGCTGTTGACACAAAACATTTCAAATGTACATACTTAAGCCTGGTTGAGAAGAACAGTTCATCTGACAGAGATTTGAATGAAATAACGGCATAGCTCCTTTAGACACTAAATACAGCTTATGCCACAGTAATCCTCTGAATTCAATGAGCTCGAGATGAGTTTGGCTCTCCTAATATCTCAGCACCCACATACGCCACAGTGCACTGTTGCATTCAATGTGCTGAACTTCCCTGCATCACCTCTGCAGGAAGGGTGTGGGTATGAGATTCAAGATGTGGGTTAAGGAGTCCATATCTAGGCTCCTAAAACTTAATATAATCTATCTATATAAACATATACATAAAACTAGCCTCAGTTTCAAATGGTCTGAAAATATTCCCTTACAAATGGCTTCCAGACCATCAGTACTTCTGTGTGGGGAAAAAAGCCCAAACCAGACAAAACCCCACCAACCAAACAAAACCCATAAAGGGGAAATACGCAGGGAGAATGTGATGACATAAAGACAGCAAAACATCTGGGATCCACCTCTCACTGCAAGACTGTTGTGCTGTTTTAGAGTGCAGGCTCAGTTTTTAATTGCTTACCAAAACAGAAGACATCTGGGGCTACTTTAGATGGTTCTTGGACACTTCACCACCAAGCTTCACATCCAGAACAACACAGGTCTTCATTAGCTCCTATGCCATATCAATTTACCCTCTGCAAATTCCACAAATATTCCAGGACATCTAAAATTACATTAGGTGTCCACAGTCAAGCAATGGAGTCCTACTCCAGATGTAACATCCTGGCTATTTACTGGTCTCTGAGTTTGAGGAATTATTCCGGTTGTTCCAACTACTCTCCCCAAATATCAACCTGTTTTAACATAAGCTACTCCTGTGTGTCATTATTTCCTTCAAACAAATACAATAAACTCCTTTTATATTTGCAGCAATCTGTCTCAATTCTGTAACAGAAAAAATAAGCAGCATCTTAGTGCACATCTACTTCTGAAAAGCAGTGACACTGAGTCAGACTGAATAGTAGGGGTTTATAACACAGAACAGAGCTACTGTAGTGGAGGGTAAGAAAAGACTACATACTGTATGCAAGACAATACAGTAAGATATGCATTGTGTAAGTTATTTATTCCCATTCAGCTTATTCAATAGCATTTCCATATGTGTAACCTCCCCTGAAAACCTAAGGAACAAAACATGAACAAAACTGTACAGGAAAAAGTCCTAAGATCTTTTTGAGTCCAATGCTGATTTGAATATAATGAGACACTTCTCATAAGAAAAAGAAGTTCAAGTTAAGAAAAATACTAAGTAAAGGACGGAATAGATCAATGAGAGTAACACATCTGATAGACCAGAATTATTATTTCCTAACTATGGTCAAAACCATAACAAAACAATAAAAGGAAGACTATAGTTAATTTGAGAAATGTATAGCTGAGTTACAGCTCCACAGGGATCTACCCTAGCATTAAATTCCACTGCAGCTCTAGATTACATTTCTGCTGCTTGAGAACAAGAAAGGCAGAATAAACTCAGACACACTATCTGCATTGCAACTCGCTCCAAGTCAAGCCCTTTGTTCTGCTCAAGCGAGCAATGGACAGGCTATCACTGCTCTCTGACAGCAGTTCCCCAGGCTGGCCTAATAATTAAAAATAAATCCAACTGTACCATGACAGTATTTACACAACATTAGTCACTGGGGAAGCTTTGGTGACTGTTTTCTTTCTTTTTAATAGTACATTTTAAAATGCATGCTTGTGGCTTTGTGGAATCCCATCAAGAAAGAAAAAAAATGTAATTATGGCATTGCAGGAAACATACACTTGAGAATCACCCAGAATACATTGCTGGCAAATCAGTGGTACTGGAGATGTATTTGAAAGCCAAGAAAACATAGCTGGCTCCAAATTTGTAGGTACTAAATTTAAGGACTAGTGGTTTCTTTTCGTTGTGTCCTTAAGGCATAGTCTCTCCTCTGAACTTTTCTACAACATTCCTTCTCACCAGTTCTTGACTACCTACCAATGCCTGAGATCCATCACTTACAAAGTAGGACTCATAAAGCCTGGAGGGAGATTTAATGGTACTTAATGCAACATTAAACAAGGAAGCTAAAAAAAAAAGTTGATCTGAGAGTGAAGCAATCTGTATTTAATAATGTCTGTGGTTCCTTAACGGTTTCTTGGTCATAACAAGGGTCAAAACAATTTTTTGAGAGAGTCTAGAGGTTACATAAAAAATAGCCCTCATTCAAAACACAAAGTTATCTTTTTCTAAGGCCTCTGAGTTTCTTCTGGGATCCTTTATTTTCAATTCATTCTTATTCTGCAGGGCAAGAAGAATCACACAGGAAGATTTAGATTGGTTTTCTTAATACAGTGTTTCACTCTGTTATGATTTCCTTTAGGCATATTTCAGGTATTCTAATTCACTAAAATTGAGCTATTTTCAAACAAACCAAAGCAAACACAGAACTGTGAATAGCTAAAATTTAAACATCACTTTCAACACAAACACACCCACTGATATTATCAAACCTAACCCACTCATTTCTTGACTTGCCTTCTATTTGCTAATTAAGAAGAAAACAATATATAGCTTGATTTTTGCACCCAGGACTGGTCTTTAAACAAGGTTTACTTTTAAGATTTATTATCCTTAACCTTCTTCTCTACCTACTATGCAGTTTCTTTACTTTTCTATCTCAGGACTGGAGCTAATGAGATCACGCTAACCTGGGTGCCCAGAGAGGCAGTAGATTTGCCCCTTTGCTTACACTCTTGCCCTGTAGAAACATGTCACACTATTTCAGGTACCCCAGGGGGTCACTCACTGGCAACTATGTTCTGATTCCTCTTCTTCTAGCAAGCTACAACAATATAGGCACTTCTGTGGCTCTACAGATCAAGAAGACACACAGAAAAACTTTCATATCATATAATGGTGGATCTACCCACCACCTTTCAAAATAGAAATTTCCACAACTAGTAATATATTTTTACATAAATAAGATGTTTACAGTCATATTATCTGGATAATATGGATAATGAAGAAAGGACAGTTGCACAGAAAGTAGATGGTTTCCATCTTTATATTCTCTCCATGCACGGAAAACTATGGACTGGTGTATACTCTTCAGTCAACATTACTCCTTTTCCTTTCCTAAAAATAACTATCACCATAAGCAACAAGGACCTCTGTAATAGAACAGAAAGTAAATTTTCAGCAAAGCTGGGAGGAACTGCCAGTACCTTGAAGAGCATCACTAAATCTTAACAAACTGAAAATAACACACTTTATAAAAATATGCTGTTACTCAAGTTGATCATGGGGGACATGGACAGGGAATTTGAAGTAGGAAAATGAAGTGTAACGAGGAAGAGAGTTCCTTATACACTTTCTTTAGGATAAGAAATAACCAAATTGATACTACCAAAGGACCCATGTGTTTCCATGGGTTCCACAATCCACTAGTGAAATATGTCAGACATCTCGGGCTATTGTAGAGGAGGCACAAATTTTACTAGCCGGACATCATCAGCCATATCTCCCTTCAATCTATTCAGTCCAGGTAAACTGCCGCAATTGGACAGCTGTGACCAGCATTAACCAGTCTCATACAGTACATTAACTCCTTAGGGACACAAAAGAGTAGCTTATCCTCTCTACCAAATAAGCATCTCAAGAGCTTATTTCCAGCTTCAAGACCTGAAAAGCTTCCAAGATAAGAAGGCTTGGATAGGGAGTAACTCTTATAAAAGCCCTGCTTTGACAGAAATTGCATCTACTTGAAAACCACAACTCTAAACTGTTGTAGCAGTCCCTGCTGGCTGGCAGACAGGATGACTGGTGCATGACCACACACCAAGAAGAGATGTTAACCACTGGACAGAGTCCACATGGCAGCTATAAGAATAAACAGAAGCATGGAGGGAACCTCAAACCAACAATCAATCATGACAGTTTAGTCTAAAAATAAGTTGACCAATGAAGAGACAGAACATGAAAACAGTATTCAATTACTCAAAATGCTGATACCAACAGTAAGAAAGTAATGTCTGGTAGATATTACTAGCAAGTGATAGAATCAACATCTAAGAATGATTAATAAGAGATGAGATTACTAAAGAGTTCACTTGAAAATTCCCTCTGATGCAAGCCAAGCAGCATGTTGTAGCTGTTTCTGAATTGGTTTTGTTTGTTTTTGCCAGAAGGTTCAGCACAGCTTCAGGGGTTTCTGTTTGTTTGTTTTGTTGGTTTTTTAATAATTATTATTTTTAGCATTGTTTCATGACTAGAAAAGTTCTCACACTACAGCAGTGATGTAAGAAATTTATGCATTGACTTTCAGGAATGCCCAGTTAAGACTACCAAAAAATCAGTATTGTTTTTCCCCCACAGTTCTGTAAAAGCTGTATTTTATTTCTTAGTCAATATGTCACAACATCTATAAAACAAAGAAAATAAGAAAAAGCATGCCCATTTTCTTTACACCTTTTACAGATTTCCACCCTAATTCATATTTTATTTGTGCTCAGGACTTTCAAATGACATTTGAAGCCCAAAAAATAATCCTTTATGATGGAAGATTATCAAATGGAATATTTAAAGGGAATTTATACAGTCTTGCAGACATTAGAAAAACAATCTCCCTTATGGAAATCAGGCAGCGGGATAAGGAGATCATTTTCTAAACAGATACATGTTTTAAAAATAATGTATTAATTTGTTGAGACTATTAGGGAAAAGAATCAAACTAATTTAAAATTAGTAACAATTTCTGTATTTAAATAAACATTTCATGCAGCTTTTACTGGATTTGCTGTTTTCAAGCAGGTCAAGAAGATCTGGTTGGGAACATAAGGAACGCTTGAGGTTGGCAGGGACCTCCAGATATCCTCTCACCCAACCCCTCTCCTCAAAGCAGAGTCACCTACAGCAGGTTGCTCTGGGTCGTGTCCAACTTTTGGGTATCTCCAGGAGTTGTGATTCCACAAGCTCTCTGAGCAGCCTGTGTCAAATTTTCATCCACCCCAACAGTTTAAACAATAACAGCAAAATTTATTTCTTATGTATGAATGGATTTTCCCACATTTTCTTTCGGGCCTGTTGCCTCTTGCCCTGCCATTGAGCAGTCTGACTCTGTCTTCTTTACCTCCCCCATCTCATATTTGATAACAACATCCCTCTGATCCCCTCTCTCAGGTAATTTCCACTTAAAGATGATATAAATTCCTGCTTTCAAGAGGGATGTTATGGAAAACAATTCTAGTCAGTGCATGAGGTCAGGGCCAGCTCTTAGTGTGTTCTAAAGAAACAAAGTACATGAGCGGCACACTACAGTAAAAACAGAGACCTTTTAGGTCCTAGAATATGAGAAAATTACAACTGGTATAAATCCACAGTTTGTTCAGGCTGGCAGGTATAGTTGCACACCGCAAAATGTACAAGCTGGTAATCAGGGGTGGCTGTGAACATGATAGATTGCAACTGTGCTGCAGATGAGCACAGGGGAAAACACAGGACATTCAGTAAGGACACTTCTGCTAACCTCAAGCACCAGTCTTACTGAAAATTGTGGTAAAAAACACAGTAACATCACTTGGGACAAAAATTTGTACTTAAGCCAGGAAGCTGGGAATAATGAACAGTATGAGGGAAAGTTCAGATGCTGTAAGAGTCTGGACTTCAGAGTAATATCCTACTGTTCTTACATCTCTGCTCCAAAACAGTCATCTCGGCTGAATCCACTGGAAAGTGGACTGGTACCCATCTCCTTTTCTTTAATGATGTGACGTTCACAGATTTCCCCTCCAAATATCCCATAGCCCAACCTCCTTTCTTCCCTTTCAAAAGACTTCTCCCCTCTGCCAGTAGAACATCTGCTCCTGTAGTGTTTGTGTGTGAGGGAGCAGACTTTGGTTTTGAAGAGCAATGAAACCAGTTTAATGTCTGCTAAGTCTGGCTGGGATACACATCCAGCCTTCTCTTTCAGGGCAACGCATTTAACAATGAATAGGTTTCCAGAGGTTTAATAAAAATTCTGCTTCTAATATCCTAAATTACCTGGAGGCACTGAGACTGATAAACCTGAGCATAGGTTTTGATTATGAGAATGTCTCGATTTGCCAATATCCTTTGCCTATGGTCCAGTTGTTAATTCTGACCATTCTGTCTCATAACTTAGACCTACCACTAAAAAATGTATCATTATACTTGGAGTCAGAAAACTGGAAAACGCTTTGAAAATACTTTGATGATGAGTTATTTTAAGGCTGTTATCAAAGAAAAAGCAGAAAGGGCAGGTTACCTGCTGCAGAGGTTTCAAACTGCAGCTCTTTGCTGCCCTCTCTAGATACAAGCAAAAACTGAAATTTCGGGACACTGACAATGGAATTGTAATTCCTTTCTAACTTTTACACCCTGACTTATTCACTGAAGGACATGCAGCATTACATTGTTTTCAGTACATTAAATAATCTCAAGCACTGGATTTCCCTCTTGCTTCCCCAAAAGCCACATTTTCCTCAGTCTGGTTGTTTAAGACTGACACTGAGGTTGAACAGAAAAGTGTTAAATCTCTGTGTACAATGAGCTGTGGAAGGTGAGAAGTCCATTAACAAATCCAAACTTGAAATCTTCTCCCTTAGTTTTTTTCAACTCCTCTCAGCTCTTCAGTATTAAAATGTGTATTTTGGAACAGGTAAAGAAAAAAGAGGAGTTCACAGGAAATAAAGAATTGTTGTAAAGTTTTCCTGAAAATATTTCTCTCCATACACATTCCTTTCCTTTTCACTTTAATCCTAGTGCTGACAGCAACTCTCTTCATTGCCTTGGGCTAATAAAATACTTACTGTATAATTGTGGTGTTGTGAAATTGTAACTTGTAAAGGATTTTGAAACTGAAAAGTGGTGTTATTATTACTGTTACAGATGAAAGGCCTGTTGAAACAAATATGCAAAACTGCTCTTATCCTAAAACTTAAAACAATAGTCTGAAATCCTGTAGGAATAAGTGCTTTATAGCCAGCCTTTCATTGCAACTCTTCTTGTCTTTGTGAAAACTGCCAAGGAAACAGTCACTTTTCTACAGCTCAAACTGGATGTGAATAACTACCGAGGGAATCAAATGGTGACTTAAAACAATTTTTCCTTCTTTTTTCCTGAATTACACACAGTTCCTAGACAGAAAAAACCCCAAACCCAAACATCTCCCATACTTCTAAGTACACTTGCCATAGCAAGTACTGCCATAGTGAGTATTAGTGAGCATTTAACTGCATCACAGAGAATTTACTGACATGTAGGAATACAAACCAAATGGACATAGAAGGACTATGGCAATTCTCTGTTGGTCTACTTGCTTGACCAAACTCTCTGGTCGAAAATTGGTATTATATGAGGGACAGAACATGGTCTGATTTCTGTTCCCAACTCAGGCACAATTGTCTTTGGCAGCCTTGACCGTGTTACCTCAGGATCTGCAATTCTGCCTCCCACTGCTAATGTGAGACCATGATAGCAGAATACTTTTAGGGATGTTACACAGTGCCCAGCAGAAGAATGGGATGCACCTCTTTAGATCAGTTGATAGAGGTGGGGGGTGAGGATAACAGGCACAAAAACATTACTTTGCTGTGCTTAAAAGTACTGTTGTTACTTGCAGATTCTGTGATTTAATTCACAGTTTATTTTCTTCTTTAGCTGAAGAGTTTTGGATACTTTGCAAACAGCTTTGGCTGGTTACATTGGAAATGAGAGTAACACTATTCTCAATGGTCAGGTTTGACTTCATGAATGGGAGCACTTTCACAATGCAAACATAAACGTCCAATAGCACTACTGGCATTTCCCAAGTGAGAAATTCCAGAAATACTGAAGTCTGTTCAGTATGCTGAACACTGATTCAGAAGAGGACCTAAAATCCCTAAGAATATTAGGAAGCAGGAAGGTAATTTTCCATTAACACAATACTACAACGTTGTCATAGGAGCGAAAGTTTTATTTGAAAATACAAAAAGGTTTTTCTGAGGATGTATTTTTCAAGAAGGCTCAAGAGACTGTTTATGTTCTTTAGTGCAGATGAACTTATTATAAAATAATGTGATACAACTATTATTTTTGTCATAATGAAACCTTTCAATCTTACTCGAAGTTCATTTGACTTTTTTTTCCCCATGATAAAATATTTCAACCTCAACAAGGAAGGATGCTTCATTAGTTCTTTAAATATCAAACATACTCATACAAAATACTTAATTTTCTCAAAACAGATTTTTTCAGTACAAAATACTTCCAATAGAACTTCTCATGAAATATAACAATACTATGAAGAATGAAAATGTGGCACAATAAAAAAATTAAGAATTACTTTTAACAGAGTAAAAGCTGCTGCTAATAGAACTTTCAATATTGTTACCCTAACACATCTACTTAAGCAGTAAGTAACTAGCAACTTCATTTGTATTAAACAAGCAAAGACTTTTAAAGAACAGCTAATCCAATATGTTTGCCACTCTCACATGAATCAGCAACATGGCTTATCTCCATCTGGTTTTGTGCAAACATGGCCTCCTGCAGTCACAATCTTGTTTTTTTATTTTCTTTTTTAATAAGTCTGTGGAAGAATATGTTCTTCAATATTTATTAATACAAGGGAATGTGGAAGAGAAAAACATGACTAGAATAAATGCTCATGTAGAATATTCAATATCATATCCAGTATTCTTCTCCTACCCGTGGAAGGTGACACCCAAATATGCTATTTTTCTGTGGCTTTTTGTTTAGTTGCAGATTTTGAATTTAATTTCACACAAGAATTTATTCTGGATTTACAGCTTTTACAAGTCATGGCCAAGTCTTATCACCAACGGTCAAAATTGTGACTCTTTGGGATTATGTATGGTTTGAATGACAAAAATCTTAAAGATTAAAATTGTACTGATTCACCTACATTAAGCTGATGATCTAGCAGGAATACACAAGTAAACAAGATGGTATTAGTCATTAAGCAATATTTGAGCTTTCCTATTTCTAGACTAGAAAAAGATAGGGGGACCATCTCCACATTGCTCCCACCTCTGCTGCCCTCATCTGACTACATTTCCAGGGCTGTCAAGCCTAATAAAATCCCCAAAGGAGGGATTATTTTGCAAATGATTTGGTAAAAAGTTTCATCCTTTTCTTAACCTTCCTCCTCCTACTGTTATATGAAGAAGGTAAAGAATCCTGTGGTCAATGAGCATAAGCAAGTGTTCTCAGGGAGTTTATTTCATGTGACAGTAAAACTGCCTGTGGCTCTTAATGTCTTTTATTTTAGGCTGAAAATATTGCTAATAGAGCAAAGTTTAAGTCATAGGAAACTTAGCTTTGCTAATATAAGGAAGGGCATTGGCCTAAATATTACCCATCAACAATTTTACTTGTACAGATTCAGATTGATGCCACTGACAAATAAAACAGAGTTTGGACATGCACTTACCCAGTCAGATGATGTTCTTCTGGCAACAGTGCTTTTAATGCTAATTAACAGCATTCTGCATGTGTCACCTACTGTTCCTCAGCCACCACTTAATAACCCATGATCAGATGAATTAGAAAGAAGAAGGAACTGTTTGAATGTGAGGCATGTGGACTGTGAAGATGGTGAAGACAAATGGCCATTAAATCTATTTCTGGAACAATAGGGCGTTTTCAAGAACACTTGTAGTTCTCTGCACAGTACCAGGAAAACAGCCCCTACAGCCACAAAGTGAAGCAAACACATGGAGCATTGCAACTTTTCATAGGGCTCGAGTGCCCTTGGTGCAATGGGTAATGCTGGCAGAAACCTCTGAGTGCAAGTCCGTTCTAAGCAGAAAACACAGAATTACACATCTCTTGTCACACAGGTGTTAGACTTGTTTAGTGCTATGCTGAATGACAGAGATGATCTTGGGAAAGGGTGACTTTTATTATTTGATACTTAGATTTTTCCTTGGTGTCTGAGGGACAGATATTCTAAATTCTTAACTTCATGCAAGTTTATTGCTATGATATGTCCTCTTAAAGCTTAATCCAATACAAAAGACCGAATCCTACAGAATGCAGAAGACTTTACCTCAGACTGCCTTTGCTGTGAACTATGTTGCTCTGGCAGTTGTACAGGGAAACACAAAGAGCTTTCTGCCTCTCTCACCACTGGTCCAATTACCCACTGCACATAACACATGGTTCTGTCCTCTTTACAAACCTATCCCAGAGTAGTTACACAATCCCTCTATTATAAATATTTTAAGAGGATAAATTTACCCATTAAATGTACAAAAGATACCTTACAAAAGACATTTTTCTTAAGAAACATTCTTGCTACCCCTGACATAGGGGAGCTCTAGTGCTAATTAGCACAATTCACTCACTGCTGTCTACAAGACTAAAATATCAAGCACTCCTGCCAAAGGCTTAATAGAGACTTGGTGCACAATAGTTATTCTAAACTTTTGGAATACCACTAAACAAAAATGTAAGCTTGAAAGACAACTACAATTAGACTTTTCTAAAACTGTATCTTAACAGCATCATACTGTTGTATGATGCCTCATGCTTATTGCCTCTCCACAAAAAAGCACTATAGGAAATGGGTAGAGCCTTGTAAAGCAGACTTCTTCCCACCTGCAAGCTGAGCTGTACCAGCCTATCAGGTGCTTTTCAGTACTGGGTTTGAACTTATTCTGAAACCAATGCAGGGGCACTTATCATTATGAAACTGCATAGTCGCGGAGACACACAGAGAAATCTAATTTATAAAATTCTTGTGGGAATCTGATAAACCAGTCTGAGTTGAAAATGCAGTCTTTCAGACTTTCATTTTCTATTAATGTCAAGCTTTTCAAGGATGATTACTCAAACAAGAAAAGGAAATAGGAGAGTGATTTTTCTTGCTTTAATTTAATAATGTTTTCAGGGGTAAATAGTAAATTTCTCCTGCAATTCTTTAATACTTTTTTTTTAGAAAATTATATTAATATTAATATAAAGCTCCCTCTGGAGGAAAAAACAAAACAAAGCAAAACAAACAAAGTCAGAAAAGACAGTTTTTAGATTATTAGCATATTCCTAGCACAGTCACGGAATACCTTATGAGGTGAGATTAAACAAGACACTTTGAAAGTCCTTATCATAATGATAAAATATGGTTACCTGCATCCATAGTGATCTGGCGAATAAAGACTACTAGCTATTAATGAAAAGTTTAATAGAGTTCTTGAAATACATAGAAATTTTAGTTAACAGCTAGTCACAGATGCAGCCCACGAAAAAAGAATGCCAGATTCACCTGTCTGGTGGCACTTCTCCATTCACTGTAACGCAGCCACACCACACTGTGCTCACAGAGGCTGTTACTCTACAATCTCCCCTGCTCTGGAGTCATTCTTATTTCAAATTTATTTCCAGAAAGCTCCAGAAAGGCAGACACTACATAGTGCCCACAGCCATTGCTGGACATGTAAGTACCACCCCTCACTGGGGGCCAAAGAAGAGGCATCCAGCCCATCTGAACCTGAGTTCTGAGTCTCTTTCAGTGTTGTTCTCTGCCTTGTTCAAAGCTCTTCCTGCCTGACTCCACTTGCTGCATACATGCTTTGTTTGCCTGATCCCTAGTTGTGCCTTACCTCACCTTCAGCGAATCTTTCTGATCCCTGCTACTCGTTATCCTGCTATGTGCCCAAAGCCTAAACTTTAGTTTTGACTGTAAGTAGCCCCATCATTAGACTTTCACTGGCTTAGAGTACTTGGCTGGAAAATTCTTCAGTATATATCAAGAGCACTAATAATCATAGTCTATAAAGAATTCTGATACAGTTAAATCCAACTTGATGCAATGGGATATTTTTGACTTAGCAAGCACTAGCAAAGTTTTGATTGCTAGCAAAGCCAAGAAATATGAAATATTTCTCTAGAAATGGAAATGACCTTTCAAATGTTCTTCCTAACAGAACTTTGAGTAGACAAGGGCCAGAACAGCAGTTTCCTCTATTTTTCAAAAAGAACGCCCTGCTTGTTTTAGGACTACATGACAATGGGCTAGTTTTAGATCTGAAGGAATCCCCAGTGGTTTAGAAACGTTCTGGTCTTTCTCTGGCAGCTCTAAGACAGAGTAAGAAAAATTATTTCCTATTTGTACATGTGTCGTATAACTCACCCAGAGGGATATAGCATTCCCTAAGCACTTCCTAAGCCCTATTATTCATCCTCTCAGTGCTATTTCCTATGTTTCCCTGGAGAGAATCAAATAAGAAAATCCCAAACAATTTTGGACTTGATTCTCTGAAATTCTGAGCTTAATGTAGCCATTGAAGCCTGTTTCTTACATCTGCTCCTACTGATGGGAGTGATTACAGAAGGTTCACGTGGAGTATCATCATGCTCTTACAAGTTGCCATGGCGTAAAACCTATTTCTTAGACATTTATTTCCTTGAACTGTCCTCTCCAGACAGTGAAGTCATTAAGATCTGAAAATCCAGTTCAGTAGTCTAGGCAGAAAAACCCTAGAGATGCTTTTACAAATTAATTTTTAAAGCAACTATTCCTTTAAAAAATAATTCCAAACCAAGGTTTCTTCTAAAAAGTGCACACTGAGGATCACTTTACATATTGAGTACACTCCACATTATGTTCATTGTTATAGAGCTAACTATAGGCCCTCTTTCTGACAAAAGCAAACTTGGAAAAAAGATCTTCATTATAGTCTCCACTTCTCAAAGATCAAAAGAATGGCTTCATAAAAATCTTGGTTTTTTTGGGGGGGAGGCTGTTCGACATGAGTTCGATGCCTTAATGACTTTCATTTGTCAGGTGAAGGTGACTTTAGGCTACGAATTGATCCAAGACATTACAGGTATTACAAAAGCAAATAAAATTATACATCTGTGTACAAATACCAGATATAAAGTGTGTGAATCATAGAATCACAGAACAGTTTGGTGAGGAAGGAACCCCCTGCCATGGAGAGGGACAGCTTCCACTAGACCAGTTGCTCAAAGCCCCATCCAGCCTGGTCTTGAACACTTCCAGAGATGGGGCAGCCACAGCTTCTCTGGGCAACCTGTGCCAGGGCCTCCCCATCCTCACAAGGAAGAATTTCTCCCTAATATCTAAGATAATCCTCGACCCGCTGGCCATGCTTCTTTTCACACAGCCCAGGCACGATTGGCTTTCTGAGCTGCCAGTGCACATTGCCAGGTCATGTTGAGTTTCTCATCAAACAGAAATAGACTTAAAAAGTGATTAGAGTAAATGTTCAGAAAATAACATTATGGCATTGACTTCTATGAGGGAATGAATGAAATATTTTACACAGTTAAATATCGTCTCCAATTTAAATTTTATGTTGTGATTTCAAAACCAATTAGACTATGTTACAGTCTGATGATTTGCCAAATTATCCTTTCTAAAACAAAAGTAGTTTTTGACTAACAGAGGCAAAAGAAAACTGCATCTATGGCATTTATTTTCATTTTTATAGTGTAGTGTATCTAGGGCTGCACCTCAGTAAAACCACTTAAGCATATTTGTAAATTCATAGACATGAGCAGCTCCTACCAAATCACTATTTCAATATAATGGCTTTCCCATTGACTTACCTGAAAAGTAACTTAATGGGTGTACTTGTGTGTGACAAGAAATATGAATATATGCTCAAATGTTTGTCATCCTGCTACAAAACTACCTAAATTAAATCAAACATAAGCTCATAATTCCCAGGGGAGGAAAACAACAGTGCCAAAACATCAGCATATAGTGGGAATAAGCCAATAGAGGTCAGCAGTACATAACAAATATCTTTTTAACAGCAGCCCACCAACTACACTTATCTACAGTAGTAAAAAATTCTTAAGTGAGATTTGGTGGAGATTTTTCTGCGAAAAATGGAGTTTCTTTCATAATGAAAAGTATTTTCCTATTTTGAAAACCATCAGTATTTCCTCACTTACAATACACATCACACAGCTTCAAAGTTTGGCTCATGCTCCTTTGCTAAGCTTTTATACTGTGTCATTCCTTGGTTGTTAGACATATATTGGTTAAATTTCTAGTTACATATCTGAGAATTTCACTGCAACATGGCTTAATCTGGAATAAACAGATAGTAACTCAGACTCCCCAGACTTTGTTTCCTTTACTTTAGCAAATAGCGTTTTTTGATCAGAGACATTTGGCTTTTCCTTCTTTGGTAAATGTATATATTGATCTATATTTCTAATTACACCTGTGTCACAAACTAGACTAATTTTTAAATAAGATTAAACACATCTTCAGTCTTCATCTTGATTGTCATTGTATGTGCCTGCTTCTTGTGGATAAGTTTTTGGATACACAGCTGAACTCTAACAACACAGGTTTTGAGATTTTTTTTAATTTTATTTTAAATAACTTTTTGGAAAAAAAAAATTTAAAATATTCAGAGACTGTTACAAACAACAAGAATTCTTCTTTAACTCAACTGTAATGCTTATTTACATCATATAAATAACAAAATTGGGAAAGAAATGCCTTTTAATGGATACCTACTTGAAAAATACTACATTCTACTTGTCCAAACAAGTGGCTGTCTGCAGTCCGGCAATCACAGATTACAGTTAACAAAAGGAGTTTGGAAAGTAACAAATGAAGCATGAAAAGCAATAGCATAAAACAAAACTTTTAAAAAAGGCACAGAAATAATTACTTTTTTCAGTGGGCAAGATTGTTAAAAACTAATTTGCCACCTGCTATCACAGAACAAATCTTGATCATCCTAATAAAGAGGTAGTCAGATATGTGACTATACAAGTTAGAACACATCTAAATTTGATGAGGGATAAGACTACACAGCTAAGAAACTGCAGAATGAAACTGCTTCCTAATGTATTGTATACATGTTCCTGTTAATGTTTTGGAAATAAAGCAGGAGATGTTTATTTAAAAGGCAGCATCCAAGAGGTACTGTAAGATTTTTGCACAGGTTTTTTTCCTTTCAAACAATGAATTTTGTTAGCCTTTCATCTGTGTATAAGCGTACACGTAACTTAGTAGAATAATGAAATCCTACAGGTTTCAGCAGGTATCCTTACATGCATTGCACCCACTGGTCTCCCAAATGAACGCCAGCTTCCACAGAAACAATGGCTGATGTTGCCGAAGTGTCTCAGGGACTTAATGGAATTTCTTCCATCAGCCTTTGGTTCACAGGCTCTAGGGTGGCTTCGAAATTCAAACATTTCTCTAACTTTCAGAGTGCAAAGACATAGCTGGAAAGATTATCATCACACTGTGTGTATGTTCCTCCCATCTCCCAGGATTTAACACATGAACAAAACAGCTCTGCAGCCTGTGGCCTAAGGTAAACTACAGAGCTGACAGGTGACAACAAATCAAGATCAAAGTGACATCAGGCCTTGACCATTACTGCTTTCTTTCTATTTTACCTAAAATACACGGCTGCAACACAGTTGTGAGAAGGATCATTTCTAGGTTGATTCTCCCCATCTCAGAAATGACAGAACAGGCTTTACTCCTGTATTTTATGCACCTGTAACTTCACTGACCTCATGCCTAATTGACCCTACCCTTCAAATTACAACCAGAGCCATGGAGTGCAGTCTTTCCATAATGGAGCTAAAATGACATTTTGGAATACATTAATAATTATGAACTGAAACGGGCAGCCCTTGTACAGATGAAAACTTAAACTAAGTTTGGTGACTGATCTCACTTGTAGTTTTAGCAAAGATTGCAAGTTTGGGTATACAGTACAAAACTTTCCATTTTTTAAATTGTATATAGGCAAAAGAATTCAGCTATACATAAAAACATCCGTAATTTTTCATAAACAAACATCCTTTGCTTATTAGTAGGACTCCTAGTTCTCTGTGCTTACAGTGTAAGTACCACAACCATTTAATCTAGGCTTTAGTCATAAAGTAGCTGCTAACAATAATTACATTCAGTTCTAGAATTGAATTTGAACTAGACAGCTATTCTCTAATGTTTCAAGTATGTTATCCTTCATTTCTTTCAGATTTGGAGAGTGACTTAATTTGCTGGGGAGAAAAATAATAATAAAAAAAAAATTAAAGCTTATAACTTTCCCTGGTAGTCAGCACAGTAAAGTTTTGGGGCTCTTGTTGATTGTTTGGTTTGTTTTTTTCCAGAAAATCTTTCACTGACTGCTGTTATGTTTTGTCAGCCTAACAGCAGGGCTAATTGTTTTATTAAATATTAAAACATAATTGAGGTATTGACTTTATTATGTACAGTGTTCTCTCAAAAGGTATTACATGTCTAAACTGTCTCTAGATGAAATTAATTTCTGACAACTCAAAAATGGAAGTTATTCTGGCAGAAAAGGAGCAGTTACACTGCTGAAGCTTAGTATGTGATTATTAAAAGATTATGCATCAGTATTTATATACAAGATGCAGTAATATTTACTGGATTTTGACATTTCAGTTCAGCTTCCCAGATGACTTTGTATCATGAAGTATATATGTATATCTATCTATCTATCTATCTCCACACATCATGATGTCTTTGTAATAAATTCTCAAATTCACTGACTAATCACAGGAAAGAAACTGATTTAGCTTTGCCAAAAAATAGATTTCTTCAGCACACTGTGACCTACTTCAAAAGTGCTTTAAACGCCTATTTTGGAAGTTTCATAGAAGAAATCTCCAGCAATCTATACAGGTCCCCTTCCATTTCAACACATTCAGTGAAAGACAGTGATTTCCAAAGAACCCAAAAAGCTAGGCTTTTCAGTATGAACAGATATCCAGACTGTCCAAACAGGTGACTTAATTTTCCAAGTTGCCAGGAGCTCATCCTTTCAAGAAAAAAAAAAATTAAAAATTATTTTAGAATCTGTCTTTGTTGTGTTTTTCAATGGTCTAATTTAAGCACCTTAATTACAGTAAAATTTATGCCAAGACAGTCTATAAACTAGAGTTACACACACACACAAAAAGTGAATGCAAAGATATCTGTACAATCAGTAAACATTTTTTAAAAAGTTAAAATGAGAAAACAACCTTGGTGTGCCTTCCAGAGTCTAGCAACCCACTGCCTAGGGACTCTATAAAGGGGAAATTGAATTTGAGAGATAGTAATAGGTCTTTTTTGCTTTCTTTCAATGAACCTGTCCAATCACACTGTGGTTCATTTCTCCTCTTGATAGGAATGTTGTCCCATGGCAACAAGTTCTGCAATTTAATTCTACAGAACTTAATTTTGAATTTCTACATAAAGCCGTGCATGAAGTGCTTAATTGTTTTCTTTTACTAAATGCCAGATAATTTTAAATTGAGACTCTGTCCCAGCTTTTATGAGTAACTTGCTTTCCTTTCTACCCATTCATTCTTTTGTAAACTTCTAGTGCACCTTGCCTTAATCAATTCTTTGTTAAACTGCAGGCAAAAAAAACCCTCCACAAATCAGGAGATACAATAGCAGTATGGCTTTCAAAGATCTTTATGTTCTGCCTGAGAATCTTTTTTGCTCAGGCTGCAGTTATTGCTTCCTTCAAGAAGAGCCTCTGTCATCACTGACTGTCTTTTCTGTTCAGTTTAGACCACAGAATCAGTGGACAATTTCAGGTTATTCAAGACAAATTCCTCAAATAAGTATCAGAGCCTGATATGAGGGACTCTGTACTACTGCTCTAGAAAACCTACTCTGGAATGCACATTTTATTTTAACTGCATTACCTAGAATATATGAACTGTTTTTGTATCTCCCAAATACATTTCTGGTTAATTTTAATTTCACTTCTAAATATAAATGGAATCTGTAGTTTGCACTCTTCATTTACACTGACACTTAGGAGCACCCTCTTCACACTGATTCTTTTTTCCATATTAAAAGGAAGGTATAAACACGAAGCTCTAAAATCTTCTGTACACAATGCTCTTTGATGTACCTCCATTGATTTCAACAAGACTAAGAATTACTTTTTTTACACTTTATTAAAAGTACAGACTCCTGGCTGCTACCTACTGAAAGACGTCAAATTTATGTTAAGAGGTAGGAACTGAACAATTTCTTTCCCAAAGCTTCACATTTCCGTTTGTCAGACTTTCATTCTGTTTTGAGAAGAGGGAGGTATTCCCAATGCCTTGGTTTACAATAAAGTGCTCTTTGAGACCTCTGTGGTTTCTCTCTGCAAGTGCAGACATCCCTCTAGAGCACAGGGAGCCAGCCGTCAGCATGGTGACAAGCAAAGGAGGTGGAGAAAAATGTGGCATAGCAAACAGGATGAAAATACTAAACTCAGAAAGATGAAATTAGGGTTTTTTGAGGAAAGTTTACAGAGGATCAAAGAGCCAGGTTTCTGTACACATAAATATGCAGATATAGTCATATGCATCAAACGGTTGTATTAAAGATAGTATCTTGAGACCACCTCCACTACCTTTTACCTCAATTTGTGCTCAAAAGCACAAATATTACCTCTAACTATGTAAGTTGTCCTTAGTTCACAGAGTGCTGCCAGATGAACACAAACCCCGTGTCGGGAAGTCCCTCCTACATGTTCAGAGCTACAGGGATGTTGTGGCAGTGACTTGCATTCCCTTCTCACAATCCCAGGTTCTTTCCAGCCATGGCTGTTCACACTTCCAGTTCTTCTAGCCTGATGCCATTTGTCCTCAAACTCTTTTCCAACAGCAAATAGTCAGCCTGTGAGATATTTTCTCCATTTACTCAGTTTCCTCAGAAGGGTGTTTTTACTGTGCATTCCCTGTATCTGACAGCTGTTCCCGCTGCACTGCACACTGACCACAGAGAACAAGTAGGAAAACCAGTGTGGAAATGAAAGCCAAGAAAAGTTTAGCAGGAACATTAAAAATGATCCAAACCATATTTTCCTGGAGATGAGATATTTTTGTCTACAGTCACAATTCTGACAGAGCTTTGTTTAAATACTTTTATGGATCCCCCATAAATAAGGAGTCCTAGTCTTTAAATACCAGACCTTTTTGACCCAAAACTTTAACAAAGGTAATAATCTTCGGATAGAATGAACTGCAAGAACTCTAAACTCCTGAAAACATTCAAGGTCAGGTTGGATGAGGCTCTGACAACCTGATCGAGTTGAAGATGCCCCTGCTCATGGCAGGGGAGTTGGACTAGATGACCTTTTATATGTCTCTTCTAACCCAAACCATTCTGTGATTCTACAAACACTATTCAGAAAACACAGAAGTTACAAATTTGCTAAGTTTGGCAAAGCCCTGCAATGTGAGTCCATGTCATGAGCTGAGCCATAGGGGGGTTGCTGGACCCGAGAACCTACTATCGCCTTACAGAGCTGAGTGCTGGGTTTTATTTGCTAAGAGCAAATGCTCTTATACGGTTTGGGCCTCTGCAAAACATTCACAGAGCATAGTAAACACAATGCTTGAGAAACAGCATTTATCTCCTCTTCCTCCTCCTCCTTTGCAAATAAACTGCAAGTAATAAAAATCAATATTATTTTGGTTAGATTTCTTCCTCTCTCCCCTGAAGTTGTTTTTCAGAGACCTACAGGAGGGTATATTTGCATTCAGATTGTAGGGAATCTCATAATCTCACAGGTGAATGCGTCCTAATGAAGTAGAAAGATCTACATAATCCTTGCTTGCAGAGCAGTATCATTTATAACGCAGAAAATTCCTATTGTAATTTTCTTCTTGACATGTTACAGTCTCACTTCAAATTTCTTGAATTCGCAGAGGGTGTTTGTTTTGTTTTTATCATAACTACTTATTTTAACTTTGACTAATTTTTTTCTTAATATCTACTCCAGTATGTCATGCTCTGTTTCAGAGGAGTAATTGGTTCTTCCTTCAGGGGAAAAGCAAAACACAAGCAAATACAGTTTTTGCACACATATTTTGCTTTTAAAGCAAAAATAAATACTCTTTACATCCTCTAAATATTAAAACCACAAAGTCTTTGCCTGAGTGAGTATAATGTTAATTGGTTTAGATTTATGGTAATCTTACACCATTGTTTAATAGTGTTTCTTACCAACCAAGGGAGAAAGCTTAACTACACTAAGTAAATAATATTAACTACTGCAAGAAAAGAAAATGCTTTTCTGGTTAAAGCAGTGGACTAAGATTAATAAAGTCTTAAATTCCAGATTCTGTCACAGTCTTCCCATGTGACATTAAAAAAGATATATCTTCACGCCCTGCCTTTAGCTTCCCTCTATAAAACAGAAAAGTAAGACCTGTAAAACTATTGGACAGAACAGCATTCTGGTTTTGTGTTGAATCACTGCCTGGTATAGCGGGGCCATAATTGTGGATAGGGCTTATCTTCCATACTATAATAATCAATAAATGATAGTAATCTATGCCTTCATGAATAAAAAAATCTGCAAAAAGACCAAACTGCTCCACCGCATTATTTAAGAAACTGAATTAAAAGAGTGCCACATTAATACCAAGATATGCAAGAAGCATGAGTAGCAGTCCAAGGTGGAGGGGAGGCAGTGCAGAAGAACACCAACCACAAATGCTGGGAAGACTTTGGCCTGCAATGAAGGAGTGACTGCACTGCCAGGAGCACGTGCACACAGGCACACTCTCAGCTACCCATCACCCTGACTCCATCAAACTCCACGGTCACACCAACACCGCTGGGGCAGCGGCAGCAATTCAGGCGGGCCCTTCTCCACAGGCTGGTGGCCAGCCCTGACCTGCAAGCCACACCATTACTTCGTGTTTCCATTGTGCACCATCTCTAAGTGGTTTCTGCTAAAACTACCTTCATTCCTCAGAGGTGTACTTGAAAAGTAGGAACCATTATTTTCAAATGTACTGATCTCTTGTACATGTAGTCTATAGGCACTGTGTAAAATCAGTCTGTGGTGCGGTTGGTTGTGGTTTCAAAGCAAAGGGGGAAACGCTGGTCAAATAAAATTAGTCTCGTACAAAATCCTGGGCATGTTTTGCATCTGCTTTACTCTCCATAAAGTGGTAGATAAATCACTGTACATGCTTTCTATATTAATGTTTGTTTATGGATTTACATTTCCAGGTAAAATTGCACTCAACTGCTGCCACATATAAGATACCACATCTGCTGTGGAGGGAAAAGACCAATAGCCATTTTATTTTATTTACAGCATGATTTACTAATCTCACACAATCTGGGGGGAGAAAAGACTATAATGGATTTTTGTGTCACAGATTATATTAGTTTAAATGCCCACACGAGTTCATAAAAGCTTCAGAAAAGATAATACTTCAAAGTATTAAAAGGAGCAAGAGAACTAGCAGTGGAACGTATACAGAGCAATTAATTAATTGCTTTGCACTCTTTCTCTCTGTTCCTTCTAGAAAAATCTCCAGCAACAGCCAGGATGAGTAGAGTAATTAATCTTTTTTATCATCTGAGATCAGCGTGATTAGTGGGCACACCTTTTAAGTGGAAATCTAGTCTGACATCCTGATCCTAATTATTCACAGTCATGTTTAATGTCGATGATAAAAACAGAAAAAAAGAATAATTGCACAACACAGATTTGAAAAATTTCATTCAGTAAAGGGATTTAATTCAAAGATCATCATCAACACTTTAGTCACAACATCTTCTCTGTAAAGTCAGCCAAAATCAGGAAGGAACTAAAAGTTAGACCTGAAAGTATTCAAGGCAAAACTGAAGAAACAAGTCTTAGTGGATGTTGCTTCCTGCCATGTGGAAGGTAGCAAACATCTCTTTTACACATCACAGAAACTGAGAGACTAAAATGAAAATATTTAAGAATGCAGATCACTGAGATGCATTTAATCTACGCTTCAATGAGTCATTTTTAAAGTCAGGTGACTTGACAGGTCATCACACAATTATATGAACGAATCATAAGCAAATTACTTTTTTGAATCACTCACTAGGAAACATAGTCAAACTTTAACTTATTAGTTGTATTATTTATTTGGATAATTGTATCATTTATTTTGACAACTGTAAATCAATTTTCAATATGAATGTAAAGAGAGTTATCACACAGAATGCTTGATGGCCTATGTCCTAAGAGGAGTACAGCTGTGTCACAGAAGTCTTGGCATTCATCTTTGTGCTGGTGCTTAAAGGAGCGTAATTCAACAAAATTTCAAATTACTTCAACTTAAAACCAGGAACTTGTGAAAAGCCACTCACTATTCAACTACTGTGAAGTGCATCCCCCAGTCCTCTCTAAGCTTCCTTCTAGGAACATAAACATTATTTTATGCTGAATAAGAAGGAAGCAAGCCAGGTTTATGCAAATCAACCAAAATATAAGCAGCTTAAGACAACCCTAAGAGGTGTTGCCTTAAATTTTCTGATTTCCCTGTAACAGCATACAGCTTATAATTCAAAGTAATAAGTGAAACAGAAAACTGAGAGCTTGATCCTGCAATGTATTCATGTAAATTAAAATGGAATAACTTGCAAGAATCAGAATGTGGAAAAGATTTCCAAGCCTGGTTAAGCTCACTTGGTAAATACTCAATTTTATGATAACACATACAGATTGCTCAATGGCAAAACTGTACACATGTTCATTGAACTTAATTCTCAACAGAAACTGACAGTCAGGTGACTAAGTTTCAATAAATTCACTTTTAAATTATGACTTAGTAATATGGGTCTGAATTTGAATGTACCACTGACTGCCCATCCTGGAGTGAGAGTTCTCGACTCTTGAACAGCTGTCCTCATTTTTAAAATTTAAATATAATTACCAAAAAAAAATGCTATCGTGTCCCAACCATTACAGTGTTCTCCACAATTCACAATACCCTACGGAAATTAAAAACAAAAAGCATGGCAAATCGAGACACAAACCATTACCCTAGCTCTCTCATTTTTCTCCCTAAAAATGTGGTAACAAGAATTAATGAAAACTGCACTTCACGCATACCAAACAAAAATTAGAACTTAGCATTCTGAGCAAGAAGTAACACAAAATTAGATTTCCAGACAAGCTCAGATGATTTGTATGATACTAGACAGAGTAAGTAAGATCAGAAAATAGATGGGTTTTGTTAAAAACCACAAACAGAAAATTATACCTCTGGCTTCTCATAATGCCATCTTTTGAATAGGTATTAATAACAATATCAGACACTATACCATAGAAGTTCTAGCAAAAAGGTTTGGAATATGAGTGAAGGTAAGGGTAAGGAATGGATCTTTATAGCTATTAGAAAACATTTTCAGGAAGCCATTATTAACAGTGCTATTAAGGGGTGTTCTGCTATGGTACAGTGATACAGTTTTCCAATCTTCTAGAATATGTATGGAAGCATTTGTACTTCAGCTTAGAATTGAAATCCCACTGCGTTATGTAATAGGTGTTCAAAGTGAAAGATATTAGGCTGGTAAAATGTGCACTTTGTTCCAAATCAGCTCTTTAACCCCACATTAAAAGACAAGAGAGAAGGAAAAGCAGAGGAAAACAACAAATGATGCTATGGTTCTGCAGTTAACCCTTCTACCACGCACTGTAGGTATTCCAAATACAAGTAGATTTGAAACTAATGAGGGCTCCACGACCCTATACTTTAACTTAGAAGGCATGAATATGTCAGCAATGGAACTGGTAACATACAGATTGATAGAGCAAAGAAATAAATGTCAAAGCCCACATGAAAAACAAAAACATACATGAGAGTACAAATACACCTCATCTTGATTGTCTGTTGTTTCTGTGACAGCATAAGGACAAGGACAACTCTACCTGTCTCTGAAATCATCAGCCATTTTCCCTTGCTCTCTGACGGTCACTTGGCCTGTAGTTCATGGTCTTTGGTTTAAGTCAAACATCTGGCTTTACAGAATTGATAGAATAAATCAGACTGCACATTCATCCATCTACAAGGACAGTTTACTCTGCTTTCTTTGCTAGGAACAGTGTTTAGATGACTGTATAAGGAAAGTAAGTGAATTGTTTACGACAGCACTGGGAGCATGCAGCCAATACTGGTTTGTAATGGGGTTAGATCTAATAAGCTGAGGCTGTGACAGATGTGTCTCCCCAGAACACTTAAGAGAGTTCACTGTTGCTCTTTCTAGTTGCTCAGGCAGTTGCTGCAAGTACACCACTCCTTGGGAAGGTGAGTTTCCTACATTTTCTGGTATAATATCAGAAAAAAAAGAAAGTTAAAAATTAGATAACTTATTTAAGCACCATTTAGGTTAAATTCTTTTAAATTTAACCACTCTTTTGAAAAATTCTCGTATCTATCCACACAGGTATGAGGATTTCCTTATTTTAAAAGTTGTCACTTTTCCAAAGGTTTTCCAAAGTATTTCCAAGTATTTTATCTTAATTATTTGTTTAGCTCAGGTTAAACTCACACATGATTTCTATTTCCACAAAAATCAATTTAAGAAAAAACTCCCATTTTCCAAACAAGAAGAAAAAACCCCAGACTTTCAAATGGTATTTTCTCATCTCTCAGAACTGTGTTAGGATTCATTGTTGGAAGTTTATCCACTATGCTTTATTAAAATCTTACAAAACTAAAAGATGCCAGATTGGTTTAGATGTGTAATCCTTAAATTTGCTTTTCTTTTGACTGATCTATTATTTCTAAGCATCACTCCTTACTATCGGAATCTGAGGCAATGTCTTCTGTTTTCATTACAGAGGTATCAAAGACTTGATATGAAATACCAAAGCCTAAATCTGCTAATAGAAATCTCAGTGAAAACTTGGAAGGAGTATTCAGGCCTGAATTTGTGCTTTGCATTTTCTTATCCATCTGTTAGAAAAATTGAAAGGCCAGATGCTTCTTTGAGACTTTATCCTGCATTCGTACAGTTTAGTGAATCAAGTGCTATAGCTGAATTTCTGCAGATTCAGTAACACTTTGACATAATTTTGTTTCCTGAAATAAAAAGACATATATCTATTATGTTATTGAATTTTACGTGAAACCAATTATTTATTTTCTACTTAGGGCAGTTTATGTTTTGAGCATGGAGAAGCAGTTCGGCATCAAGGTGTTTCCTCCTGCCTGCCAGGCCCCGGCTGGGGAAGAAGTTGTTGCCAGCCACAAAAGTGGTGGGCCTTCAGACACCCAAAAGATTGTCCTCAGTTTTCCCGAGACTTTCTCTACAGTAAACTACTGCTCTATCTTTCCCTTTCTCTGTTCCCTCCGTGGCTTCATCTCCTTCCCCTGGATTGTCCTGTTTGCCCAGCACGATGTGGGGAGGGCAAATGCTGAGTAGTGCCATCTCCAGCCACAGCAAACTCCATCCCTGCCAAATCCACATTCAATATTTCCACTCGGTTATGAGCTTGAGAACTGAGCCAAGTAGCTCAGTCTGTGCCAATAAAAGGTTTCATTGAAGTGAAGACGTGGAAAAAGGTGAGGATTTGGACAATTGGGTTCTAGAAGGAAAAAGGGAAAGACAAAGAAGAGAGGCAGGGAATGACTATTAAATTAGTGTTTCAGCCTTCTATAAGTACTGCTTTCATGCAATAATCATGCAAATGAGATGACATTTTATCTATGTAGCCAAACACGACCACACAAGGCTATAAACATGTCTGGGCTAAGATATTCTCCTGATTAGTCAATGTAATAAAAAAGACTAATCTATGCAAATTAAAACATGCAGCAGTGTCTTTGTAATATCCAAAGCTGCTTAGTCAGGCTTCAGAAAGACAACACACATTTTATGGTTGACACACAAAGCAGCACAGTTGGGAATTGCCTGCTGGGAGCTAAATGCTACCTGTAGGATTTGGTGCCTTTACTGCCTGTCATCTGGTGCAAAGTCTTATCAGAGTGTTCTAGGAATACCCTGGGCTGCTACCAGCAGTCCTAGCAGACACAAGTTAAGAGTCTTTGTTAGGAAAACTGAGTGTTTGTTCTCTTCTGGTTCTAGAAGTCATAGATGCAAACAGGATTTTGACGCTTAAAAACTGAAGATACAATAGTACAGTTGAATTTACTAATTTTAAAGGCATTGTTGAGTAAGATAAATACACCTAATTTTTAAGAATTACTAAATACTGGAAAATTTACAATAACATCAAACAAATGTTATTAAATAGTCTACTTTGGATGCTAAACTACTGACCTGGTTAAGAAACTCAAATGCTCCTACATCTATTCGGGCACATAAGATTAATTAACAGGTTTTATTCTACAAGCTTTGCTGAAGTTTTCATAGATTATTAACTTATGTAATAAATCTTATCATAATATTCTTTTTTTTCATATTCTTTGGATTATTGGTAATGGTAAAAAAGTAACTGTCACTGTTTAAGGAACTTGGATTGTCCAGATTCTAATAGAAAAAAGCAACAATGTTAAGCCAAACCACCTGGATTTGAGAGAAAAAGATTATCAGAATAGTTTGAGCAACAAAGGATCATGACCTGCTAAACCCTAAGGCTTTGTCACACATGAGTATAGGATATATTCACCAAAATGAAAACCTGATAATTTTCTTTTACTTAAACTTACTAAGCGTTCTTTTCCAGAATAAATTGTTTTGAATAATTTAGGGGAAACAAAAACCAACCAACCAAACAAAAACCAAAACAAAGAAAGCAAGAAACCAACCCACAAAACACTTAAGCTTACAGAAAGAATAGGCCTTGAATGGAAAAGTAATACATTCTACATTGTTTCTTCATGATAACAATATTTTCAAATATATGTATAGTACAGCTGCTGTACTTGATGACAGACCCTTTTTAGATTGTCAGCTAAGTCAATCCACTACACTTTGCATATTCCAAGTTCACACAGTGTTTGGCTTCCTTTGGGATAAAATGAGAGGGCTCTTTACCAATTTAGAAATAATCTTTTTTATCTAGCCACATATGACTAAGTTTTTCAAAACTGTATATATAAGGAGAGGCTACACAGTTAATAACAGTCATTAAAGGAAATTACACATTTATGGTTATTTTGGGAAGCAAAAGGACTTGAACCCCCCATGGAAGGGGTCTTGGTAATAGACGATCTTTAAGGTCCCTTCCAACCCAACCCATTCCATTATGTTTCTATGATGTTTCCTGAGCTGACCCTGAAAGCTCAATGATTAATCAGTTAATTTGCTGTTAAACCAAACACTGCTTTAGATGTTTATTTTACTTCAGTAAAAATAATATTTCTGCTTGTCCATTAGAAAAGTAAACTACATAAATAATATCTAGACTAGAAGTATTCAGTTGTTCTTTGTGAATGGGAAACAGGCATATGCAAATTTCTGATTCTCATGAATAGGATTGTTTCCATTCCTCCCAGTACACAATGTCCATTTGGTAAGCAAACTGGAACCAGCAGAGCTCCTTGCAATATTTCTTTGAAAAACACATTTGTGGCTACTTTTTTAATAGACAAAACTAATCCTGTAGGGCATGAGCACTAGTTTAATACCAGGCGATGCATCTTGAATGACAAAATATTCAGGAGATGTACGGCCACAAGTGTGCTTAATGAGATATACCTGGAATCTAGAAGTGGAAAAAAAGTCATGCCATAAAAAGTTAAGGGAATGCATTAGTCATACCTTTCAAGTGGTTTTAAATGATCAAACTTAATCTGTTTACTACAACCTTAATAATTTTTTCTAAAAATATCAGGGACTGGGCAATGAACTTACAGTCACTAATCTGTAAACTATCTGTTCATCTGAAGTACCTTGTTAAAAACACTTGCTATTCCTTGGAGTGTAACTATCACCACTACAGTTCAGCAAAAAGCTGCTGCACCTGCAGCCTCCAAGTTCCTCAAACAAAACCTTGCAAAGACATATTGCAAAAACTGAGATCACTGTCAGCTCAGCGAGAGGTGGAGGAAAAACCAGGGTTGACTGATCTGCTGTTATCCAGGCTGCCTTTTCCTCATTCCTCTCTACCTCTGCCTATAAGTTCGCAGCATCTGCCTCTCCTGTGCTTTCTGATGTGAATACCTCTTCTGCTAAATGCCTTTGCAGTACCTCCTCTTGTCTTGGCTGTGCCTCCTTTAGGCAGAGAATTTATCTTTGGTGGGCAGGTGGAATAGCCCGTCAGTGATAGGAGAAAGTGGTATATCTCTAGAGCTGTTAAGGTTTAGCCACAGGCTTGAGTCAAATTTGCATGAGGCTTTAGGAAACCTCTTCAAGACTGAGAGATGTATCAATTTTATTTTCTCTTGCATATTTAAAGCTGGACCAGCAAAAAACAAAAGGAAAAAAACTCAGGAAAGGGGCAAGTTCTATCTGGATGAGGAAATGAACAGTGTAGTAACGAATGTGGGGGACAATATAAACTATTCCATGGAGTAAAGACAAAGGCCAACATGGTATGTTGTAGAAGAGCTTCAAGGCACTGAATGGTAAGAAAGACAAAAAGAAATATAAATTAAAATGAAGTGATATGTGTGAGGAAAAAATTGCATATTGTGTTTGGCTCTGAAATAGTTATCACCACAAAGGAATGAGATTTCAAAGTTAGGATTTCAGAGAAAGAAACCAAATGACCATATCTATTGTTACAAATTACTGTTATGAATTACAACTATTAACATAGATGTAAAGCTATGTTATTCCTTCCCAAAGGACTTGCAAAGCTTACCTCAGTTCACAAAATGGCTGGGCAACTTATGGAATAAAAATCCACTGACAACTATTGAATAGCAAGTTGTCTCCTAAAATTTATGAAATCTGTGACTGTGATGTGCTGGAAGCCATCAAAGTATTCTAGAGCAATATCACAACCTGACTATGTGGTCTTCAGAGGCCTTCTTAAATACCTGTGGCAGTCACTGCTGAGGACAGGGATAGATCTTAGGTCTGGGCTTAGTACAACCAAAATCAAGTTACTCAGGTAGGAAAGACCTACTTGTGTTCCTTATTCAACAGATGTGGTAATTTAGACCACAGGAAGACTGGAGCAGAACTTGCACTTAAAGAACAAGGAGCATTTCTGCAACTGGAGTACTGAAGATCTGGAACTGGAATTAGAGGAGGCTTGTATGATCATACAAACTAAATCCAAAATCCCCATGAAAACCATGTAACACTGTCCAGTGCAGGACTCTAGACAAAATTCAAAACTTCTAGCAAACAAATTATCTGTAGGCCTGCAGTAACTCAGGTTTACTGTTACTGCAATGTTGTCTCATTGGAATATTTAATTGCTGTTCACAAATTAGAATTCCAACAATCCCTGTTTATTTATGCTGAATATCTTCAAGTACCTGCCCACTCATTTTCCATGGAAGCAGCATCTTACTTGGATACACATGCTTGTAATTAAATGGTAACAGTTCAGTATAGCAAACTACATCCGGCTTGGGGCATGCAAGGTATCTCAGACCTTTAACTGTATGGACTGCAGTTCATGAAAAAAAAAGAAGTTAAAATAGTAATTTACCTAACTAATGTCTTGATTGATGGGTCAAGCTTGCCTTCTGCCCCATTTCTGCCTCCTTAGGTCCTCCTTGATCATGTGCTCTAGCCTGGAAGAAGAGGGCTGAGGAGCTGCCAGTTTCTGGGGGACCAGGCTCTGGGACCCAAACACCCTCCCTCCCTCTGAAGTCTGCCGGGACTGGGGTGCTGTCACCCCAGGGCTTGGTGACACTGCTGCCCAAGTATGTTCCACGTGTGGACGTTTAAAGTCAGGCTGCAACCACTGCTCACATCCATGCTAGGGGAGGCACTGCAGCAGCACAGGGCTTGCTGGAGGCCTACAGCAACAAATCTGGGGGCTATGGACTCCATTTCAGCAGTGCTACCACACGAAATGTTTGTTTGTTGTTTTGAAGGGTTTTTTTGGGGGGAGCGGTGGTGGGGAAATGCTTCCATTGTGCCAGAGACTGAGAAAAAAAAAAACAAAACCTTACCAAAACCTCACAAACAGAAAAACAAACAAACAAACAACCACCCAGATCTGATCACACCTTGATAATCTGTGCTTAATTCTGATCTTCATATTAAATATTACAAGTTAGAGACAATGCAGATAAAGATATGACAGTAATTGTACCACCCCATGGTATCCATGTAAAATCGAGACTCTCAATTTTGCATAGTGTAGGGGAAAAAAAGAAAAAACTGCAGAGTCTAGAAAAGAACCACAGGAGAGTTATAAAATGACCTTAGAAATGAAAGAAATAGCTAAGAAAGTAGTTTCAAATACATATGCAATTCAGCTAAACAACAACTCATGAAGGGACTTGGAAACAGTTTTACAAGGGACAAAAGCTAATACTGAATGAGTTGCTTCTCATTAGTCCATGGATGTGCAATTAACTGAGTAAAAGACAAAGACTGCAGTCGAGCTCAGAAGATATCTTCACAGTTTTCTTAAATTGTGAAATAATTGCTTGAGGGGAGTAGTGGCAACTCTACCAGTTCTGGGATATTTAAAAAACTACAGGGGGCATAATCCTAGAAACAGCATTTCAAGAGGGATTTTTACCAGCAAGTACTTAACAGAGCAGTTCCATTAATTGCTTGTAGCCTTTTATTTATTAACACTCAAAATTGCTAGGGTTGTCCAGGAAATTACTTTTGTGGCAAGTAATTGAAAATTATGAAAGCAACATTTTTTACAAGGTTAGAGGATATCAGTGCCACCAGATTAACACTGTATTTGAAAAAATTTACATACAACGTTCAAAGTTTCTTAAGAATCAACTGCTAAAGACAGCAGTTTACCCCAATTCTGGATTTTGTTTCTTTATTGCTTTAATTCCCCATTTAGCCTCTTAAAGGTCAATTTAATCTTATTTCAAATATTTTATCTTTTTTTTATTCATCTTTCTGTTGCTCTTTTATTCCAGTTTTCCTCTTGTTCCCTTAAACTCTATTACTTTCACTTTTCTTGCCCTCTCCTGCACATCCAGCTTCATTCTGTGTTTTTCCATCATTGCTGTCACACATGCCAAACCAGAATCCACCTTTTAGATCCCCTACTGGATTTTACCCCATGTGACCTTTATTTGGTTTTTTTTAGTTATTCTCCAATCTTTGTGGCTCCCTTTAGCAGTTTTCTCTCAATGCAATATTTGCATTTGGTTATGCAACGCAAAACAATATCATAGCTCAAACCATACTCCTCCTTATGGCTCTCCTTTCTTGTAGCTTCTGTTCAGACAATATACACACTTTGTTCAGTTTTATTTAAGTGCCACAAGGACAGGACTATGAATAGTCATTTTAAGACTTCAGAAAGCAAATTGAAAGGAAATAAAATGTTTCAGTACATAATAAGATGGCTTTTTAACTGTCATCTGTTAGAAAATAAAAATGCGGAAAAAAAAGGTCTAAAAGTATGCTTAGAGGTCAGCTACCAAGGACTTTTTTTAAGAAATGGTTATTTTTTCACTTCTAGCAGATAAGTTATGATCAGAAGATACTTCCCTTCACCCATTCCATCTTTCCACCAGACACATTTTTTATTTTTATCTAGACCTAAATACAACCTATGCTTCTTCAAAGAGTAGTTTCTCTCTCTAAACATTTTGGTCATTAATCACTCATAAACAGAGAACTCAGAGGCATCAAACATTTTCCCCCTTACTCAGCTGTTCAACACTGTCCCTTAACCCATCAGATCTTTTCTTATCATTGCAACTACTCAAGAATTTAATACAGATGACAAGCAAAAAACATTGTCCCCTTTTGTGAGTTTTGTTTTGTTTGGGATTTTTTTTCTGTTTGGTTGGAGGTTTTCTTGTTTTGGTTTGGTTGTGGTTTATTTCCCCCAGAATGAGATCACCCCATTTCTGGCTTTGTTTGAGCACCAAAAAAAAAAAAAATAATTAAAAATGCCTTCAACAGCAACAGGCTAGAACATCAACAGAATACAAAGTAATTTAATCTCTCCCTGGCACATGGAGCAACTCTTGCAATTTAAATGGCCCTAGTTGTATCTGCACAGAGAGCTCCTGAGAGAAGCTTGGGTGGCCCTGGCTGGGTACAAGAGGCACCTGAGAGCTGGACTGAGTGTGCCACAGTGCTGTCCCTCAGCTGCTGCTCCCTCTGCTCCTGTCACATTTGCACACTCAGGTACTACTTCAGCCTTTTCATTTAATTTCCCTGCTCAGGATAAAGATGTGGATAGGAGAGGCTGCTGGTTCCTGTTTCTCTCAAATGCTCAACCAGGATTACTTAACAGTCCATCTCTGATAAGCCAGAATAGCACAAATGGTGCCGCTTTTAAAATCATAGCACAGTACAAATACTTGACATTTTTAATGCATATGGGAATAGCTAAAATAATAGTGTCCTAAAAAAAAAAAGAGACATACAATAAAAGTAAAAGGAGGAAAAAGTAAATACTAATTAGTTCCTCTTCAAAAGAAAACAGAGGAGAAGAATCCCATATTGATGCTGATTTTCACATGCTGATTTTCAGTCTCATTTCTATGCTATTCTCTGATTAGTAACAGAGACAGGCATAACATTTCAAACACACCCAGGTACATTTACTTAGCTGCTGTGCTTTAGAGAGCTCTTCATTTAAATAAGAAACTAGCCTGGGGCAAGTGCCTCAGAAGAAATACTTGCTAATAGATGCTCAACCCTATATCTTAGCTGGCAAAATTAAGTAGCTGTCGAATCAGATTAATCAGCTGTCATGCAGAAAAGAAATACATACACAGTGGCACTCTGAAGACAAATTACTAAACAAATTTGATGCCTAGATAACTCTACATTTTTAATTCAATTATTTATTCAGTTCAATGCCTTTATTTAAATGGTAAATACCAGTTTCTACTTTTTTAACATGAGCTGCAAATAAGAAATGAAAAACACTCAGTGTAAACCCCATCTTCTCCAGTAAAGACTAAGGGAGAAGGTACAGATAGATATGTTGCAAAAAGCCTTAGCATGAGCATCTTTTTTATAATGTCTAGAATAAACACAGACAACTACTATTACAGATTACTTAAAAGCACTTAAAACAGACCTGAATTTTTACTGTTGTTGGTTGTATTTAACAAGCAGCAGAAATCACAGCACGGCAAACAGCAAAGCATTTTCCTGCTATAAACCCAGGAGTTAAATGGTCCTGAGCGGTGACCTACATGTACGTGAAGGGACTTTTTCAGTCAGTACTTTCTGTGTGCAACAGTGTGGTGGGATAACCACATCTTCCACCATTCTTGATGGAGTTGCAGGCTGCCACTGAATTAGACCTGTTTGCTGTAACTGGAACAGCGGAAGCTGTTGCTCATGTTCGATGAAGCTAGGGACTTAGTATGTAACATTTTTCCAGGCATAATTACATCAAAGCAGAGTAAAATTAAGAACTAAAGTCTTTAAATAAAGTCTTCTAAGTCCTGTTAATGGTATGTCTGGGTTTTTTAAAACAGGTTCTTCAAAAAATACAGACAAAGTGTTCAGCAAAATCTGAAGACAGGACATGTTTTCACAAAGTAATAGAATTCTTTTCAATGATTATTTAGTTTGAAATTCAGACTAACATGACCTATGTCATAAAGCAACATACATCTGGGATCATAAGAATTAACCACCACCACCACTCCCTGCCCAAAAAAACCTTCATGAAATTTTAATTTTTTTCCTCCAAATCTGTGCCCAAAATAACACATTTCTGTCTTTTATGCAAGGAAGAGTCACTGATTCATCTTATGTCCAGCAGCTTTCACAACCTTTTCTTCTAAATTTCTTGTAATTTTGAAGTGGCCAGATGACGTTGGATCTCAAAGTGAAAGAGAAGCTAGTGGAGACTCTGCTGCTTTTTGCATGAACTTAAGTAGGCTCAGATTTTACCAAGAAAATATATGCTGCAAAAATGTCTGGTTTTAGTGTCTTTAATACGATTTGCATAAGTATTGAAACGGATTCTGAAAACATTTTCCAGGTTGAGGTCAACAGAAATCCCAGAAGATTATATTTTTTTTGTTGCTTACTGTAGTGGGGCAACAGCCTAATGACTTATTTCCCAAATTCCCCAATGATAGGCTGGCTCTGTACTTATTTGCCTATATATTTGAGCACTTTCTACATTTAAAGTACAAAGACAGAACTGGTAAAGGCTTTTTTCTTTTTTTGTTCTGCTGAACTAGTGAAATCATTCAAGGTTAATACAATTAGGTGACAGATAAAGTTCCTGATGGATGGGACTGCAGTGACACTGAAAAATGTGGTGCTCACTCTATTAAGAGATATTTCTGCATCCAATGCAATTAAGGGAGGTACAGATGTGAATATGGTAGTAGCTGGAAGAAGAAAAAGAAATGGCTTCATACATTTGTAAACCTCTATAAAAGACATTTGAATTGAGATAAATACTGGTAGGGAGACCATCTTTCTTCTTATGATGAAGAAGGTCAATTCAAGGGACAGCACTCATAGACTATGTCACTAAGCTGTGAAATCCAGGAATGTTCCTGACATGGGATTTGTCTGGAGTTTCCCTGTCTTCTCTATTGCAGAAACTGAGAGTTATGGAAGACAGGGCAGTGCATACTGTGGAATGAATCTACTCTCAGGCTGGAATAAGACTCTCAACATGCTGTGGACAAAGCTTTTTAAGAACTTTTAGGGACAATATAGAGGTAGAAGGTGTCTCTTAGCTTGAATTTATCATATGAGCCTCAAGTCAAATTAGCATTTTTAAAAATGAGCTTTTAGTTTTTTCCTCAAAAAATCTACAAACAATAGGAGTGATATTTACAAACATCAGAAGCAATGTTAGAAAAGAAGTTATGTTCTGAAAGAAACTAAGCAGAACATGATGCTGCATTGCAGCTCTATTACTGGCTCCCTGTGCAAGTGTGAATCTTCCTAGATCTAGATCAGACACAAGAACAAAACAGAAGTCAAAGAGTTTGTTCTGATCTACATTTGATAACCTTTTATTTACAAGTATCGCAATAAGAAAAGTATTGGTAAACGCATCAGTCCAGCATGGGCCATTTCCACCAGCTCTTTCCCATGTGAATTCTCCAATGTCTAACGTACCTCTGCTCAAACAACTGTATTTGACTCTCCTTTTTCCAAAGCCTGCAGTATCATAATCACTGGAATTTCGTCTTTCTGTCAAACCTGGTTTAAGTTGGACAACTGATTTTGAAGTTATCACCTCCATCCCACTACCTGCATTCAGAGACTGCAGGACTACAAAAGTCTCATTTCCCCAGGGGAGATGAATGGAAATGAGCTAGCAATGCTCACTAATGTTTTAGCACCAAAAAAGTGCCAAATTATCAGAAAACCTCTGAATGGTTTTTTTCCTTGAGGGAAAAACATGGGTTTTTTTCTCTTGCAAATAACACTGGCAAATCCACAGTACTACATACTTTCTGCTTGGAAGTCTTTGTCAGCAGTCAGAGCTTCACAAAGTAACAGACTAAACACTGCCACAACTGTAAACTACATATATTTTTACAGTTTGCTTTTCTTTCTATGCTCTTTAATAATGTGTGCAGATCCATTAAAATGGATGGCAGCTTTCCATCATAACAAGAATTGTCACATTCTTCTACTAATATGAAACACCCCTGGAAATTAATATGCTGGTACAATTTTTATAACCATTACTTTCCTCTGCTTTCCCCAGGTAGAGAAAAGTTATGCCTACCTGGTGTTTTTCCTTAGTGTCTCTTATCACAGATCACAGGCACGCCAGGTCTCCAATTTAATATAATGAAAACTTCTGATAGAAAATTACATTTATAATCCTGAAAAATATTCTCTATTTTGATCAAGAATACATATCTTCTGGATAAAGGAAAGGAAAAGGAAAGGAAGGGAAGGATAATTTCAAGTAAACAGAATTTGCCTATTCTTTATTAATGATTCTATGATTATGTGAGAATTATCATAAGAGGATTTTTGCTGCATCATCAACTCCAGTGTACAAAAAGTAATTACTCTTTAAATACGGACAGCTCAGAATTAAGAATTATGTGTCCTTATTTACCTCTGGCCACTGAAAAAGACATCTGCTCAAATCTGACACCAAGTGTCCATTATAAATAACTAATGCCCATATTAATGTTTTCAGTACACCATGGCATTTTAACAAGCAAATGCTATTACAGAACACATAATTTCCCCACCTGCATTCTGTAACAGCAATAGTGTTCTTAATGTTTATTTATTGAGGAAAGTTGTGGTTATGGCTATTAGGAACACTTTTCCAAAGTACAAGTGTCATTCTGGGGCTCATCCAAGAAGGCTTCCAACTCAACAAATGACCATAATAATCATTTTTTTACTTTAGTACCAAAGAGAATGTATGCTTCATCTATGTATCCACATAGGTAACATTGCCAGAAGGATTTCCATCAGGATGTATTAACATTTTAAGCAAATTCTCTTCCCTTAGTAGGCTAAACATAGGCCTATTTAAAGTGATTGTTTTAATGAATATAAGAAAAAGTGCATCTAAGGTAGCAATAGAACCAAGACATGAAAGTACTAATATATTAGAGACATTAAATTCACAGTAATGGTTTTACTTCAACAGAAGAATAAGCCAGGTTTGTTAGCTTTGCTATAAAGTTCAGGAAAGTGACCACCACTTCATGCAGGCATCTATTTTGAGGCGCTATAAACAGAGAGCTAAATCTGATAGCCTGAAATGTCCTAATGAAGAAAGAAGTACGTTTAAAATCCTGCTCTTGTGCTAGTCAGCACTGCAAGTTAGAGCCTTCTCGGCAAAAAGGCACGAATATTGCTTCTGTTGCTTCCTTCCCGTATTTTATCTGGCTCTGGAGAGCCATGTGAAGATATATAGCAGCAACCTTTCCAATCTGCGAGACACCATTTATCACCCGCTCAGATGAGTTCTGACACTTGAAGAGACCACAAGGTGTTTTATTACTGGTACCAAGTACAAAAAAACCCCAACAAAAACATCAGGTTGACTTACAGTGCATGATAATATTCTAAGGACAGGTTTTTCTCCATGCTATTGACCCTATAAGCCTTGGGGCAAGTTTTCTCCTTGGTACTGCTACCTAGTCCACAAAAGATGCTGATTTTTAAAACTGCAAGGTGCTATTATATATCTTCCAATTTCTCCATACAAAGTCTGCCAGGCCCCTTGGCTATCCTAGTAGGAACAAAGCAGTTATTCATAAGAGAGGACAATGGTCTTCTGAGAGTCAGGGGATATTACTTCTCTATTATATATCCAGACCCCAAATTATTTCACTTCACTATTCCCAGTAACACATGGTTAAAAACCATTTGTCAGCTAAGTAGATGAATTGCTTATAAGTGAATAAATTTAGGGTCTTGACTTTTGTCAATAGGGTGATGTGATGCAGTATGTAGAAATTACTGGAGAGGACTGACATGAGCACCAAGTCACTGAAGCACACTTGCAAATGAAATCGCAATTGCCAGATGATTTCCCTAGTAGCTATAATTTTGTTTCTGACACAGACATGTCTTTAATGACTGTCCTTCCAAGATCAGCTAACATCCCTCCAAGACCAGCTTCTACTAAATGAGGCTGCATATTCCATCCAGGGTTTCCTATTTACTACACAAGGCCTGTTTTTTATCACAAATCATGATATTGCAAAAAAGAGGATATAGGTTTTTTTCTGTCTCTGGAGTGAATGATAATCAGCAGAACACTTTTCCATCTTCTCTTTTTCTAAACACTGATTTTAATCTCTATCACCTAGGAGGCTTTTCACAATTTATAAATATTTTTAATAACAAATGAAAAGTATTTATATTTACACTGGGCAAAGAAAAGCTAATGCCCTAAATTAATAAATTCACCCGTGTACTACAGGAGATGTGGATAGTGAGTGAGGATCTAACAACAGCACCTCCTTTGGAGGAATTTATAGATGAAATCCTGTTTTGCTTTTCATGGCTGTATTCAAAGATGCTCGAAGATCCTACACGTGATGATCCCACATCCATGTTTCATGGCTTCTACTCCACTGGCAACTTTGCAGCAAGATGCTTGTACAGCTCCACAAGTTCCCCCCTCTGGACAATGCCTATTTCCCTTCTTTTGTCTGAAGCTATAGTTGGCTGTCTGTTCTCAGACTGAAAGTTCCTGACTATTTGCAAGGACCAGTTCCAGGAAGGGTGGGTTAGGAGCCATACAGTTTGCTCTAACATCTGGAGTTATTCCAGAAACTGCTTGCAAAGTGATACTCCCTCTTGTTTTGCTTTGGGGACTGCCTTGGACTTGCCACTCAACACAAATTCCCTTCTGTGGATTCTGATACAAAGGAAAAAAAGGAGAAAAAAAAGGTTCACAAAAAACTATGATGGATTCTGGTCAGTCTCAAGCTTTCCGCACAATTTTCTCCTCTAGCACTGAGAGGTGGGATTTGCCAAAACATCTAATTTTAGTGCCAATGTATCACTTTCAGAGATAAAGATCTGCAATGGAAGAGTAGCTGCAGAGGACTATGCATAACACGCCAACACAGCTGTGTCTCACTCCTATTAAAGTGGTTTGGTCTTTTATTTAAAGAGAGCAGAAATCATACACTGAGCACCAGTGCTAGCTCACTTGTGAAAGTGAGGGCACAGTATCACATGAACTTTCAGGCTTTTATCTTTATTGGTATTAAATGCCAAAAGTTTGGATTTGAAGCTTTTTTCAACATACAGGCATGGAAGCTGAAGTTACATCTTTGATTTGCAGCCTGGAAAGGGTTAAAATTAAAAAGGACAGACATCTCCAAGTTAAAAAACAAGGAAGAAACCCTTTTCAGACAGCCATGTATATCATGAGAACAGTTACTACAAATGATAAATTTCATAGCCTCACAAAACATAGCGAAGAATGTGTCTCTGGGAGATGGAGCAGAGTAGGCCAGTAAATGTGTTGTAAGCAAGAGGGTACTTCTTCCTCTGTATCAGGTCTTTTCCCTTTAGTTATGGGAAGAGAGGAGCAGGAATAAAACATTGTGATCTGCAGCAGTGGCAGCTGTGCTGCTGATCCAGGCATAAGGGCACAGAAATTCACAGTGGTACTGGTACTTTGTGGAGACAGACAGATATGCTTTTGGATTTCCATGAGTGGTAAGTCTTTTTCCTTAAGTTCCAGCTTCCAAAGCAACATGAAACACAGAAGTGGCTATTGCTTTTCTGATGCAGCTATAATCACCTTAAGTATATAGTCACACTACTTGAAATTCCACCCAGAGGAATGACTACTTATACACGAGTGTTTCCACTTAATCTCCCAGTTCAGATAGGTGCCTTTTCTCCCTGAAGAAGGGAAAAAAAAAATCCAATCCCAAACCAAACCAACAAAACCAAAAAACAAACTCCAAAAAACCAACTTTGAGTACATGCCTCTTGGGAAATCAGCTTAGATCTAGGCCTTGTTCTTTCTTCTTTAGCCTCCATCATTCATGGGGAGGGTAGAAGGGGAACTGAAGGCCAAAAGATTAGCCCTCTCCATTGAAAGAGTCAGAAAAAATGGTGCCAACAGATTATCTTTTAGACCACGACGTCTTTATATACTTTGTGGAATCTGTCCCAATGACGCTTTTGTGGAAAAATGAGCAAAACAGAACTCAGACATTTCCAAGTGTCTACAGATGTCTCAGCTTTCCAGTGAATGGGAATTAATTTTCCTCTGATCAACCCTTGATGCACTTGAAGGTCAGGAAATGATCCAAAATCAAGACCCAAAACCTCTGATGAGCCTTGTCCCTGAAGGACTGAGATACCAGGAGAGATCTCCTGGTATGAAGGTTGGCATGGAGAAGGAAGGCAGCCCTAAACTCTGTGACTGTATGTTCAAGCTTGAGTAAAGAAACTCAAGTTCTTAAGCCAAATGAATGAATACCAGGACAGCTGTCAGGACACACTGGCTGTAAACCTTTCAGGGAAAGGAAGCAAGGAACCTTTCACACCTGAGCCAACAGCCACAATGTGGTGTGCTTTCTCTCCTGGCCAAAGCAACTCTGTGTGCTATGAAAAGATACTCAGCAACACAAGTAAGAATGACTGAAGCAGGTCTCTGCTTTTTCTTATGGCTCTGTCCTCCATTTGAAATCAGTGCTGTCAGTATCAAGTGGGAAAGACTCAGTAAAAAGCAAGAGCTAGACTTGGATGACTAATCTAAATTAGTGGCCAAACTGTTAAAAGAGAAGCTTTGAAACCAATCCTTTGGGTGTTTATAAAGCACAGAGAGCCTTCATCAACACTTCCCTCGTGGTAGTGATTGGTAGTTCTGATCCATCTTTCTCTTTGCTGTCAATGCTCACACTGCATCTCTCCAACCATGAAGTACATCAGATTGTTCCTTTTAAACAGACTGTAAACCTTCATGCACCAAAGAACAGCATGTGTAATTTAAGATTACAGGTTTTATAAAAATATTAAGGAAAATATGCCGTATATGCATCAAGCCGTGATGAAAGGAAACAGTGCAGTTCAATCACAGTAATTACCTCCCCAATGGCTCTGAGGCCAAAAGGTCCCCTGCTCTTATATTACTTGAATGCTCTCTAATCTTCCACAAAAGCTATACTATTCATCTTTTATGAATTCAAATATGATAGGAAAGAGTGCCTGCTTCACTGTGAGATGATTTGATAGAAAACTTTGTTAACATATTCAGAATTGAAATATCATTTTGTCCATTGTATATCTCCACCCTGAATATCATAAGAACATAACATAAAAAGGTCTCTGGCTCAGTACAGACATTCTTACAAAGATCCACCTTGCCTGAGATCCTGACTCCAACAGGCACCAAAACCAGATTTAGAAATAACAATATCAAAGAAGTGTAACACTGTACTTGTCTAGCATACTCTGTATTTCAAAAGAGTTTGCAGCTGAGGGAATTCCTGACCCACAGCTCATATCCCTTTTAACCCTTGTAAATGAATACGTACAACATCCTGTGAAAAGAATGCTATCTCTTAGCAAATATGCACTATGAAAAGCAGCTTAAAAAAACCCAACCCCAAAACCTAGGTCTGCCACTAGCTAATACGTGGAATCAATGCACAGAACACTTCTATCAGGCTTTCTGGAGCACCATAAATGCTTTATGAATGTGTTCCTCAGTGGTCCTTCCCTCTGTAAAGTGAAAGACAGGAACAGCACACTAACACCTAGCACAATTATTTCAACATGTTAAATTTTTAAAGACATCTTGTACATACCACGTTTCCAGAGCCAAAAAAAAAATAGGTAAGAAGAGTGATGCAATTTTATCTACTAACTCATAAATAGAAAATTAGAATAATAAATTACATTTCCCAAACTTGGAAGAAATAACTTCTCTCTTTCTCAGGAGCTGCCTTGTGTTACAACAATGAGGGTGACAAGCCACAGTGATAAAAATCCAAATGAGAGTTCTTTGTACAAAGTAAGATCCATCCACTGCCATTTGGGAAATGCTCATTCTAATACTAGAACCAATGATCATCTTGCTCATGATACACACTCCTCTGGAAAAAATACTGCCCATAGCTCCCATGCTGGCCTTGTTATGCAGCTTTTGCATAGGTCTGCTCAAAGCAATAAAGCAGATTGTGGTCTCAGTGAGACAAAACATTTGTGTCCTGAGGGCTGACAGGGATTCTGCAGGGGCAAAAAGCAGACGAGGCAGTGCAGGCAGGTGAATATTACTTCCCCATCCCCTCATCTAATCTCTTCATGGAATCATAGAATAGTTTGGGTTGGAAAGGATCTTGGTTTCTTATAATTGATATGGTTTCTTTTGAGGATAGGGAAATTACTGGGTGATTTCTAAACAAACACAAGACCAAAGCAAATCACAGCCAGCAGGACAGACCCTGTATAGCTACCAACACGAAAGACTGCACACAGCCAAACCTCTGATTGATGACCATTCTGTAATTAGGATATTTTAGGCAAACAATGCAGTTCTTCAATTCCATTCCCAGTGGGATTCAAAAGGAAATCATGCCCGTGACTTCAGTGTGCCAGAAAGGCAGCAATGAGCAATAAATCAACAGCCAAACTTTACCATCACACACACAGTTTGGGGCCATGATACAGTTGATTGAGAATAAATACAGACGAGACTTTGTAGTGTTATATTTAGAATAATTTGGAGAACACTGAATGAAGATGCAGATATCTCCAATGATGAGAAGGATTTCAATAACATAGTAACAATGACAAAATTATTCTCTTTGCAACTCAAACTAGTGACAAGGTATATTTGGAATGCACTCAGAACTGGAAAGGTCCGTTTTGGTATCTTTTTAAAGCAGCTGTTGATGTTACTACATTAGAAACATTAGACTACATAATTGATTATTTTTTTAATATAATTGATTTATTTTCACTACTTTTGTTTTATGTTTTGCACAATAATGTAATTTAGGGACTGTTGCCTTTGTTAGACAACTTGAGAGACATAAAGCAGAGTCCATCAAGCACACCGGGATGCCACTGCTCTTCAGGGCACAGATTTTCTTCTCAGATCAAATTCTTCCAGCCAGTTTCTGTCTTGTAGTCCAGCAAAGCCAGTCAACTCTTCCCTTATCCAGGATTTCAGACACTGTTGGTTTGTCTTCCTGTTGTTCAGGAAGAATCACAGACTGCATCTGATGTCCTGTTCTGTGCAATAACCACTGGACAAGATACCATTATACTCAAGCACAGCAATATTAAGGAAGAGACTAACCATGGGGTTTTCTTAAAGCAAGCTCTTTGAGACTTTAAGATGAATCACAGAGCTCAACAAAACAATATAGAACATTTCCAATAATTCCATAGTTTAGATTTTAGAAGACACTATGGAGTTCATAATAGGAACAGTTAGTAATTAAAAATGGCTAACTAAGGGGTTTTTCTTCCCGTTATTTTAGCCAGTGTTTCTGTGTTTAGAAATCAGTTATGTACACAGACTAAAATGATGCTATTTAAACAAATGCACACTTTAAGTAGCTAGCAAAAATTATCAAAAGGTTGCAATATAAACCTTCTGAAATAAACATTCAAACCTAAAAAGGCACTGTAACACGTTCTTCAACTTGTGATATAAATTGAAGTGAATAGACTTAGCACTCAACTCTTCTGACAGAGCAAGAGCACATAAACCTCTTCTATCAAACTCAACACAGCTGGAACCCAACTGTGCACTCCCTGAGCAGCAAAAAGAAAATCTCCAGTCCATGTACAGCACAGTCACTGCCAGAACTACCGGAGGGACCACAGCCTTCATTCAGGTCCTCTAAACCCTACTCTTCTCTGTGACATTACTGCACAATGTTATGAGTCTATAATTGCTCCAGAGAAAAGAGACAGCTGCAAGACTCTGCACATTTGTGAGTCAGTGGGCACATTTACTGTCAATAATTTCCATAAGAGATAAAATGATGTTGCACAGAGTTGGCCTCAGTTCCTAAAACTCAAGCATTTGTGGTGCACCATTTCCAAGTGTTGGCTAATGGCTCTGTGTTTGCCAGTTAATACTGCCCCTTATGTTATATTTCAGTTAGCACTGGCAGAAACTAAGATGTCAGTTTGCAAATTCACACCACCAAGCCAAGCACCCCTTTCCTGGCCCACCCCTGTCCCCACAGCCTTGCCCATCCACCCTTGGCTGGGTCTGACCACTGCTCCCCTCACTGGGTCTGATCCTGTTCTCCACTCACAGCTCCCTGACTACTGGCCCCAGTAACCCCCTGAGAGCAAATGCTGCAGTTTTACTATGCACTACATCTTGAAAGTGTGTAAGTAATCCACACATGAAAAACATCATGTTTGAACATGGGAGCCCAGAACCACAAGTCCACATGTAAAACTGAGCCAATTTGATTTCTTTTTCCTTTGGAAAAAGAATTGGCAACATCAGTAGCTGATTATTTTTCATCAATAGTTTTAAAAAATAAATCTTGCAATATATAGTAAACAGAACATTCATGAGAGCTTGCCAGCAAGGCAGATACTGCCTAGACTCTTTACTAAAATGACTCCAGAAACAGAAGACTTTTAAGAAGGTAGTTAACATCATGGAATAACAAGTCTTACTCAGTTCTTTAATCCTAAAGGTATTTTAATTACATTTGAATAAATAATTTTCCAGACCAACATAATTACTTGCAATATCACCTCCTTCCTTCACACACCATGCAGACAGCTATGGTGGGAACAGCTCCGCTATTATTCTGGCAGAGAAGAGTGAGGAAATCTTGAGTCTAAGAAAAGACTAACATGCTTAAATTCAGTCTTTGCATTGAAAGTAATATTTTTTAAATGAGGAGTTCAAAATATATCTCTTCTATCTACTTGCTTCACTTACATCTTCCCTTTTAAAAATGCAGCATTAAGCTCCTGAAAGGAAAAAATAAAATCAAATCACTAACCTGAGCACGATCGCAGAGAGGGAAGATCTGAACAGTGCTCAAACACTGCTAAAGAAATATCCCTGCACTGGCAAGGTCATTGCTGTTTCATGGCCAGGACTCTGCTGACTGGACATTGCTAAAACAACCCAGTAGCAGGCTGGTCTTCTGAGGAAAACAAACACTTAGAAAATACCAAGTTTACTGAGTACATTTTCTCTTCGCATATGTTTGAAATTTTAGCTCAAGTTCTTATAAATGAAGTGTAATGCAGTCTCCTCTGCTTTCTCTTTCTCCCCTCCCCAATTTTTTTCCAGTGAAAATCAATGCCCATGAAAGCTGCAGGATGGGAACTTCAGAGACTAAAGGCCTCTAATTATCCAGAAAAGCACAAAAATCTATCCTTCCCCATTTAATCCTAGGAATGCCTCAACCCCTCTTTGCAAGGATCACCTCCCTAGGAGAGGAAAAAAGAAATCAGTTCAAGGAAACAGTTTGACCTTGAGCTTTCTGCTAAGCCTCCAGTGATGCTAATTATTGCCAAATCTGACAAATCTCCTCATGGCAGTGTCACCTTGCTGTTAGAAAATACACTGAGAGCCAAGTCACCGGAAAGTGGTCACTGCAAGGAATAGCTCGTTCACCAGGGGTCTGGGTACCACATTGCCTAAAATCACTTTGCCCTGAACTAAAAACAATAACAAAATATTGTAAAGCTTAGATTGATCTTTTCCTCCCCCACCCCACCAGCAGAAATGATTTCTATTGATTGAGAAAGAAAAATTGCTTAACAAAATGCAAGGCAGCATTCTGCAACAAAAGACTCCCTGAACCAGAAGTCCAGAAATGTAATCAAGTTTTTCTTCTGATGGGATCTGAAACTCAAATGTAGAGCCTTAAAAAAAATATTGAATATACTAAAATGAAACACCAAACCTAGGCATTTTGATTTTAAATCGTTTCACTCAAGTTAGACCAGAATAGAAATCATTTGAAAAAGCTACACTGAAAAAAACACTGGCTGCTGCTATCTCAATTCCAGAGTTTTAAATATGCATATCTACTATAATAACTTAAAATTGACAGTTTCCAGAAGTTTCTCACACTTCAAACTAATGATAGCTACTTAAATGTGTAGCCAGATGCAGTCACCAGGACTGCTAAGAAACCTTCTCAGGACAGGAAGAGAAGGGAGGTAAATTTACATTATTGATACATAGATGAGCTGAATCTAGAATTTCTACCAGTGTTATAATATAATAAAACTGTAATTTAGATTCACAAACTGATGCAAACCCCTACATTACTGTGATATGCCTGGTTAGTGTACCTGTTGGCAAAGTACCTTTAACATAATGAGGGTAAAAATGACTTAAGTTTCCAATTCTAACCATCTGGCTTAAACGACATTATGAAGTTTATATGGAAACATCTCGAAAGGAAAGTCTGGTAATATAGGATGTTTGAGACTTTACTTACCAACAAGGAGTGGTTAAATCCTAAACCACTAAACAATTCACAATGTTTTTTTTAAAAAAGGGTAAACCTGAACTTTGCCCAGTGGCAATGCAGTGTTATTAGAGTAGCAGGTGATGATACATTAAGTGTTCATTTACGGGTATCTGCTGAAGACTTTAACCTGGATTCATGCCAAAGTTTTAACCTTCACACAGACTTCTCCCCCTGACCCATCCAGGTTTAGAGATGCTATCAAATCATTGAGTCATATGCTAGAAATCACTTTTCACTTCAATCAAGGCTGGGAGCCATCTACTTCGAAGGGAAGATACTGGCACAAATCACTAGTATTCAGAGTCTGTAAGGTACCCTTCTGAAAATTCCTCTCATCTCCCCAAGGACAAACAAGTACTTCTGCAGCAGACAATAGATTGACTAATCCTAAAGCACTAACAAATACATACACACACAAGCAAAGCAAAACAAAACAACCAGAAAAGAAAAAAAACAAAAAAACCCACCAAAAAACCCCTACCCCAAAATAGAAAAAAAAAACCTCAACAAAAAAAAGCACTCATAAAAAAATCACACACCAAAAAAGTAACCAAGAGGAAGCTTTTCTCTGCCTATACACACAGATCAGTGCTGTGCCTTTGCACCACCACAGCTTTACAGCAGTGCTGCAGCATTAATCTAATACTAAAAAAAATTGAACAATAGCTAATGCTAACAACATTCAAACAAGGAACATACACATCCAGCACAGAAAAGCTTTTGATGCAACATATACTAAAACTAAAGCACGCACATCGAAAAGATTAATCCTGTTGTTCTATCTGCATTACTGAAATCCTGTATAGGAGTTAATCAGTCTGTGGAAAAGCCTTGAAAAGTAGCAGAAAGACACAATGCCACTATTCAGATTTTACACACAGGTGAAAATATATTTAATACTCAATACTTTAACTAGTGTAGACCTTGGATAGGCTGAGCAATTTCACAGTTGAGAGACATCTATGCAGTGATTTGCACTCCTGGAACAGACTTAAAATATCTCTGATCATCAATTATCTGGGCAAGGAAAACATGTTTAGTGTAGGTTTTTATTATTTTTCCCCCTAGGTTTGGCTTGAGTCATTTTAAGGCACAATTTCACAGTCTATATACATTAATATGTACTGATTCACTCTTGAATCATCAGTTTAAAAGAGAACAGTGTTTGCAAAGAAGCTGCAACATAGAACATATACAAACTAAATGGGGCTGTAAAAGCAAGAAGGTGGAATATATTAAAAAACCACAGCAATTTCAGCTACATCTTAACAAACATTCAAAAAACTTACAGAATGCCATAATTAAGGGATAGCCTTTCATGTATCTGCACCATGATGTAATTCTTAACTGTACAACCATATCCAAACTCTTCTGCAAGACCTTTGTCCATTTTAATGTAAAAGATGGATTGCAACATTCATTCAATGAAAAGATACTTAAAATCTGGCTTTCTCTTCAGTGTTCAGTGTGTGACCATATGCTTTAGTTTAGCGTGGTCCATTCAAACATGGTCTGCAAACAGGAGAGTTAATTTGTGTGTGAAATTTTTCCAGTATTCCTTCATATAGTAAAAGACAACATCACAAATATTAGTTTATTTTCACCAGACTCCTTCTAGGAAGGGAATTATCTGCAATTTTCAGATCAAGAAGTGGAAGGGAATCATATTATCTGCAATTTTCAGATGAAGAAATGTAAGACAGAAAAAAAAATAGCACATATTTAGTGATTTGGAGCCCACTTAGCAAGGAATACAATCTGTTATTTTCTAGAACTCTTCATATTACTTGGGCTTTACATATCCAAAGTACTCAAACTCTGTCAACTTTGAGGGCTCAGCATGCCTGTAACTGAGATCCTCAATTCTCTTTTCTGCGAAAATTCAGATTTAAACAAGTTGATTAACACAATACAGGAGTTCAGTGGCACAGGTATTGTTATAATTCAGTCCTTCAAGGCAGCACTGAACTACTTCAGAGACACGACAGTATTTTCTCTTCCTCCCCTTCAGCTTGATTCACCTAATACCTTCCGGTTTCTGCATGAAATGAAGCAAGGTTGTAAAAATCATTCATGGTGAATCACAGGAACCCTAAATCTCACTGTTTTCTACGTATAAAAAGCAATTTTGGCATTCCCCGTCAGTAACTGCTGAAGCCCCCAATTTCCTTCTCGCCCTATATGCAGGAACACTTCTGCCTTCCAGCCTGCCCACTGATGCTTCCAGTGCCATCACAGCAAATAAGCAAGTGGACAAACCCATCTGTTTGGCATTTCAGGGAAGAGGAGAGGATTAACTCTGCACTGTATACGTTAAAAGTAAGATGAGTGTGAAGGTGTTATTGCAAGCATACCAACATCTACAAATACCCAGGCTCCTGCTGGCAGCCAAGAGCACAGCTTGCTGTGTCACCAACCAAGCCTTGACACTGAGCCATCAGACAACAGCAGCACTGTCAGGGCTATACTCCCTGCTCAGAGCAGGGGTGGTGTTGGTAACCAAATGGCTCTATGATGGGAATTCCATAAACAGTCTGGGGACTTCAGGACAGCTGTCCCTGTCCTGATCCAAACACCCTGACCTCACACCCTGAGCTGCACAGCAGCCAACTTCAGCAGACAACTGGAGAAACAGGAGAATAATGCTCCTCACCCTGACAAAGTAACCCACAGCTTTGGGGTCTGAAACACTGGCTTGAATCCCTTTATGTGGGAAGGGAGTTTCTAACCATGCTGACCGCATATGCCTTTATTCAGTTCAGAGCATTTCCAACATTCCCTCAGGCCTGGGAGCCAGAAAACATCCAGTGGTTCCTTACCTCCAGACACAGCTTCCCAGATAAACAACTAGAGATGCTTCATTCTCACTCAGAATCTCTGAGGCAGACTGGGAAACAGTACACACTTGGGATTCTGCTTTGTTGGGGAGCTGTCCTGAATTTAAGTCATGTATGAACCATAAGAGTCCAAGTTTACATTTTGGTTTTTTGCACTTTTTCCCCTTCTGTAATCAGATGAAGTCTTTAAGGTTTTCCTAAAATAAACGCGATGCGTTATCTCTGTGTTTCTGTGTGGTTATCTCTGTTTCACCAGTGAAGTTTAAAGTCCTATTGAGTTTACCAGACAAGCTCTCAGCAGTACAAAGAAACAAAACTGGACCTTTGAGTTTATATGTCAATCTGACTACTGACAGAGTGGTCACCTCCTTGGCCTTGAACTTTAAATTAAATCAAATCCTAGTCACATTAAGAAAGCCATCTCAGAGGTTACAAAAGTACGCTGGAAGGGAACAACAGCTTACTTTCCAGAGCACGGTTCTGTCCAGGAGATGGAAAAGTTTCATCTTTCAGGGTCACTTGTGGGTGAAACTCTACCTTGGCTAAAGAAATCGAGACCTTTGGTGTTGAGTTCAATGAAAGCAGGGTGTAGTTTTAAAAGGAAAAAAATGACCCAGCCCAGACCATAATGAAAGAGATTAAATCTCCAAAAGGAGAGCCCTGGAAGTACTCTGCACACAAGCAGACAGAAACATCTTGTGCTTGCCTCTGTCACTGCTTCAAGTTCACTTGAAAAGCACAAGCAGTTCAATTTCTTAAATTCCTAATGGTTTTTTTTATGTTGAGAAACTTGTCCTTTAGTGTTTTTTTTCTTAAGAACTTGAAATATTTCTATTGCAGTTGTCCTTTTGATCTCTGTGCTATTTTTGCTGATACTTTTCAAACTACTCCAACATTTATCTGCTTTCTTAGAAGCCAAAGAAGGAAATTTGTTCCTGCCAAACAGGGGGGAAAAAAAAGCGCATTCCTGCCTGTCACGTTTTAGTATGACATTTCAACACTAACATTAATTAAACAACACCTGCTTGTACAAGCTAAAGAACTGATCCCATTAGATTTAAAAGCTGAAGAAAAACAGGATAAAGTTATCAAGATAAACTCCAATCCCAAAATAGTTGTATTGCACATATCCGGTCCTGGCTTTCCTCTGTGAACAATCAAAGAGTTTGAGGGTTTAAAAAAAGCCTAAAGTTCCCAATTACAGTCTCAATTATTTCCATTTTTTTCTTTTTTCTTTTTGGTTAGTAAGAACTCAGAAACACGATAAACTAATTTCACCTTCCCATCACATTCTTCTTCAGTTTGATATTAAGGAGTGGAATTATTCAATCTCTCTTTTCTCCTGCTCATTTCCACCACTTGGTTTACTTCTTTCTGTCATCTCTATTTTACCAACAGTAGATGGCACCAGTAATTTCTGTATTCATTACAATACCAAGGGGTTTTGTTGTTGTTTTTAAATTCCACGGTTATATTTTCCTGACTATATTCTATGGGTTTCTTTCATTAGTTACCATTACAAAATTCTACTTGTGAAAGTCTCTGAATTTATTGGCATGTGCTTAATCTAATTATGTGCTCATTATTCATATGTTTGGGATAATACCTCCAAAAAATATAGCTTGATACAATGCCAAAACAGTAATTTTCTGTCTTAACTTTAATTACTTCACTAAAATTGCATTAATTTGATAACTGAAACTTGGATTTTTAATTACTTTCTTGAAATTGCATTAATTTAATAATGACAACTTGAATTTCTACTAGCAATATTCTTGTTTTCAAAAAAGAATTTATTTTTGCCACATAATTTAAAATGTTCCACAACCACCTTAGCTCAGGATATACATTTAAAATGCAGAACCTAGGCAGCAACTCTACTGGTGTTTAGGACAATGTTTTGTTTTAGCCTTATACTTATCTACAGGCTCATACTTTTTTGTGCTATTCAGGTCTAAGTTTAGTCATACAAACACAGTTGCATGAGATTTTTTTAGATGTATCTATAAAAATATATTTATGCATGAAAATACATACATATATATATACACACTCTCCTACACAAGAAAATAATTACACCAGGAATTCATCACTGATTGCCAGATGTAGAAAACATTCTTTTGTTTCTTAAACTCACTACTACTATTCCCCCCAAAATACCCCAAAGCAAGCCAAACCTAAAATCTCCATTGCAGATAGATATATTTAGTTGATCACTACAACTTCCTTTCATACTCTGTGGGGATATGCATTTAGGATGTATTTTAGCTTAATATATTTGGTCAGATGAATTCCATCTTTGATATCTCACTATTTGAAAGAAATTTATTAATGATTTAGCAAATCTATGATAAATTTTGCAAACACTTTCATTTTACTGGAAATTATATTTTAATTTGGTTTGCTACATACATTCATATACATATATGCCGACATAAATGGCAAGGAATCCCAGGATAAAGGCCACAAATAGAAAAGGTTGAAAGGACATGATTCTTTGGAATCATCATTTCAAAATTCACCATGAAAAAACATTCCAGTGCACTGGGTAAAAGCATCACAAATCTAAAAGGAAGACCGTCCCTTTGACCTACTATAATGGATTGCTGACCTATTGAGTTCAGAGATCAATTGGCTTCCTGCATCTCAAGAACACGTTCAGCAGGCACTCACGGCGCTCAGATCAATGGGTTTCCTTTCTCTACGACCCACTACATCCGATATCTGTACAGAGTCAATGCTCATCCCCACTCCCACCCTAAACTAATGATCCCCAAGTTCCTGTTGGTGTCAGAATGACTTGTGTTCAGGTCTTCATGTGAAGAATCTGCCACCCCACAGAGAAAAGAAAGATGTGTTTGCAAACAGTCATAGTCATTGAGATACCACAAAATGACAGTGAATTAGATAAAAGGCAGCTGAATGCCACAGCTGTGAAGCTCATGAGGTTTTCCAAAGCTTGCATAGGCCAGAAGTAAAGTAGATGTTTTTCTGTTTGTTATTGGTCTATGCTTTCTGGGGAAAGGAAGCAGAAGAAAAAAAAAAAGGTATTATATTTTAAAACATTAAGAATAAGAGCACAGAGACAGTGTGTAACAAGTTATCAGACCTTCCTGAGGAGTAACTCTGAACTTCTGTTTCAGTCCACTGCAGCATGCTGACCTCAAAGTCAGGAGAACTCACTGAAGTTGCTTGTGGTTGAACTGCTCTTATAACCAAATTAACAGAAATCCATCTCACATCTAGAAAAAGACTGCTTTAAACACTGAGTGATTTGCAGAGAAACTAAAAAAATAATCAGAGGTATTAATGTATGGTCTAAACCCAAGTGGTGTTTCAGGTGTTGACTGGGCAGGAGGGATGGACAGTGGTGTGCTGCAGTCAGGCTGTGAGTCCAGGCTGAGCATGTCCTTCAGGGCACACTGGAGGGTGGCAGGAGCAGCCCCCTTCTCCCCTCTTTCCTGTTCAGATCATGGCTATCCCTAGGCCTGCATTTGGCAGATAACAAATGTGTTTGCAATTTTATATCTTTCATTTGGAAAAGGTTAGAGTTCTGGGTTTTTTGGTTGCTGTTCTGGTTTGGTGTGGTTTAATGTTTTTATATAAATGAAATTTCAAGCTGATCAAGTCTCCATTGTTAAAACCCTTCCTGGGATACTCTGCAAAACAGCATTGTCAGAGATCTTTCTGCTTCTGTCTTGAACTCTATTTGTGGTCCCTCATTTCAATAATATAATTTTTTAGGATCATTCTACCTTTATTCCCAGATGAAAACATAAAGAAAACAAAACCAATCAAGCAGCCAAGCACAAATGCAAATCTGATGCATTCAAAATAATTCAGTACATCTACCTTCAACCTGCAATTTCCCCTACATTAAAAAAAAAAAAAGGGGGGGGGGGAGATGAAATGTTCTGGCTTTTAGAACTGCAACATTACTAAAAGAAATGAAATCAAGATCTTGCTTTTCCAGCAAGAGCTGGAAAAGTCTGCTGCAATCTTTTAGTTGAATCCTCTTCAACCTCTTAACAGGTTCCTTATAATTCTACATGTAAACAAAAAGATAATTTCCCATATCTCGTATTGTTTCTGTGACAAAATTGCCCAAATTGATATAAATTTGGACATTACACTCTCTACTTTGTTTCAATATTATGCACAGAACTTGCAACGAAAATACAATATGTACTTGAGAGTAGGATAGAAATGACCCATTAATAAAACAGTACAATCACAACCAAAATCAAGAGGTTAAAAGCTCTTGATACACACTTTCTATTTTTCCCATTCTGATATGACAATCGTTAGGTGACATCGCAGGTATCTGCTAGAATAAGCAGGTATAATTAAGAGCTATAATTAAAAGTGCTCCAAATCAATCTCACTCTAAGTGCAGTTACATCTCCTACCCTACTCTAGATTTCAGTATAATCCTGGGATAAATGTTAAGTGAAGAATTAATACTCTTTAACTTACAGGAGACTTGTGTGGATCATAATAACTCTAAATAAATATATGGAAGTTGCTACAAATAAAAGAATCTCTTCTCTGCTTCTATAAAATAACCTTGAACTGCAGTAATGCAGATTTGGGTTAGAGAGCTGAAAGAAAAACCTCTTCTGGTATAAGAGAGGCACCAGAACAAACTGCCTGGCTACAAAGAATATGGAATTTCCATTACTGAAAATCTTTAAGAAAGAGCCAGATAAACATCTATCAGGAAGTACACAGGTATAGTTGATCCTGCCTCCAGATAAGAGAGGAGCTAAATGAGCTCTCACATTCCCAGGCAACTGCCTCCTTATTTTATTTCTAAGTAACAGAGATACCATTTTTATGTGTTTAGTAAACACCACAATGGCAAAGTAACTCTTTCTCATTTCTAAATTATTTTAGAAGAAACTTCTGGTATGGTCTCACTGAAGAATTCAAAAGTCACCAAATTTTCTTTCATTCCCTCTCAAAATAAAAAAAAAAACCCAAAAAAAACTCAAACCCCCAATAAACTCTTATAAATAATTTTTTACAATAGTTTTTGTCAGTTAACATTTTAAGTCATAAATACTATTTTTAGAATATACCTACTGTGCTACAAGGCAAAAAGTAGATTATAAATAAAATGTGATTGATTTGGTCTTTGATCTTAATGTAACAGTTTTCCTTAATGACAAAAAGCTAGTGAGAGATCCCACTTTACAGCTAATTTTACCTAACAGACTGGAATCTTATAGCTTGAATGATATAATAATATCTGTCAAAACTGAGAACTTGTTTTCCTATTTCTTTGCCAAACAACATATACATGTGCACATGCACTCATACAACTACCTGGCTTAGACTGTGTCTTGTGACTGAAACACTGCTATTTACTATATATTAGTCCTTGCACTGAACTTTATGGGGGTACACACATTGCTGGTTTCTCCCCAGTGCTATTTACCTTATCACCTTTTTGAGTGAAAACAGAGCATCTGCTTTTTAATCTTACAGTGTGTCAATAAGTTTAAGCGTGTGAGAAGTCTCATTAGCTAAACACTACTTGTGTTTGCATAATTTAGGCACACACCCTCAGTCCTTGTGAATCACAACCTCTGAGAGGTACCTGTGAGAGTGTATCAAGTACCTTCTTACTTTTGTCTATAGCACAAATACAGGACTAAGAAGTGAAAAACTTCAATTATTTACACATTTAAAATATTTATTTTTGGTCACCTGGCACTATACTAGACCTTTATCATCCTCTGTCAACAACATCACTATTTACACACTTTTTATCATGAAGACATCTTTTACATTTATGTGGAAAATCTGCCATTTCTACCCCCAGTATATAATTTAGAGTATTGTCAAAAAAAAAAGCATTTGCTGATTTGGAATGTCTATGGGGTTTGTGGATTTGGACTCTTCCCAACATTCCTTTTCTTTTTCTCTTTTTTTTTTCCCCTCCTCTCATTTCACTGATTTCAAGCTGTTGCACTTTTTTAGACCAAAGATTACACCCTTTATTTCCCAAACTATATGTTTCTGATAACATTGAAATCTTTATGTCCCTTCCCCTGTTACAAAAAGGGGAAAGCAAACCACAGCCATACCAAATTTCAGAGAAATTTCAAGGCTTCTTAAAATTTAATTTCACAGAAATTTGTTTAAATTCATTTGTCCGAGGAGATGCTGATTGGAGCCAATCATCAGAATTGCTTAGACACACTCAGACTTCCATTCCACAATAAAAATCTTTCATTTAATTAGAGGGGGGAAAGAACTCTCATCACCAGCTAATCCTTTAACTTCCCCTTTACCTCAGGGGACCTGGTTACTTGTTTCTGTTCAATAACACATGACAGTAAGGCTGTGAAGTGCACTCTTCTGAAAAACTGAATTTGGCATGGAAGCTCTGTAGCAGTGAGTAACCCTAGAGTTGGAGAAGCACTTTTGCTTCCAACTTATTCCTCTCCAAGACATGAGACCTTGTAAGCATCGTTCCTCTAGACCTGTCTCTTTCAGCAAAGGTTTTACTGTGACTACGGAACCCAAATAACTCTTCCCTGCTCTCAGCCACAGTTGAATTTATACAAGCAGGATGAAGCTTTTTTCCTGCCTGACACAAATAACCTACAGAAACCCTCTGAAACTGAGGGCAACAAGAGCAGTAGCAGTTCTTGTCATCCTTTTCTAACACATATTAAATGCAGCATTAGTCCTGACACTGAATTATTTCTTCAGGGAAATTATTAAATCTTAAAGCACATAGAAATTAAAGAAACAACATCCATTATGCATCGTATCAACTACCATAGCTCCAAAATCAAGATTCTCAAATGACTTTATTTACTACAACACCTTTGCTCACAACGTAACAGTGTACCTTGATCAGAGCTACTCTGATTGAGGAATCCATTTCAGGCCCTTGCTGTGTACTACGTTTAAAAGAAATTTCTTTCAGTGATCATCTAAATGACACGCTTATGCTCTTATTTAAGCAAACATTTATGAACACTTTGAAAGATTTACCTAAGGATTTTAATGAGGTTTTGGTGATTTTTTTATCGAAGTATAGTTAATGCAACCATGATATATCCTAAATTATTGTCATATTTCTGCCAAATTTCAGGGAAATTCACCCATTGAGAAGCTGTAACTGTATTTGATATCAGCAAAGACGTTCATTTGATTATTCTCAGCAATTCTCATTGAATTCAACAGCCTTTTGTTCACTTATTTCATTTCTGCAGGCTTGTGGAAAGGAATAAGCCAGTTTATGAACTTCCTGCTTGTGCATAAGTCCTTTTTAATTTCCAGATCAAGACACGAGATCTCAGTTGTGACTTTGCATTCAAGAGTATTACACATTTTGACTAATCTGTGCCTGCCAGCTCAGCCAGACGAACCTCCCACTGTGCAACAGGTTCCAAGCTCACTGCCGTCCGTGCACTCAGGACAGTCTACTGCTGTGCCTTCCCATGAGCCACATAAACTGCTTGGCTTGCCAGATATACTTCCCTGGCTCCAGCCTGTTTTCCTCGGGACCAGGCAACCCAAAACTAAATGACAAAATAAAATAAGGGATGTCTACATGAAGTATTTGGGAAACGAGGAGAAAAACCTAAAAGAGCTCAACTTCAGTTTTCACAGCCCCACCCATAGGGTTTTTTGTGCAACTACAAAGAAAGTAAAACGAGCAAAAAGTTGAAGAGCTGCTGCTGCTTAACTGAGAGACTGATAATGTCTTCCTCTGCAGTTCTGATATGAAAGCCAATAATACTGCTTTTGCTTCCCTGGAGCACAACAAGTTCAGCTAGTTCAGTCCTACAACTCTTGGGAATGATTTCCCATTGAGTCAGTGGGACCCATGTCTGATTTGGACTCCAGGATTTTAACCAAACAATACATTTGTATTCAATGTGCAGAGGGAATCTGGAGTCAATTAAATCAATCTGTAAAACAAAAATGGACCAACACTGAGGAAGATCCAACTGTTTAGTCATGCTTGGCAGTCTTCCCCTCCAGAAACATGTGACTAAATTACAATTCTAATAAAATGAAGCATGAATATTTAATTACAAAGCACTTAAAAATAATTCTAAAAAATTCCACCCCCCCTCAAAACAACCTAAAAAAATAGCACACATATTCTTGCTGAAAGCAGTTGTGCTCCTCCAGCCTGCCTTAGTTTATAATTAACTTTTCCCAACACAACTTACTTGAGAAAGGGCAAGATCAGAATTGTAGACTCTGGTAACACTCTCAGACTAACACCTTCATTTCATTACAAAGGTCATGGGAAGATTTTCTTTCTAGAAAGCAATTTGGGCCTTTTGAAACTAATTATGAGCAAATATATAATTGTCAGAATCAAAATTTCAAAGAGAGTAAACACTTTAAGTGAAAACCATTTGTTGAATTCCTAGACAATCAAATAATGAACTATTTCACTAACTTTAAAGTGTTAACATAAAGTAGGGAAAAAACCCTCAAACCATAAACTTGGTTATTTTGGCTTTTCTCGGTGACCAAAATGCAGTTAACTAACATCATTACTGTTTAGGTATCCCCACAGAAGTGCTTCATTCTTCATTGTTTCCTGTTAGATGTGGTGAGTATAAAGCAACCCCTCATTCAGAAGGGAGCACTTTCAAATTTCCCACGAAGAAGTATTCTTAAAAGAAAATTTATTCTGCATTTATATGCTGGCTTCTTCAAGACCACTTAGGGTTATATATGGGTAGACCATAGAACATCAGAAGAGAAGAGCTCAGCAACATCTCTGCAGCCTTTGGTTAAGTAGAAAGATGGTTGAGAGGAGGAAGGAAGGAGCCTGCGGAATGTTCACGCTGCAGAGAACAGAGGACTGGAACAACAACATCAGAGATGTTCACTGCTTCACGTGCACCCATAGCATCTTGTACATGTGTTTCAGTGGAAACAGCTGAGCACACATCCACTGGATCAGGGCCCGTGCTGGCAGTCAGCAAGCAGACAGGCGTGGGAAGCAGAAGAAACAGCGGCTCTCTTTGCCTGACTGGGGCACCTGGAAATGTCAGATGGAGACCTCTGTCAACACACGGCACTCCTGCGCTCTTGTCAGCCAAGAGGGAGGATGAGACAAGGGCAAAGCAGTACAATCCAGACAGATCTGACAGAACAGAGCAGCAGGTATTCTGATACGCACACCCCAATGTGTTCCGACAGCACGGATCAGGGGAAGCTCCCCACAAAGCCAATGCAAATGCCAGAGAAAGATCAACAGCTCCACTCACAAGTTCAAAGAGCATTTTGGAAAAGCCAAAAGTACAGGCTCAATCCAGGCATGGCACAGAAGAGGCTGAGGTACAGAGTGACAGACTGTGGGAGTTCAGTGCAGTTTGTTACTCATTCACTAAGATGTTACCCAAAACAGAGGAATAAAAAAAGTGTCTGAAGAGCAATGTTTTGGTTTAGAGCTATGCAAGCGTGGGGGACTTTTCCTCTTATATTTCAGAATTCATAAATATACTAGAAGTCCTATAAATATATTTCCCTAACTAGATTTTATTAAAAGCAAAGAAATAAAATTTTGATGAAGTATTAAAAAGCTTTTGCCACTCCCCTCTGCTTGTCTGATGTGTGAGTAACAACTATTCCAATCCAACAACCAGAATGTAAAGAAATAGGCCTAGTAATAAATCCAGCCTTTGCAGATAAGGATGCACTGAAATGACAAGTTCCTACAAATCTGACATTTTCCCACTGTTATTGTCAGCTGAGAATTGTCAGGTGGGTAGTCACCTTATACCCACCATACACAGGTAGACATTCCAGTGATTCCAATGTCCTCTACCATGATGTATTAGTCAGCAAGTATGTAAAAAAAAAAAAAAAAAAGGTTAATAAAATTTGCTTGTCCTTTTGGAAAAAGGTAAAAAGCAGACAGATATTACACAACAAAGTTGCACTTTTGAGAATTATAGAGTTTAAAATCAAATCCATTACCTTCACGACCATCCCAGAAAGTATTCATTACCACAGAGTTGGGTTTGGGTTTCTTATCTCTTCTCTCCTGTTATGCATTTAATGTCTTACTGTTCCCTGCATTTATTTTGTCAAAAGAAACATCTTTAAACTAAATATACTAGAATTGCATCCATACAGCATATATGTGCACATATGCGTGTGAAGACGTGTGTGCCAAAATAAGGCTTTTTCCATATGATATGAGCTAGAAAATGCCCTATTCCTGACACTTCAGCAGGGCAACACACTTCAAGAGCCCAAGTTCTGCAGCAGGCCTCTGCTGTGAGGATGGGAGAACTGGCATGCAGAACCAAATGCTGTGCATGTCTGCAAAAGTCTGCCTCAGATGTAATTCAGTGACTTCTGAAAATTCATACATTTTTTGAAGTGAGAGTAAAATGATATGACAATGATCTGGTCTCATTTCATGGTTGTTCTTTCTGCATCCTGAAATTTGTTTGCATGAATATGGTGTCACATCTTTTTGAGGAAACAAATTGGCTTTTTCCTGAAAAGCACACTCACACACACATACACACACAAATAACTTCTCCTCAGGTAATGATTTATTTGCCGTTGGCTCGAAATGTATTCTGTGGACAAGTCTTAATATTTTTGTCCTGGCAAACCCCATCTTAACAAGAGTAAAAATAACAAGAGAGGACATATGAGGCCCACTTTCCCTTTCCTCATTCTTAAAATAATTTTTCTTCTAGATTAAAAATCCACAATATGTTACAGCCTCCTATAGGGCACATGCAAACCTCAGTCATTAAGTAGTACTATCCAGCTATAAATTTCGCATAGCAAGCCCAGTAGATGCACTTAAAATAGCACTGATTATTATCCATATCCTAAATAACACCATTTGTAACTTCTCTGTTGTGCATCACGCAGCCAAATGAAATTGCAGATGACTTATTTCTGTTTCTGTGGTAGTTCCCTGAAATCCTAGTCCTGTTCGAGGGTTGTCTTTAAACTAATTTATCATCATTTGCTATTATAAGAGTCTACAAATCCACAAAGTTTCATCACATTCCAGTCTACCTTACGAAGGGAAAGACGCTACTTGATCTCTTGGTCTCATGTTACACCTAGTTTAAACAACTCACTGGAATCAGGGAAACATTGCCACAGGCAATCAGCACACAGTAAAGCCCCCAAAAGCCCTAAAGGATCAAGACTCTATCTGATGCACTTATATTTCAATCCACTCTTTGGTAGCAGAGGATGGTAAAATACCTCCAAGTCTCCCATTACCTACATCACGAAGAAAATGGCAGCAAAGACATATTTTGCACCTTCAAACTTGGTGATTTGTCCTCTCCTCACTGACCTTAGTGTATCCTAGTCAAGTTACTGTACGCAGACGTAGGATCTCCCTTGCCTTTGCTTTCTCTCTTGTATTTTCCTGTCTTCAACTTTAATGGTCTACTAGTGGTAACAAAAGGCATCACCACTCTCCCTACTGAAGTCTTTAAATGGCCTTAAAATGCTGGACTCTAAACTTCTTGTGTCAGAAAAGCTGGAGTCTTGTAGCTTTTTGGCTTTGTCCCTGGTGTAAATGCTCAAGGTAGTCACCACAGAGTAAAATTTCCAAAAAGCGTCCACTACACACTGCTACCTATAGATAAATGAAAGTGACTGTCATAGTCCAAAATTTAAGCCTCTGGAAAGGACATCTCAGAGGCAAGGATAAATACATGCTGTTCAAAAACAAACAAGCAAACAAAACTCCCAAATCTAACTCTCCAGGGAAGTGGCCACAGCATCAAATCTGTCAGACTCCAAGAAACGTTTGGACAACGTTCTCAGGCACATGGTGTGATTCTTGGGGTGTCCTGCACAGGGGCAGGAGTTGGACTCAGTGATCCTGATGAGTCCTTTTCAACTCAGCATATTCTATGATTCTATGAAAAAAAAGTGGAGAGTCCAAAAGGTCTATTAGAGAGTCTTATTTAAAAATTTCAAAAAATTTTCTAATTCTAGCTACCTCAGGTTTGCTGAGAAGAAACTAAAAATCTCACTGACCCTTTCAAGATTTGTGTATGTTTGTGGCACATCCCTTTTATCTCTATAAGAAACAAAAAAAACCAAGGAGGAAATCCAACCAACACCAGGAAAGCACAGAGAACTCCTAATCCATTCCTCGAAGCTCACCACATGTAAACTTCAAATCATCAACTTCAAATCTACAGCTGGGACTCAATGATCTTAAAAGTCTTTTCCAACTTACGATTCTATGTACTTAATATACGCTAAATAGCCATTTCTAATATTGCCAACATTAAATTAACACAGTAGTGTTAGTCCCTGGAATAGAAGAGTGGGCCAAGCATTCCACTACCTTCCCTCTTACAAATGCTTTATACATTTCTTGAAGTGAGAGTAAAATTATACTACAATGATCTTGTCTCATTTCATGGCTGTAAATGACTCCACAAGGTTCAAGATAGACAGAAGTGCCAGTTAATTGTACTTTGAGATCAAAACATTCAGAAACACAGATGCTGTAAGGTCACCTATGAAGTTTTTTCTCTCCCAGATGATTTTAGTTGAATGACACCAGACTCAATCAGGACAAACGCCTCCAAAATACAAGCAAGCTGAAAATGCTAAATCCATGGGTAATTCACAAGTGCCAAATCTCTCTTTTCAATTCACTGTCATGAAGCTGCAAAACTGGATAAGGAAATGAATTTATATTTCTTCTTGTCTTCTCTCTCCCTTGTCTTTTTTGATAACTACATTGTGACGTAAGACTTCATAGGACAGGAATAGGAAAACTGGTGGAAATTACTCATTTTTCTGTTTGCCTCGGTGTGTTTATTGCCTGGGATTAACTCCAATGGTTTTCTCCTTGAATTTACTATTGAGGACGTGGGAAAAATCTAAGATGAAAAGGAGTAGTGGAAGAAGGGACTCACAAGAATGCCTTAATTGTGGAAAAATAGAGTATATTAGTTATTAACTGGGTTCAACACTGGACATTACAACTTTCACAGTCCTCCACAGACACCTCTACTAGAGGAACAGGAGCCACAGATTATAACATGTTCCATGCTGTGGCTGGCCTCAGAAGCCACAGAGTAAGAGTTTTAATGAGGAAAACCACTACTGACATCAGTGCACATTCCTAGGATTCCCTGTTATTCTTCAGAACCCATCCAGAGCCCATTCCCTAAAACAGTACAGGTGACAGCAGCATCTTAGAAGAGGGGCCACACAACCTTTGCTGCCCCCCAAAACTTGTAACTGGTCCAGGCACTTGTATGGTCTCCCTGGAAATATCACATATCGAGCCATTCCCCCTATAAAGGAAGTTGTTTCAGCATTGAGGAACATAAGGGTTTGAATTCAAATTAAAAACAAAATTAAAAAAAAAAATATTTCAAACATAGCTGTTTCTTTTGGCTGAGCTCTCAATAGTATGAAAAATATCCCACTCACATTGTAATAGTCAGATGACAGCCTGGACAATCACATCATTATCATTTTCTGGAATGGAATAGAATTGATAAATAGTTCAGGGGAAAAAAATAATAATTTCAGTCTTGCATGTAATTCGATTTATTTTCCCAGACAGATTTACATAGGCATTACCCACAGTGCTGAAGTAAAAATTCACATCCCAGAGGAGTTTCATAAAAATGTCAGCAGTGAACTACTGAAATCGAACTTTCATGGCAGTTTTCAGGATTACAATGATTGTAGAAGAATATGAGTGAACATAAGTTTTGCCCTTAACAGGTCATGTAAACAAAGTGAAGAGTTGTTAAAGTGTACTGGCTGTAAATACTGTGTTTAAACCACAAATTCCTGGAGAGCTGATAGTTCTTTCATAAATGAGTGAAAGACCTGGTCGTGCAGTGCTCTGAATTCCTGATTGCTTTAAAGCGTGTTTTAACATCTATCATTCTGGAAGAACAGAACAAAATTCACTCCTCAGCTGAAGATCATCTTAGCTGCAATGCCTTATAGACTAAAAAATCTGCAAGTAAAAATTAAAAAAAAAAAAAGGCCTAAAACAAAAGAGAGGGGGGAAAAAACCCAAAACAAAATTAAGCCTCCAAAAAATCTGCAGAACCATCTGAATCCATGTGGAGACTGCCCATCATCTTTAAAACAAGACATTTGGTGGAGTTTGGCAGGCGAACAAAACAAACACAAGTCTGGCAGAAGAAGCCCACTAGGGAGAATAAGGAATAAAATATGATTGCTCATTCTGGTAGAGGTGGGGAGAGGAATGGTTGTAGCATGTGAATTTTGGAACTGACCCACAGAGTTGGGTAAAAATAAAAACATTTGGAGACATGAAATGGAACACATTAAAATAAATGAGAAAGATATGCTCAAGTCAAACTTGGGTTCAGTGAAGTGAGAAAGCTACTCCCACCTGACCCAATGATGGAAAGATGTCTATGTGTTTATTTAAAATTCATAGTTCAAAATAATTAAGAAAGAGTCAAGTGATTTAGCTATGCATCAAATCAAGTCCCTTCCTACAATTTAATGTTTAAAAGGAAATACAGGAAAGCATTCTCCCAGAAGTACATAGCATATATCTATGCATATTTTGAATCCTGAGAAAGGTCAAAATAAACCTAAAATTTTAAAACATCTGAATTTGATAAAGACCAGTATTATTATTCTAAAATCTATATCCCATAAATACTGAATTATAGAATACTTCATTACATTGTTTCAAGAAAAAAAATAAGCAGAGAAGAAAAAAAAAATCCATTTCAGCAAGGTGCTTGAGCACATCACTAAGCTAAAGTCACAATTTTTCTTTTGCTGGAAGATACAATTACTGTAGATAAAATTAGAGAAGATACAATTACTGTAACCTAGATGTATCCAAACTCCTCAGAATTTTCCCTGCAGTTTCCTATTAGCTTAATCAGTGTTTATTTCTCCCCACTATCAGCACCTGAATAAATGACTGTGGGTAGTACAAACTACAAAACTTGTGAACTTTCTCTCTGTTATTATTGGCCCTAATTCTGCAAAGACTGAAAGATGTGTATTCTCAAGGTTCAAATGGAATTTATGAAAATGCTATTGATCACTCTCTTATATATGAATCTAAAGACAAAAGGGTGCTTAATTTTGAAAAACTCCACGTCAGTACTAATGTAATAATGAGAAGGGGTTACAGAAACATCAAAAAAAAAATATAATACAGGTACATTTACAGCCATGACCTGTACTAGATTGTACAGCACATACTAGAACTTTGATCTTCACTAGAGAGTGCCTGTTCAACAACCTACATTTTTCACTTAAATAATGTTTTATTTTTTTGTTTAATAAATGAAAGCAATAATCCAAATTTAAAATGAGCTGTAAAAGAATAATAACTATTTTTAAGCAACTAGGGATGTAAAGAATTTTGGTAAGTATAAGCCTATTTAAATCACTTTTTTTTTTTTTAGAAAAGCTGTCTTTAATCATACTTCGAATGGAATAAGAATTTAACTAAATTTCTTTCCAAGCAAAAAATTCACACAAGTTTTGGACACGATCTCTCAAGAAATTTAGACCTTTACTATGCAGGTATTCTCAACTTTAAATATGCTGGGTATTTTATTCTGCTTACACCTATTTTTTGAATTCAGGGTACCGTAAATGAAACAACAGGGAACAAAGAAAAGCCTTGCATATATAGCCTTGAAATCCAATACCAAAGTAAAAAATATCAAAAAGAGCAACAAATTTTTAATTCTACATGGAACAGAGTAGCAAGTGAAATATTTCAGCAGTAGAAAAGGGTTATTTTTAATTGAAATAAATTATGAACCAATGGGCAAGAAACAAAACAATGTCAGAAAAGCCAGTCAAAGGAGGTACATTAATGGGGACTGACCAAAGTGCTACAAAGCCATGTAGTGTTGCTGTGTGGCCAAACAAATAATCCTGAATATTTGGCATACAAAAACACAAAAAGTGCCAACCTGGACAGACGAAGCTAATAACATGATGAAAGAAAAGGCTGATTATCTACCCCTGTCTCCTGTGGCCTTGTTTTGTCACAGAAGTGGCAGGAGTATTATAAGGGACATTGATTCAGTTCCTATATTTAAAAAAAAACAACCCAAAAAAGTAATGTTCCTTCTACACCACCAAGGCCTGGAAGAAAACAGGTCTCCAGATATTTGAAGGATTGGGCTTTTTTAGCCCTAAGTCTCTTTCTTAGAAGTGTTTTACTGTTACTGACATGCCCGTCACTAGCTCAAATCAGGAAAAAGAAAAGGAGGCATGTACATGTCCCTGCTTGTTTTTCTTTATATTTTCTAATTTTTTTTAATTACTTCATGTCCATAGCAGTTAGTAAAAATACAACTAATAATAATGCTGTTTGCTGTGATTAGAGTGAAATGTAATTGTACTAATTTAATGTTGCTTCCTACAGAGAGTTTTCATATTTTTTATTTAATAGAAACATCAATGCTAAACTGCTTTAGCCCTTTTTATACTGCAGAAAAATCACTGCATGTGAACATCCATTCTCCATTCTAAAAACACTAGATACAAACCCTTGCAAGGGAAACAAAGGTAGAAATTTAGCCTAGACTATGTTCTGTGATTATCTGGAAGATAATGTACACTTTGGCTTGAAATAATAAAGTGATTGGAAATGAAGCACTAGAACAGCTGATGATAAGGAGGGTCACTGGCATGACTGTCAAGTAACTTGTGTTCTGCATAAGCATTAAGAGCACTTTAGCTAATGCTCATTGTTACAGGGAGTAAATGAAATCAGAAATTAAACATCTCTGAAGTAAAATTTGGAGTCAGACAATACTCACATGACTAATTTGTACATATATATATGTAAGTATTTAAACTGTTATGAAAATTACGGACACAAAACATTTGGTGACAGGGCCAAGCAATGCTCACTTTCACCCTGCCAATGGATGCACCAGTAAATGCTCAGCACTAAAAAGCAGCAGCTGCCTCCTCTTGTGACAATGCACTGGCAGATCCTCTGCTGGTTTGGACTGATGCTAAACTAGCAATTTTGCAGTCTGCATCTCTTATCCCTTCATGCCCAACATCCAAGTTCTTTTTGGGGTATCAAACAAGATCCTTATGTGGCATCAATCGAGATCTGAACAGAGTTGATTAAGCTCCAACAATGTAAGACCTTGATACAGACAGAAGAGTAGAAATAGAGCTGGGAATGGTCACAATTAAAAAAAAAATTAGTCACAAGCACTGAGGAAACACTATAAGAAGAAACACAGCCCACTTCCACCTCCTTACTTAGAGACTATCCTCCTTTCGGAACTTTGCGTAAAGGAAGATGGGTGAACTGCTTTGAAGAAAAGTCAGTATACGTGAACCACGTCCTTCAAGAAACCTGCCTATATGGTGATATTAACACAGGTTCCCGACAGATTTATGGGACCATATTTAAAACTAATGTCTTTGTGAAATTACCTGTTTTCCTAAATGTTTAGAAGACGACACTTTGACAAGCTTAAGAAACTTGTGTTCTCCTTCAGGTGCACCTCATATCAGCCTTGAAATCAGGACAGAAATGCAAATTTTAGTTTTTATCATTTTAGGACTTCACAATGCCATGATATTTTAAAATATGAGGGAGGTGACAGAAGTAGTAAATTTTAAGTAGATTTTAGATTTCTTTTGTTTAAAAAAATCTTTTCTGATTTTGTAATCAATGTTGTACTTCCATTTCTATGTATATGATAATGAAATTATCAGAATACCATCTGGAAATTATTTACCTAACTCTTAAATGTATTTGCTGATCTATTTCAGTACATAAATGTAAAATACTGCCTTTAAAAAAAAACACATAAGAATAAAGCAATCCAGAAATATACCAATCATCAAACAGCCAAAAAGCAAGTAAGCTTCAGAAAGACCTTACTTAGAATTAGCAATACAGCATCATCCAGATACATATAATCTGGTGCCCAACAAGCCAGCTCTAAATTTGAAAGACAGAAGCCACTCAAGTGAGAGTTAGAGCCTACATGCACATATACTGGAGAATGTGAAATACATATCTGGAGGTGGGAACTGCTACCAATTTATTCCAGCATGTGAGGAGGAAAGCTGGGCAGAGTCTACCAAGGGTCTCTTTCTTTCCCAGGATGGATGAAGGGGCAAAATGCAATGCTAAGCCCTGCAAAAGTTTATTGGAAACACATTTGCTGTCCCATTGGATGTCCTGCCCAGCAGCATAAACTGGCTCTGCCACAGCCCAGCGTGGACACCACTGCCTTGTCTCCAGCTTTGGAGCTACTGTCTCTGGGCTGCACTGCTCAGTGGCATTTAGATGCATCATTCACAAGAAAAGCAAGGAGACAACTCCACATTTCTCCTATTAGGGTGAAAAGAAGCTTTGCTCCACTTCCTCCAGACAATTTTTCATATCAAGGTTTTCTAACTAACATTGTGGGACCTTTTGTAGCACCTCAGCTCCAACTGCCAGTGAATCAGCTATTTCATGACATGTTTTCCATACCCACATGTATTTCTCCCTTATTCCTGTTTTTCTGGAACACAGCAGTGTGCATTAAAACTAAGGAATGCAACTCCTCTTTGAACATTCATGTTTCTAGCTCTTCATCTACAAAAAAACTCAAGCAGGCAATAAACTTTTCTCCCTCAGTGCCATTACTCGTAATGGTAATCTTTTAAAGAAATTGTCTGCTGCTGCTGAAATCGCAATAGCTGTCTCATTTGCAGCAATGCAGTCATATTCAAACATAAAATGCAGTAGAATGCAATCTCTTGAGACAGTACTATATTAAGGTTACTAATAAAAACCCCAACTCTTCTTCCATTAAAAGTACAGTGACTTTCCACTCAATTCAGAGCAATTTGGATTGGGTCTAACCTATTCACGTGCCCTGGGAGAAGCCTTGTAATTCTACCCTGGGTCTTCTTTCTGTTGGGCATTAACTGGTTTTGCACTCTATTCATCTCAAAGGACAACATAATCAGGATGAGAATAAGCAACTATATAAAGCTGTATAGTTTTGAATCTTTACTTGATTTACTTGTCTTGGTCAGGATAAAATAAATCAAAACATCTACGTAAGTTTGGCAGTTGATGGATTATAGAGGATACCAACAGGCCAAGAAAGCACCAAGCAACTGAGGCAGTGTTCCAAACAAAACTGAAGATACTGAAGGTTCCCATACCTTGGACTTCAGGCAAAAGAATAAAGGCAGGCATGTGGTATCTACTTAGAGAAGACACAATGCACAACCTCCTAAAAGAACTAAATCAGTAGATAAATAACTTCTTTTTTTAAACCTTGGAAACTCATAAATTCTCCTGCATGAAGCTTCTCTACTGACACCAAGGACAACCTGCTGGCTCCTCTCTGACTGCAGGTGGTAAATTTAGTCACAAGTTAGAGAAAAAAAGTTTCAGGATCTTTGTCAACCAACACAAGGATTTTCACAATGCAAAACAAAAGGGAAGATAGTCTAGCCAAAAAACATGGGGGACAGAGTTACCACAAAAATCTTGGCTATGAGGGGTAGCCAACAACTGAATAACTAAGAAACTCTGCATCAGCACACACAAATATTGCTGGGGACACCGGATGCATCTATATTAGCAATTTATTGCACTGAAGGCATTCATTTTATAATACAAAGTTTGTGTTGCAACTATATTTGGTGTCACGTGGTTTGTTCTCCTGGTAAAACTCATTTTGAAGCCACATAGATTTCATCCAGCACACTCCTTTACCATATCAAGGCCATCCCACTCAGCCTCTCTACCCTCTCATGTTGTTCTCCATCTGCAGCATATTCTCTTCATGCAACCAGCAATCCCTCGAGGCCACCAGATCAGCCCCTGTCCCTTGTTCAGCCAGAGCTCCCTTCCATGATTCTCATCCTATCTCAGTCCTGTCCCCCTCTGGTTTAGCCACGCAGAAAAATACACCTTTTTTTTTTTTTACTTACCACTTAACTAATAAAGCCTCTCACCCAATTTGTATCCATTCTGAAGTTTAATCCTCAATGTTTAATTCACAGTGATGTGCTAACTGATTGTAACAGGATGCTCACTAGAAAACATGACAGGCAAATTCCTTGATCTCAGTTGTACTCTGGTTTGACCTGTTCAACTCAGAGCAGCAATTTCAAGGAAAGTCCCTTCTTTAGGGAGGCAAACATCCAGTACATACGTAATCTTTTGGAAATGTAGCTGCTAAAAAATCTAATAAAACTTGACCAAGAATGTGTGAAATGCAATTTTTCAAATGTTTATAACTTTGCCAAATGTGGGTGGACTTTTACAGGCGTAGTAAAAACGCGTATCCATACTATAAACTTTAAATCCCTCCACTACACAAAGAAAACCTAGATGTTCAGAGAGAAAATGTACCAAGACTTTTAATGTCAGCAAATCAAACTAATACTGCAAGATGTTCACAGAAAGCTTGGCAGTTCCATCCAAACAGTAAACTTCCAACCTAAGAGTTTCAAGTACTAACACAAAAATAAGCCCAAGCCCCATAGAATAAAAAACTTTTGCAATTCTCAGCCATAAACTTGAAAATTCCCTATTCATGGAACTGCAAAAGGCTTTGAATTATTTTTACACTCGAAGAAGTAAAATTAAAATGCATTTTAATGACAGACACCTCACTAGCTCCACCACACCATCTGGTTGGTACCTTGTAAATTATATGGCTGACTTATAGAAAGGCCTGGGAATTTATCTTCTCTTTTTCACCTGTTGGTGCACACTACTGTCACATTGTAAAGTTCTTTCTCACCATCATGGGAACTTGCATCTTACCACTTTTACATTACACTTGAAGTTTCCCAGTAGATATTTCCTTCATAAAGCTGGGGCTTTAATTAAGCAACACATATTCATAACAACTGACACAAAACATAAAAGCAGTTGGCTTCATACTGTTTTATGAGGATGCTCTGGTGGGCCAAAAAGTATGTAACTTGAAGGCACTTATTTACCCCCAGATGCTAAAACGGGGAGACTGAATGAAAACTGTAGAACAATTACAAAATATTAAAGCCTTTAGGATAGACTACAATACTTTAATGTTTTAGAATGCCTTGGACACTGAAGAAAGGTGCTTAAAGTTATCTATGCCATGGATCATGTGGGGAATCTTAGTTCAGCGGAACAAAGGAAACTTAAGAAACAGTGCAGCCAGAGCACCGCATGGATACTGTGGCATCAAGTAACTACAAAATTATACAGTACCTAATAAAAACTAAAGAAGAAGAGATTAAAGAAGAGTCACAGATATTTCATGAGATAGGCAAGACCGCCACACGGAGGTATAACTTCAGCATTTCTTTCTTAAATACAATATTTCATACAAGTCCTACAATGAGAGCACAAATGGGTTTTCTGCAAGTCCTCTGATCTCTCCTTTGGACAACATAAAAGGCTCTGTGCCCTCCTTGTCTGGATAGACAACTATAGACAACTACCATGCTAATATTTCTTTAAGTTGTCCCTGTTGTAAAGCCTATTGCTACTTATTGATGAATCCCATTAGAGGTCATCGTTTCAAGAGCAAACAGGCTCTAGAATAGGAGTGGAGTCCTTTAAAACATCAAGGCCTGGTGTAGAAGTAAAAAAGTCATTGCTGCTTAATAGTCGCATTAATGAAAAAGGGTCTACAATAAAGGATGACTCCTTATATGAAATCCATCTCTCCAGCATAAGTGGTGCTGTGCAGCACAGTCCCTGGACCAAAAGAACAAGCCCAAGCCCAGTAACAGAAGGAGCTGCCATTTGAACAATACTGCAGATACACTGTGTGAAAAATGGGCCCACTGTGTAAATAAGATTGACTGTCTTATTGGTTTTGTTTTCCAATTAGATAATCCCAATTATTTATACTTTTCTATAAATTTCAAGAAATATTACTGAGCAAACTGCTTGCACAGATGCAAAGCAAGCCTGTAACTTCACAAGCAACAGGCATCCTTCCTGAGCCTCACCCCTCACTTCCTATAGGAGGAACCACCAAAATCCAAATCGCTCCATTTCTCATATATGCAGCTCCTATAACTGCTAGCCAAGCCCATAGGCCATTTGATTGCAATTTTTTTTACTATTGAGAGCATAAATTCTATCTTGGTCATTACTGTACTTCCAAAGACCCCTCTGGGTTGAAATCTCTTTTTTTCCTTAAAAAAACCCAAACCAAACCAAAAAAAAAAAAAGGTAGAGTTTATTCCAAGCTTGTAGAATATATTTATGTGATCTTCAGTACTGCCAGGTCTTAAAAATGCTTCAGGGAAAAAAAAGGACATGCAAGATTTATGGAAATAACCTGGACCAGCTCAGGCCTTGAGAAAATGCAGACTAAAATTAAGTTAAAGATATGCCAATCTTAGGAAAGAGACCAGTGAGAATAATTGTTAGTAACCCGAACTGAAAAGGTTTAACTGAGTTTTGACGGTAAAAGATTTGTTATGAACAATTATAGTGAAAATTGGAGGTATTTATGCTGAGGTTTATAACTTTAACAGCAGCAGCTAGAAGGGAGCAATTAGTTAAGTAGGGGTAAAGTCAAGGCAAATGCTCTCTCTAGTGCTGTCTTTTGTACAGTGTTGTACAATAACAATTTTAATGCACAAATCCAACTTCTCTGTTTATGAATTAAAGTCCTGTCTTTGCCAGTCTTGCACTCCATGTGCTGCTAATCTTATATTCACTGCTACTGAGCACAGTCTGCATTAGACGATATCTGGCTGCATTCCTAGTACATTGTACCAATAAATATTAACTCCTCCACTCCTCTAACTCCTACAAAATAACTCTGCATGAATTGTTTATATATGTTTATGGCTAGCATTTATGAGAAATTAGGCTTTATTCTATAAAGTTCTGATATCAGACTAGAAAACTAAGATAAAGTAGCATTCTGCCAGTTAGCGCAACCAGTTAATTTGATTTAGAGAGAATTCTTGGCATATTTTTTTTGTCAAAAGCTACAAGATTAATGTTTTGAGTAAGTATATTTTCTGGCATTAACTGTTTTGTCATATCATAGAATTACAGAATGGGTTAGATTGGAAATGACCTGAAAGACCATGTAGTTCCAACACCTCTGCCACTGGCAAGGACATCTTCCACTAGACCAGGTTGCTCCAAGCCCCATCAAACCTGTCCTTGAACACCTCCAGGGGCATCAACAACTTTTCTGGGCAACCCGCTCCAGCACCTCACCACCCTCACAGTAAAGAATTTCTTCCTAACATTTAATCTAAACCGACCCCCTTTCAGTTCAAAGCCATTACCCCATGTTCTATGGCTACATGCCCTTGTAAAAAGTTCTCTCCAGCCCTCTTGTAGGTCTCCTTAGGTACTGTATGGCTGCTGTAAGGTCTCTCCAGAGCCTTCTCTTCTCCAGGATTAACAACTCCAACTCTCTCAGCCTGTCCTCACAGGAGAAGTGCTCCAGTCCTCTGATCATCTTCATGGACTCTTCTGGACTCGCTCCAACAGGTTCATGTCCTTCTTATGTTGGGGTCCCCAGCACAGGATGCAGCACTCCAGGTGGGGACTCACCAGGGCAGAGTAGAGGGGCAGAATCACCTCCCTCAGTCTTCTGATCACAGTGCTTTTGATGCAGCCCAGGTGGCTTTCTAGGCTGCAAGTCCCAACAAAAATGTTAATCAACACCAGTCCCAGTCCCAATGCCTAAGGGACACCACTCAATGTGCTTGATTACCTCTAGTTACAGAGCTATGCTGTTAGATAACAAAATAAGCAAACCTTAACCTTCCACTGTCTACAAGATGACCTTTTCTCCCTTTAACAGTTTGGGGTTTCTTTGTAGGCTAGATTTCCCTCAGAGAACTTCTATACAGGTTGTCATTTGAAGTAAATCCTTTGTCTGATCTGAACAGAATTCAAATAATTTAAAAAATTGCAAAGCCTTTTAGTGGCAGTCCCAGTGGGGCAAAGCAAAAAGTTTCAGCTGAGAAATCAAATGCCAGTCAAGCCTACAAGAACAGCAACTGGTACTTTGTAAGGAGACAAAGACAATGAGATCATAATTCCAAGGGAATTTTATTGTGCAAACCATTCTAAGAGAACCACTTGCCACTATTAGCAGGGTCATACATCAGAAAGGGACTGTTTGGCTAACTCTTTATCCCTCTCCTCTACTTAAACTACTTAGAGTAAGATGTACAACAGCTATTCAGATCAGGTAATAAAAAAGATGAAGGTAGAAAAAGGGAAAAGTCCACAAAAGCATCAACAAAAAAATTATGTGGCCTAAAGCATATTCACAATCATGCTATTTAACAGCACCATTAGACAGCGGTTGATAATTCTGGGTAACTGTGCCCTGAAGAAGCAAAAGTTAATAGTGTAATTAATTTTACTTAAACTAGCATACTGTAAGGTTCATCCAAGGTCTTGAAAACAGTAAAAATACTATGAATTGTGTTGAAGAGTAAAAAAATAAATGACATTCACTTACTGTGAGTCATTTAAGCAACTTGGTTTCCTTTTAGCAGTAAAAGATTAATCTTTTTCAGCTCTAGAAAGCTAAAATTCAGGTATCTAAATCAAAGCCGGTCTCTCTGAGTTGATCTACTCATTGGTGGAGAGAATTAGGCATTTCTAAAAGGTTATCTATCAGATTTATCTTAACTTCTTACATTAGCATCTCTGGGGGTGAAAGGTGGAGAAAAGACAGCCAGAAGAGGTTGAACAGGGAGGCGTCTATTTCAGTTAGTACAGAGAGAGACAGAGGTGCACCTTTGACATTAATCAGAAAGTTTCAGGCATTCTTTTCCATACTCAGGTTTCATACATCAGCACCAGATATTCAATAGTCTCCATTCAAAGAAGTCCAGGAATCATCAATTTGTTTTGAACCTATAGCTAGTTGCCCCAGTTTAATCCAACAATTTCTCAGAGCATTATACCACAGCTAACTTCAAACATAATAATTTCCTCATTTCAAGGGACCCAAATCTCTCTTTTACAGGCATTGACTAAATGTTGTGGTATAGAGAAGTCTGGTCCAGGAACTCCCTCAGTTGCAAGTGCCCCTACAGAGCAGGCATACTTTGTGAACTGCTGGCCCAAGAAGGCAGCAAGCCTTTAGTCTGTGGCCATCTGCAGAGGAGACTTGGGTGAAAAAGGAAGGCTGGGTTTGCAGTCTCCTCAAGGACTGTTTCACACACTGGTAGGTAAAAATCAGAAGTTGGAAATATAACTGGACTCTAAGACTCCCCAGTCACAGGTGAACAACCTGTGTGCTATCTTAACTGCTCCTTTTCTGATACACTTTGATTTTTTCACAATTCTGTGACAAATTAATCCTGTCAAACAAGACATGGTAGAAGTGTTCCTGCACCTTTCTTCCTTCTTAACCCACTCTCTACTTTACAAACAATCAAGTATGTATTCGAATCTCTTCTACCTGAAACATGAGTACTGAAAAAGTGTTCAAATCCCTGATTGTGGAAAGGAGAGGTAAGAGGATCACCTATTCCTTCAGCTATAAAACAAACTGGTAGTCTCTAAACAACCTTCAGGAGAAACCAATCTAGTGGAGATTTCTAAGAGCCTTTGTTGGACAAAGCCTGTCAGATGAGTTCCTCAGGACTCATGACCAGTCCTAATGGAAAATGTGAATAGCAATTCACCTGTGAATAGCAGTGAAAGAAGCCTGGAAAGTAAGAATTTCGTAGTTATCTTTCTGTAACTGTCACATCCCCACATAAGTATCTTTATACATTATTCACGTAGCCATAAAGATATTTACCATAAAAATATAACCATAAATATATTTACAAATAAAAACTGAACTCCAGTTGATAGTGCTGCAGAACATTTTTGCAAAACAAAAAAGTTATGGCAATACTTTTTATTATTTTAATAAAAATGGCCTGTTATCCTTGAAGATAACTATAGACTGTTCTTCACTGAATCAGACAAGTCTTGGAAAATGTGTGCCAGAGAGTAAAGTTCAGGACACTAGTTGTGAAGACATCAAGCTCATAAGTATCTCAGTACTTTCCAGGACCTCAGAAATTAAATAACTGGTAAGCACGAGGCTGCAAGGTTACATCAAAATTTTGGGTGTCGAGCCAGTCAATTCCAAAAAAATCTTTACCAAGCCAGGACTAGAAGAGTGTTCCTCTTCCTTTCCTTAGTTCACAGATTTCAATAGTGATCCATCTACAGTGAGATTTCACATGAAGAAAGCCTCCCAGAAACAGCACAAAAGTTTTCCAGCTTGATTTAGAACTCAAAGTAGATTAACACTGAGCCAAGGAGTTCCTTCCCTTTCCTCTATCACCTCCTGCTGTACCTGTGTACTCCATTTCACGGCACCAGTGATTCACACCAACATCTAGGACTGAGTATTGTGCCATTATCAAGAAGAGGAAATAATGTGACCTAAGTTAGGTTTGTATGCGTGTGTAGCTCCCAGTACCTTATAGGTTAGCCAACAAATGCAAAATTCAGAATTTATTTTGTGCTAATTTTTTTGAATTAACAAATGTCACAGATGCACCGTGTGCCACAAGCCTTTAAGAAGGTCTGCACCATGAGTGACTAATGTCAAAAGGACATGACACTAAATATCAGGTCTCTGGAATATTATGAAGATAAAGTTTAGAAGAACAAAGCAAATCAAATGCCCATTTAAAAAGAGGTAAATTTCAGTTAATGTGTTTCCATATTCTTCTGTTTGCTTCCATCATAACAACTACTTTTGAAGCATTTTGAAGGCTCAGTGACAGCCCCAGCTTTACTGCCATGTCAGTATGGGACTTGGTCCAAAGGCAGCTTTGAGGAGAATCCTTTCCAAGTGCATTGGAAGCATTTGTCTTGGTGAAACAGACTTTCTTCTCCACAGTCTCCCAAAGAATCACACTTTTGATCATGAAAATTCTCTTACTAAAAAAGTACTATGAAACTTGTAAGATGACAGACATATACATGCCAATCCTCCATGAAATGCTGACTGGCTACAAATCCTCCTAGGCTTTCCAGAACTTCAGAATCACATAAATTCCAACTCACAGATTCTAGTTTTGTGCATTACCATTGGGTGGCTAAGAAAGCAATAAGTGAAAGCAACAGCAGAAGTGAAAGGGAATACGACTCCAAAATAAAAAGAAGGAAAAAACCCAACACCCAAAAACATTGGCTCAAAAAATCTGTTCAACCAGCATGAGCAGAGACAACCTTGGAGAGCTGACAGGTTGCAAAGCAGATTGCTGGCACTGTGTTTTGACTTGCCAGAGGATAGAAATGACAACCAGAACACAACAGTCTCCCTGCAAATATTGCAAGCAAGGGTAAGTGACTTGAAAACAGACTTTAACAAGTATCAAGGTGTAGTCGAGTCAGGCAGCAAGGCAGGGATATGTTCGATATATTTTGAAGCCGCAATCCTGTCAAAATAACTTTATTTTACTTTAAAAAGGCATAAAGAAAGCTTCCCCCAGATACTCACAGAAAGGTGGGCTTGTCTGTAAGAAGATGGTTGTCTACATGTCAGTCTGGCAGAGTAGTAATTTATTTGAAAGTTTCAGTCATAACGGACTTAATTTCACTCTCTCTATTCCACTTCATGAGCTCTTTACCTTTATTTATCAAAAGGGCACAACGTTTAAAATTAAAAAATCACCTGACACTTTAGCCAGTCACGACAACAAAATAAAGCAGCTGGAATTAAGCCATTGCAGAATGCACACATCATCTTAATAACATGCTCTTAACATGTTAGGACCTCATTTAAACACCATTTTAATGAACAGAAGTAAAAAATTCATGATGTCCACTTAACAAACCCACACATGTACATCAGCTGTGACAGTGTCCAAGCTGTTGTGTTACAGCACTTTGAATTGGGGAAGTGCAATGATTTCAAAGCACGTTTATTCATTAAAGTACATAAGTGGTAAGTACATGGAATGGGAAGAGAACTGGGAAACTCTGTACTTCCAAAGGGAGCTTTATGACAGTAAAAGCTATGATGACTTCATCATCCATCTCTTACCACAGTGAATCTAAAGCCATAGTCTGTGCTCCTAAGTCTGCTCCCAGTTTGCTCTTCAAGCCTCAAGTTCTAGTTCTAGTCTTTGTGCTGCTCAGACAACCACTTTAGCTGCAGCAGAACTACTGAAGGGATGTTATCGTCTTGAAGAGGACTCCCTCCATCCTATTACAATCTAAAATATTCATATATTTAGATAAGCTCTTTAATCAGGATTTATTATACTCATGCCAAAACCACAAAGTAAAAGCTTGTATGTCATCTCATTGCAGTGTTAAGGCTGTTTCCAGGATGAAATGAAAGACAAATTTTACTACTATTCTATAATATTTTAATTTTCCAATGGTGGATAAAGCCAAATTTATAAAGGGAGGGGAAAAAAATCCAGTGGATAGATAATGAAAGACATAAGTAAATGGCATTAATGAAAATTCTACAAGGTCTTAAACTCATACACAAGTGTGTGGCAATAACATATTTTATTATGCTAGTTTATGCACATACATTTATGCAGTCCTTATCACCTGAATCTGTGAAATATTTACGTCCAAGTTAAAGTTGCAGGACTACAGTGTTTTCACAAAAGAATCAAACACCACTTTACAATATTCCCCTCCCAGTTAAATCAAATAATTGAAGTTCAGTGAACACATTCTTGAGAGCTCTCAAATAAAAGCAGATCTTCTGTCAAATATTCAAAGGCAACATGGAAAGCAAATTAGGATAGGATATAAGTACAGACAGATACAATAAAAGCAACAACAGATAATGCTATCTCTACCAATTGCCAACAATGATAAAGCACAAGTTAGGTGGGAATCCTTTGCCAGACCCAAATATTAAGACTCATAAAAGGAACAGTAATGTCTCAGGGGGAAAATCATGATTATACACGCATATTTCAGGAAATAAAAAAAAAAAAAAGGAAAGAGAAAAACAAGCAATACAAAGTGTCCTCAGAAAAGAAGCAGCATCCCCAGCAACACACAAATTGTCTCTCAGTGGACACAATGTACTAATACTAAATAATACTAATAGTAGAAGTATCACAGCTGATCTCATCAAAGTGCTGACAAGGGAACACAGTCCCAAATTTCTACTGTAGAAAATATCTACTTGAGCATTGTGAACATTGTGACTCTTCTGACCTCAGGGGGAAATCTGTGGCCAACTAAAGGAGAAAAAAAAAATCTGTTTTTTCTATTCTCACCTTGTCTGGCAAGGTAAATGCTTCCAATAATGGTGAAGACTGCATTAAAAGTGGAAAAAACTTGACGTGAAAGGACAGCTTTGTAAGAGAAATATTAATGAGAGAGACTGATGTGGGGTACAGCACATCCTAAAGCAGTGATGACAGCACTGTGGAAGGCAATGCTTAGCCACACTACACAGAGAATATTTCCTTAAACATAAACGTCCTCGGAGAAATAAGAGAATCAACTGGCTTCTCAAACAGAGACATTTATTTTTTTTTTTTTGGACAATAATGCATAAAAATATTACAGAGAGCTAAGTATATTTTCTATTATTAAAGTACATCTATGGAGAGCAGCTGAAGCACTTTACATGGGATAGGGCAGCTCCACACATGAAAGCAAGTCCAACCAAGAAATGTGACAATTTAAGTCTAAAGACAGTGAATGACAAGTATAAATCATGTCTAGATTATTTTGAGTAAAGATAAGAGAGGTTGATTTGGTAATATGACCTGTGAAAGCTTTCTATGTTAGAGTCTACTACCGATCAGTTTTAGAGATTTCCTCTGAGTGTGCATTACAGGTCTGATGAGTCTATCTAGTTTTTTCTGAGGGTTAATCTGTCATTTACATAGATAATTAAGGGATTTTAAATGGTAATTTTATTGACCTAATTACTAATAAAAGTCTTAGTGCTGCAGATATACGTGGCACTTTATAAACAACAAAAGATGTTTTCCAGTCTAATGGTACTGAAAGAGATAAATATATTTAGAAGACTTTTTTAAAAGCCGAATTATTTGTTAGATATGTAGCAATGTTTGCACAGAAGACTCAGTCAGTCATTCCCAGTTATTAGATCATTGTTTCAGTACAAAGATCTGCAAAGATTGCAAAGCCTCTGGCAGCCATTTTATGTTGCATACATGTAGTCTATTTTCTTAATATTTTTATAAACTTTCTGTTGTGGGGAAAACTAGTTTAAAGAATTTATTTGAACTGATTTGTGAGCTGAATAACCTAATTACTTCTGTAGCATGAATTCCATGCCTATTTCATTTATTGTTTGCATTTCTCTTTTCCAGTTCTTTATTTAAATTATCATGAACAAGTTTGTTATTCCTAAAGGACTGGAGTAAATTCAGTTTGACGTATTCCACAGAAGCTTTTTATTTATCCTTAAAGTTTTATTTGCTGTAGTGTTATGAGCACTACACAGTAGTGTTGTCATTTCGCAGAACTTAAAACAGAATAATAAGATGTTATATTGCTGCTAAGGAACAATATTATTTACTTTTTCATAATTACAATAATATATGATAGGCATAGTCAATGAATACAAAACAAATGAAACATACCAACCAGATGAATTACAGTGACATAGCAGAAATCTAATTAAAAATTGTTACCCCTAACGAGCATGTTCTATATAAAAGTAAAAATAAATTAAATTAAAAATAGTGAGTTTGACCTGGTTACTGAAGTTTTCAGATTCACAAGAATCTGCAGTTATCCTGAAAATACACAATGAAAGAAAGTCCATGAGATTATTCCAATTTACTTATGTCTCCAGGGAAAACATGTTTCTAGAATAGAATAGCTTCATTTTAAATCAATATTTCAGAGTCAACAACTAGACTATATTACACATTCATACATAAGCACTGAGACACAAGAAAGTTTTGCACTTCCTTGAAAATTTTAAATGGCACTTTCTGGCTTATAAACTATTCACAGTAGAAATATCCAGCTGAATGTTCAGTGATCAAACATTCAATTTCTGTATATCAGATGTATACACTAATTCATGTTATATACAGCAGCAATTCCTGGGAGTCATTTAGTTCCTGGAAGAGGATAGTTCTGGCATAGAAGGAGGACTTACAAGCTTATTTGATTCAAGGACTGCAGAGACAGCACAGGAAGAAGACAGGTTCAAGGAAGAAGACCAGGAACCAGTTAATATTTGCCTCCTTCTGAATGTATGTTTTGCTTTCTATTGAAAAAAAATTAACAATCAAGAGTCAAAGTTAAAAATAAAGTGCTTACAAAACATTTTAAAAATTTTCATCATTTTTCATATCTTTTTAAGAGGCTTACATCATTGATTTGGAGCTCTATTTTCAATTTAAAAACCTTATCAAGCACTGCATATCAAAAGATGAAGAAGCAGTAAAGCAGTAGCAAGAGATGTAACTGTGGGTTGAGAAAAACTAAAATCTCCAATTGTGGTAAAACAAAGTTTCAAACATTAGAATTTGCCACATCATATTTGAGATGCTGGAGTTTATCCTGCTCTTCAAGTGCTGATGTATTGTGGGGATAAAATAAATCGTATTTCTTACCATAAGTTTCTCAGCCAAGGAGTACTATACACTCAACAAGGACAGCAATAATTTATGAGATATGCCCAAGAATACACTGTATTCTTTATGAGATGTTACACAACCACAGATTTAAGGGTGAACAGGTACTTTACTGACCAGGTTTTGCAGGAAGACCAGTGCAATTAAGATATTTTCTTCTTGTTGTTGTTGCATACTAATGTCCTTAGGCCTCAGGAGTATCAGCAGACTTTCAGTACAGTTCCTGCTCTGAAAAACTTTTAGTCCATCTGAACTAAGATGGGTAAGAACATTTAAGGACAGTGAATAGAGAAAAAACTTCTCTGTTCCTCAAGCACAACAGATTTTTTAGCACACGTTACACAAAAATGCCATGAAAAAGAGATGGATTTCACCCAGTCTGTTATGTACCACAATAACACAACTGGCTTTGCCATCTGTAAGCAAAAATTGCATGTAATTAAAAGTGCAGTGCCTCAAAGAATGAAGAAGAGAAAAAGGTGAAAAAAAAAGGAAGGAAAAATCTGCGCCACTGACACTAGGTCTCAGCAAAAAGGGAATTACTACAATCTAGAATCATTCCAGGAGCCTGATTCCCCCAGCCTTCTCCTCACTGAAGAGAATCCCTTTCCACTCAGAGTTCTAGTATGAAGAGTATATGAATGTGAAGGAGTCTGTGTACAGTAAATCAAGCTGTCAGGCAGTATCAAAGTACATACTTAAGAATTCATGGGCTTTTCATGATTGGCATTATATAACACAGACTACAGTTCAACTCCCCAAGTGGCTCAAATCTGACTTGAGTTTTAACTACCTGTAGTTTTCTAGCCCATCCTTCAACACACAAAATAACGACTTAAGGTCTTTTCACCAATCAAATCTTTACATCACATTAAAAGGTCTATTACAAAAATGAGTAGCAGCAGGCTTAGAAACAAAAGGAAGTGTAACAAGATGCTATGCTTTGTGTCTTTTAAATGCTTTTCATTGTATTCCAGTTCTTCCAATACAGGCTGAACACATGGAAAGTACCTTAAACTCATGACACCTACCTAAACTTTTCTTAGGAACTCGAGTTACGGGCAGGGTTTGAACATTACGAATTCATAATCACATTTGTCTTCAAGCTGATGGTAGCACTTCCACACGAACACAGTACCAAAAGGTACTTATACCTTCTGCTGCTTCCCCACGACAGACCAGAACAGATACCAAAGTCCTCTCTGAATGTTCTTCTGCCACTAAGAGCACCTCCAAGATGCACACATTTTATATGATTAAGAATCCAATTTACTTATTGGAAGAGTGGCAGAGATTGGTCTATTTCTCTTTCCTGTCCTATGACAACTGCTACAACTCAACAGAGAGAGAGAGGCATTTCCCTGGCTGTGATGCATCAAGGAATGATGAGGGGGATCAGGACCACTCCCACAGAGTTATCTGGTGAAGAAGAGTCCAAACAGTTACGAGTTGACAGGATGAGCACGATGATCTCAGATAAATAATTAAAAAGCAGCTCATGGCAGGTAGGGACAAGAGGAATAGAAGCAGAAACCCTCAGAACAGATTTTTGCCTAAGTGTACCATTCCTGAATGAGATTCTAATTATAATACATGTAACCTATAAATAAAAGTTATGGTCCTTCAACAAAATCAGTCCTTTACTTGCTTCTGTGACTAGTCTCTATAAACATAGTTTCCAGAATGGGATACTCCACAAGGAATTTGATGAACTGCCCGTCTACACAGGGATCAGGTTCAGTAGAGCCTGTAATATTAATACACACATCTATAGATCAAAATTTCTCATCACTTTTTTTATTAGGGGAGAAAGTTTCTGCCTCCAATAAAAAAAAGGTAATTACTACAGTACTTATACCTCGATATTAATTTTGTATGCTTTGTTAAAACCAGAAGATTTTACATACTTGTAAGTATATCCTTAAAATAATTAAACTTAGATGTATTCATAATGTGACTAGGAATAATTGACTAATGAACTATTCAAGACTTACTTTCTTCTTGATGTTGCTTTGGAGACATATGCAATACAAAAGTCTCCTGACTGCCATGGAAAAAAGAACAAAGCTTTCTCTTCAACAGCAACAGTAAAATAGAAGAGGATATTCACTTCTTGGCTAAACTTTAAGACATTTCTGGGGGGTTTTTTTGTTTGTTTCAATATTTAGGCTGTTTTTAACTCAGCATCAAAGGTAACTTTTATTACCTTACCCATTTCAGTTAATACTTTCCTAAAGAGCAATGCTGAAACACTCCTGGCAAATTTTTACACACATTTTATCAAATATATATGGGTAACTACTACAGCATTTGATGCTGCACCAGGAGCAACAAGAACATAATTGTACTTCACTAAGTGGCAGCAATCTCAGTGAATCACAGAATGGCTGGAGTTGGAAGGGGCCTCTGGAGATCACTCAGTCCAACCCCTAGCTAAGGCAGGTTCACCTACAGCAGGTTCCACAGGATTGCAGCTTTGAGTATCTCCAGACAAGGAAAATCCACAACCACTCTGGGCTGCTTATTCCACTGCTCATCTCCCTCACAGTAAAGAAGTTTTTTCTCATATTCAGGTTGAACTTCCTGTGTTTCAGTTTGTGCCCATTGACCCTTGTCCTGTCACTGGGCAGCACTGAAAAGAATCTGGCCCCGCCCTCTAGACACTCACCCTTAAGATATTTGTATGCATTGATCAGATCCCCTCTCAGTTGTATCTTCTCCAGATTAAACAGGTCCAGCTCACTCAGCCTTTCCTCGGAAGAGAGACGCTCCAGTCCCCTAAACATCTTTGTAGCCCTCTGCTGGACCCTCTCCATTTGGCAGTAGACTAAAACAATAAATATCATTTTTCAATTTGCATGAAATTACATACCTTTCCAAAATATCATGGCTCCTGGCACAAGTTATGCATCTCTTCTCTCCATCCACCCAAAAATACAAGATAATTGATTCCACATCCTCCAGCCCTGAGTTCTTTGCAGAGCTCCACTGCTCACAAATCAACTCCACCAACAACAGCCCCACAAAACCCGCTCCGCAGGCTCAGCTCTTTCACAGACATCCCCATGAGACTCTCCCCCCTATCTGCCCCAGGATGCTCCCTCTTTACCTGGCAAGATTTGGGAGTACTTTACCTCCCCCAGCTTCAACACAGGGCTCCAGGAGAGATGGAGGGTGAGAAAAGTGATAAAGCTGGCAAAGGAATTAGCTGTTTAGCCAAATCCACTAACACTACCTATATCTTTGTGTATACTGACTGAGAGAGGATACCACCTCTGAACCAAAGCTGGAATCCTGATAACCTTCTGCCAGGATGTGTGATAACAAAAAAGGTCAATCATCAGCCAGGGTGTGGGCTTTACACCCTAATTAAGGCATTAAGGAAGGTAGGCAAGGTGCAAACTATGTCAATGTTAGCTTTCAGCTATCTCCTGACCTTCCTAGATGTCAAGTTTAGAAGGGCAGCTTAAAACTTGCAATGCCATTTGCACAAATCTATTTCTATTAAAGGGCAAACCAAGGGGAAGTCTCTATCTGAGCATGGAGGTGAACCCATACAGCCCACTTGAATTTCTATATGTTGGTCCACTGTCTGCTTTCCAGAAAAATTCATTAGGTAGTTCCCCAGTTAGTCTGACAATTCATTGCCTGCTTAAATTTAATCAACCAAACATATGGTAATTTAATGATACTAGCAATCTTGTATTTGCAAATTGGTATAGCATTTTATTCTGCCAGACATTTCCTGAGCATCCACTCCTGGAATATCCTGAGCATGCCATCCACGAGCAGCAAAGCTACCCCAAGCAGCCAGAACTGAGTGATGCACTCCTAAGGGAAAGCATACTGCAGAAGTCTGGCTTTAGCCTCTTACTTCAGGCACATAACATCATTGAAAATGGGGAATTTTAGGTTTTGCTTCTTGGGTTAACTTGAGGTTTTTATACAACAATAATATTATATAAAACACAAAAGTTCCAGGAAACAATAACTATAATTCATACAGAAGTGCAAGGCTCTGCATAGTGATTTTAAGATTACTGGCAATTAGCTGTCTTGTCCTTAAAAGCCCCTAGATCCCCATGGCTTGAAAAGCATCCTTATCAAAATGCATAAGGTGGTTGCTGGCATACTACTACCCACTGCCAAAAAAGGTTGGGCAGACTGGGTGTCAAATCCATTTCTCTAACATTTGTACTGTTTCCCTCTACTTTCAGTGAAGGTGGTTGGCACTAAATCTGAATAAGTCACTCAAGGTGCTGGAAAGCCCCATGCAGTCAAAAGAGAGTAATGAGTATTTAAATGAGGCAGGCTGGATCCTGTACATCTTCTGAAGTTCCTCTGTGGAATACATAGGAGCAAAAACAGAATTATGTTAGATAGACTGAACTGCTCAATGTGGAACTGGGCACTGACACACCTTGTGAAGTAGCTGGTTATTCAAAATAGCAGACTGGATTCTGAATCACAGTAGGGAATTAACAGGTTTACCAATGACTCATTTAAAAGAACAAAACTTCAAAATGAAAATAAAGTATAATTATTTTGAATTATCTCTTAGGTAATCAAGTATCAAAATGTAAAAAATCTGAATACAATGTAACTTACTGTAGTAAAAAAATAGCATTCATATCAGATTTGTCAGGCTTTTTTGGCAAGTGAGATATCTAAGATGAAATGATTATACAGAAAAATCAAATCATTGTATCTGCTAACTGATGAAAATCATTCAAACATTGCATAAATTAATCATTATTTTACTGCTGAAGGCGGCTTTTTTTTTATGCATCACTGGAATAAGGTTTTACTGATTAATTGTCAGAGAAGATAGAAAATATTTCTTCACTGAGATGATCTGGAATAAAATAAAAGTCATTTTATCATGACCTTTACATTAATGAAACTGGAAAAGGTATGCATGTGACAAATAAAAATATTCTTCTGGCCTAGAGAAAAAAAGGTCTACAGGAAAATTTAGATGCTATGGTGCCTGAGGTTCAAAAGAAATTTCTCCTCCAAGGCTTGTAGTTGTAAAATTTGCATACTGAGGGAGAGTAACACGTTTTTGAGAAGCATTTGGAAGTGATTGCTGGAAGATGTTGTAGGAGATGAATGGCTGAACTGATGCACTGTGGCACTGGTTGGTGATCTTGGGAGTTGTGGATGAGTGTCAGACAGTTTCAGCCACTGTCCTGCCTCCAAAACACTAAATAAGAGGGAGGTCTGGCTACCAAATGGTTATGTGTGCATGTGTGCCAAGAGAGGGGGTAGGTAACTGGTGGAAAATCTAATATACTAATAATAAAGAAATCAGATTCTTTTTAAGCTACCCAGGTTCTGCCCAGTTACCTGGATATTTTGTCATTCTTGACAGTTTCATTTCCCTCAGGCATTCCAAGACAGATCCAGCCGAGAAGGGAGCAGAACACAGACCTGTGTTCCAGTGTCCCTGCAGGTCTGCAGGGGAGGCATCCCATGTGCTGGTGTGAGAATGGGAACCTGTACAAGGCAGAGAAGGCAAAGTGCCTGTGAAGTCTGACCTCACTAGCAGCATGGACCAGGTGGGTGGGTGGATGAGTCAGACTAACAGGGAACTCTGTGTAAGCTTAACGTAGTAGCTTTCCATCTGCTGGTAATGCTCTCACATTCACAAGTTTTCCAGGCACCTTACAGAAGATGATGCACTCAGGAGTCTGTGTGCTATAAAATGAATTTTATAAGCATACAGAGCAAGCTATCAGTTTATTCATGAGCATTTCTGTTCCTCCTCTCCCCTTAATTTATGGCTCTGTGCTTTTTTTGGGCCTTTGGGCACAGTTGTTTGGTTCCCTCTGTAGTCAGTTCCTTCAGTTGCTCACTGTTTCTCCAAGGGCACATGCACATCAAATCAGCCTGCCCTGAGCTTTGCTCTGCCACCTGCAGACTGAGCTAGCTGATTTAAAGATAATGCCAAAATCTCTACTGAGAGCAGCCTCCACAGCGCTGATACAAGACTGCTGATGTGTGAGGGGTGGCCCCAAAGCAGCTTCAGGAAGTCCATCATGCGACACAGCTGCAGCTCCGCAGATCCCCACAGCACACCGAGCCTTGCAGCCACCTCTAGAGCTCTGAAATCTGCACCCAAAGTCAGTGGCAATTTCACATCAGTGAGTGAATGATCAAACCCTGGCACAGTGAGAGAAAAGTAGGGGAAAAAAGTCTTAAAAAGAAACAGGAAAACTGGCAGGGAGGTTATTAGCAGGTGTAATTTATCCTCCTTTTAATTCTGCTTTTAAAATGGATTAGATTCCCAACTGATGATGTTCCTTTAATCCAAACTGGCAAAATAGACCGCCAGCTGTGGGAAAAGAACTTACAAGTAGAAAACATCTAAAATATTTATAATGATATTTTTGTATTTAAGGACCAACAAAATAGTACGAATAAAATGTAAACAGTACGTGAATCCATTAACATAACACATTCAGCTTTTGCCTAATGCTGCACTAAAATAAGGGTAGTGTATTGCTTTTCTGTCTAAAATTTATAAACCACCATTTTCCTATCATTAAATGCATGAATTTACTCACAGAAGCTACTAAATAATTTTAGCATTTTATTCAGGAATGAGTCAGATCCAGAAAGGGCTTCTCCAAGTCGCTGGTGGGCTGTTCCCTGCCCATGCTGAGAGCTGCCCATTTGACCAGGTAGATGCTCTCTCCCCTGCACTGCACTGGGACCTGGGCTGAACTGGCATTCTCTAGTTCTCTGTAAGACCTGAGCAAGAAAGCTCTTCAGTGTTGGATTCAGTCAATATGAAACATTTCCCATATCACACAGCATCACAAGCTCCTGACATGAACAAAAGCCACATTGCCAATAGTGTATGAACCAGCAGGCTGCAGGCCAGCCTAGGAGGAGGAATACTCTTGTGCTGTTGTTAGACAGGGAACCAAGCATTGTGGAGACACGGGAAGCCAAGGCATGGATGAACAGGCTCTACCTAGGTGGGGAAATCACCTAGAAGTGGTGGTCTTGATCCATGGTGCCTGGTCTCTGGATAGTTTCTACATTTTTACCAGAGACTAATGTGAACTGCCTGTGGATGCAGAGCTCACCAGCGGAGCCAGGGCTGCAGGGTCAGGCTGCAGGGTCAGATCAGCCACATTCTGATGTATGCTAGGCTGGGCAGAGAGTGCATGGGAGTGGGTGCCCACCTGCATCAGCCTGGCATGGGGTAGTTGAAGTTCTCACCTTGGAGACACATGAGTGGAGGCTGCAGAAGGCAGCTCTCCTGCTTCCTGGGAGGTGTTCACCCACTTACAGTAGCCTATGAAAGTCAGGTGCTGTCATGCTACTACTATTTCCTTACAATGACAGTAGTAGGTTCTGATCACTTGTTCCATTAAAAAAAAGTATCTGGAAGTGGCTAGACTTCAAACTCCTCTCTGCATGGATGGAGGCATCTCACTTCTGGATCAAATGACAGACACTAGCTCTTGACATGGGATAGGAGTTCAGAAACCATTCTTGTACACTAACAGTTAATTTGTGGTGACTTCTCACTCATCCTCAGGTTTTCCAGTTGCCTCTTTGAGCTTCCAGTTTTACTCCTTCAGTTTCCTGGACCTTGGACACACTACTGCAGCATTTTCAGTAGGTCATTATGCCTACAGCAACCACTGACATACCAGTTTGTAGATGTGCCTTTTATAAGCCCTAGTCCTAACTCTATTCAGCAACAACTTTCTGAAATATATAATGTGTTCATCGAACTGTTTTAATGTGGTTATGTCCTGCATGTAAATAAAACACTTTTCTGTTCCTTTTCTCCGTGGAACAAATTAGATTTTTTATCATCTCATTACAACATCTGTTCAACAGAGTCAACTCCAACACAGTTCTCAGGTCAGTTCCTGCAGCCTGACAAAATAGAAAATGTTATTATCCTAATTTAGCTGTGATATAGTGCTGAGGCCAGCAGTTCATGTTCAGAATTCCCTGATGCGCTCAAAATTCTTTGATTTTGGATAGTTCCAGAGCTGCAGAACAATGTCATTCTGTACTGGGGGACTCAAACAGGGTGGAAGTAATTTGGTTTTGGAGGACTCACTGAGAGGCTCAGTGTTGGATCAGTTTCACCTACAACCTTATGACATCATTTAGTCTCTTACCTTGCAAACAATTATGTATGTGCTGAACTTTAATTATGCAACAGTTAAAAGAGCCACATAAACAATATGCTGGAAGCTTGGTAACATTCAATACCAAAAAATTGCTAATTATGTGAGAACAAAGCTATACATTCATGAGCACCATCTACTGGCACAGTCATAATGTGTTTATAAGCAAACATCACACAGCCACAGAGGGCTGAGGCTGGAAGGGACCTCTGGAGGTCATCTTGTCCAACCCCTCTGCTCAAGCAGGACCACTACAGCAGATTTCACAGGGCTACTTCCAGAAGGCTTTTGAGTATCTCTAAGGATGAGAGATATCATGTTCATGCCAAGATCAATGCAGGAGGTGGGATTATTCATTTGTCTGCAGTTAAAAGATAGACAGATAGATAGATAGATAGATAGATAGATGCATGACATATCGATCTCCAGAGTAAGAATCTAGACTTAGGTATCTACATATAACCTAGGCCCTGAGTTTAATTGCCTAAAAGCTTTCCAGAAATACTTGAGATGTTTTTGGAAATCCTTTCTGTGCTCCCAGGAGCACAGGAGTTCTCTTGTCCTATGTTCTACCACCCTTCTCTCAGAGATGTTCTGTACAGACCACACTATATCTGTGTAGGCAAATTTTTGAGTACTCAAGACAGAACTTCAATACATGGAAAACAATTTCTCCTTAATAAGACTAGAAATTGCAGAAGCACAAATTTTAACTTTCAAAAATATCTCCATAGGCCAAAACCTACCTGCCTGCCTCAGGAAAAAAAAGGAATAACCAATACTAAAAACAAGTTTTCAAGGTTAAACCAATGTACAGCAAAAAAAAATGGATTCACTGAATCCAGTGACAAAATTTTATTTGACTTAAACAATGCTAGGGATTTTTTTTGTCCAAGTATTTAAAGACCCATGCTATAAACACACATTGAGATTTTATGACATATCGAGATATATGTCCTATGTAACTGGCTTAAGTCTACACAGAAGACATCACTTTGAAGTCCTAACACTCTTAAGATAATGCAGTTCTTTGTGTTTGAATGTTGAAGGATATTAGTGCAAACAATCATACCTCTGACTGACCATTCAGCAGTAGCTTAGGTAGGCTGCTGTGCTTTAGACCGGTGCTACCTTCCCCCACTACAGGCAGAATAACTCCATTGACCCCAGAGATGTTATGCTGGAACATGTTACACTTTTTGACATATGTGACCATCTAAAAAATTTTCTTTAGTATGTTTATAAGAGCTAATATATGAAAAAAATCAAATAGAGCTATGCACTGTTTAAAATACCGGACTAACGTATATTAACAATTTCTTGCCTTTCTACGTATAATTTTAGGATATTACAACTCCTACAACTTGCATGATTTCATTAAACTACAGCATGGGTGTATCTCAAGTATTCAGAGATATGTTTATCATGTACCCAAATACCTACCAGTTTCAAACAGAATAGTGGTATGTACTCACTAAGTTTCATATTGCTTTACAGGGAATCTTATTAATCCATTAAAAAAGTTGTGTTAATTCATCTTTTTATTAATCCTTTAATCAAATAACTTTATATCTCACAATAAATCATAGCATTGCGATCTATTTTCTCATCAAAATTCTTTACAATGTACAAATAAAAAATTCTGCCAACGTGAGTACAAGTTACAAGCATCTTGTGGAAAGACATTTATGCATTTCTCAAGTCCTCATTTTTTATGAACTATATTTTCAGTGCTTTACAGAAATTACAGTTCTACTGTAATAAATTACAAAGAAAGCTAAGGACAAACAACAAAAAAAGTTGAGAACAATCTAAAACTGAATACAGAGTTTGTTCTATGTTTAAAAACTCTTTATGCAAAGGCAAATTATCCTTTTCTGGAAATCTGCTATGAGTTTGCCCAAAAGCAGAATTTTAATTTAAAATAATATCCTGCCAAGAAGAAAACACCTCTCAGAAAAAACAGACTTGCAAGTTTAATTAATGCATGATTATATTGGCTTCATAAAAATCAAGATTAAACATATATCTGAGGCTTTTTGCACAATTAGAATTTAGACTCTAATAATAACTGGTTTTTTATACATATGCAAACAGCCTTCAACAAAGGTTTTGCCTTACTGTTTCACTGTGGCAAACCACGAGGAGTTTTGTTTCTTTGTTTGTTTTAAATCTGAAACAGCAGCTGTATCATTTCCAAGTTCATCACCTCACAACTGGACAAAGCATCATTTTTCCCATGAGACCATAAGCACCATAGTGGATGTGACACTGCATGAGCGAGTCTGGAAAAACTTGATGGCTCTTCTTATTCAAATGTCAAAAACTGAGCAAAGATCAAGTTTCCAAGGAGAAGGGCCCTTCATCATTTTCAGCCAACTTTAAGCTTTGATTCCTCTATTTATATAGTTCATTACTTTTTCACAAGAAGCAAAATGTTCACGTCCCACAGCTGAATCAAGCTATGCATGAGAATTTAGCAGCATATATATTAATCATTGCATTCTCTTCATTTTTTTAAAGAGAATATGTAACACAAAGGAAGATAACAAGTTTTTATTCTCCAAGAAAAAGCAACAGCTCAGTTTTGCAACATTAACTTTGACAAATATTCATGAAACCGTAACTTAACAGGTCCAAAAAAGGAAATAGCTCATACTTAAATGAATTCATTTTCACAACTATTCTCATTAATCTCTTCTTATGTAGACTCATATTTTAAACATAAAAGAATTCCTTGGTTCCATTTCTTATGCTATTTTAGCTTCATGCTTTCTTAGAACAGCTGTGCCCAAATTCATATTTATGCAAACATTTTCTTCACACTATTTTCCAGTGGTTCTGTTAGTTTACAGAAATGTGTGTTGTTAGACCTAGAAAGTACACTTTTTGAAAGCACTTGTGAGTCTCTGGACCTTGGGTTTTGCTGAATTTCACTTGCAGCTGTGATTTCACCTTTGTGGGTCCCTCAACAACCATTGTTTCACTGAACAAGAACATATCTGTTCTTCTCCACAGTGCCACTTAATCTGAAAGTTATTATTTTAACTTCTGATGGATTAATATAATCATAATGTCATTATTACAAAAATTATTGTATAACACACTGTAATTTTCAATTAATGCACTGGAATCTTATATCAGGGTCTAGAAATTACATCTCCTAGATAGGTTTCTATTTCTGTGTATGCCACTGTGTTGCTGTGCTGTTTCTTTATATTCCCTATTGCTCAATTTGCTGATTTGTAAAATAACTGTAAAAAATATATTTATTTAATGTACAAATTTTGAGCACCCAAACAGAATAATACAGACTATCATTCTCCAGAGGTTTAACCTGAACTAATGTTACAGAGCCTTTCAAGAATACCTCTCTTTTTCAAAATGAACTCTTGGTGTTTTCCACCCTTGGAAAAGTATTTTCTTCTTTGCATATATTTTAGGATCCTTCAGACCCACTTAGTCTAGGGAAAAACAACAACATCTTTCTTTGCAAAAATCTATGCATATGATCATGAAAAAGGTGTTTCTCCTAGCAGTTGATGCAAATCTGAAAAAAAAATCTTTAAAATTAATCTTGCTGTGCAGAAGCTGGAGAAAATCTGTGCTCCTAGAAACCTTCTTATGACAATCAGAAAACTGCCCAGTGTGACAGAATTGCATAATCAGAGCATGGATGAGTTTGGCACAGATCTCTGGAGACCATCTTGTCAAGCCCCCTGCTCAGAGAAGAGTTAGAGCTGGTTGCTCGGGGCTGTGTCCAGGTAGGTTTTGCATTATCTCCAGGGATGGATACTTCACAACCTCCCTGGGAAATCTGTCCTTGTTTTTGTCCACCCTAACAGTAAAAGTGGTTTTTCTGATGTTTAAATGGAATTTCTCATGTTTCTGTCTGCGCCCATGTCACTGGGTAGCCCTGGGAAGAGCCTGGCTCTGTCTTTTTCATAACCATCCTTCACACATTCCTAAGATCCACCTGACCTTTCTCTACTTCCAGCTTCCTCAGACTCTCCTCATAAAGGGGATTCTCCAAATCCTGTGTTTCAATGGCCCTTCCCTGGACTTGCTGCAGTCAGTCCGTGTCCATTGTGTACTGGGCAGCCCAGCTCTGGACATGACATGTGCCAATATAACCTACTTGTTCCCAAAAAGCAGATCTTAGGTGGCTTGAAATAGTATGATTATACCTTCATTTATCTTTTTCAAATGAATTTTTATTAAAATCTTTACCTTTTACCATCCTTTACAGATGAAAGACCTTGTAAAAATCAATGAGTGTTTAAGGTGTGGATCAATGGTATAATACGGCATTTAGTCTTTACGTGAGAACAAACTGCTTTAATTGGCTACTCATTTAGTCTTAGGATCTCTTCCTAGTAGGCTTTTTTAATGCAGACTCTCTGTCCTTCATCTTTGTACACCATATTCTTTGACTTCGGGAATAATTTCTTCTCTGCTGCCTGCTCAGCTTTGTTCATTGCATTTAATTCAACAACACTTCAAGCCAATAATGAAAAATAATATTGTGGATTTAATAGTTAACACCTTATCTTATATTTGTTCTATATGGAAAATTCAGATGGTGTCAATTGGTACTGTGGGATCAGATTGAAAGCAGGCTATTTAAGATTGTGGCAAGGAAAATATTGATAGGAAAGTATTTAGATAAGAAAGAAATTGCAAGCTAAAAAATACTTAACTTGAAATGCAAAAAAAAAAAAGCACAATAACAACAAAAGACCCTCTAAAAGTCCCTGACCACATTCACAGCAATGGTGGTTAACCCAGCAGAGAAAGGAACAAAGTTTCAATTTGTTTAGACATCATTTCTTACATTAATTTTCATTATCCTCAATTCTCCTCATATGTAATACCATGCTGGTCCCAAAGATAATTAGGTGGTAAATATTTTTTTGATGGAAAAATTCCTCTTTCTAAATAAAAGAGGTATTTCACCAATTCAGTGTTAAAAACACCACTATTAAAAATAATTTTCATTTCTTTGAAGAATCTTAGGAAAATCATACACATTTATAAAAATAATTCCAAATCACTGCTAACTGAAAATCAAAGGTCAGATTGTTTTATTTCTGACTGGTACAGAAAGGGTAATGAGGCCATAAGACTAGCAGAAGATCATAGATAAAACTAACAAGACAGCAAGTCCCACTTGCACAAGTCCATGGGAATTATTCAGGTTAAAATCTGTGTGTCATCTCAAGGTAGAGAAAAATCTTGAGTTTATTTGCACAGAGGCTGCTCTTTCATCTAAAGTACATCTTCTGCATAGCCTGAGGGGATGGACAGGTAAATGTTTGTAAATGTTTCCTGTGAATGAAACCAACAGCTTTTAACAGATTAAATCCTCTTGCAGGATTATTAGAAATTATTTACTTCAGTTACATAGGCATCTATACATACTAAATAATATGAAATCATATAGGAAAAACAGATTAAAAACAATGATATTACAATCATATTAACTATGTAAAAGGAAATAATTAAAGGAAACAAGAAATCCTTGTGAAAGGAGTACAGCAGGAGAAAGTTATGATTAGCTTTATAAGCAGCTAACAGATGCTGGCAGCTGCTTAACTCCGTGAACGCCCAACAGCATGTTGGGAAATCCTGAGGAAGGATTTCAGGGAGTAGAAAGTAGCAGCCAGACAGAAATTTGCAGATGGAATGGGGCTTTCAGCCAGTCTTATTCAGTTCATTTCTTTCCTTCCCTCAGGCAGTGGAATTTTGGGTGTGAAGCAAAGGAATCCTTAATCAGCCCCTGATTGAATCAGCAACATTTTCCTTAACTACAAACAGGTGCCACATGTTGCCTCCTATGTGTGAAGTGTGCCAGAGTACTGGACAAACATGGGGCATATGTTTCATAAATAAGGAATAGGCAAATAGCAAATATATTTGCAGTGTGCTGTAGTCACCAGGTACAGAGGATATCATGAGACTTCATGACAACAGTGTTTTGACAGGACAGGAAAATATAATTATTAAAATTTTAAGCCTGAATAGAAAATGAAGTCAGATATGACATAACAGAAAATTTTATACAGTTTGGGAATCGATGTAACACGCAGTAGGTATTTCTGTAAAAAGATCCCTGTAAATCTGAGGACACCAAATGATGCAGGTATAAACAACAGCAAGTTTGTTTGAATTTGGGTTTCAAACACTACCAGATACCTAGCAGCACTATCAACGCAGAAAAATCAAAATAATTATGAGTACCCTAGAGTTGGGCTGTTTAAATCTGTTTACATTAAAAGTCTTCCTGTATTATCAGTATCTATCAGAAAGAGAGCTACAGCAAGCTACGGAACAGTTGCAGAGATTCTTCTTTAGCTCAGACTAGCTGGAAGTTGCAGTAAAGACATAAAATCATACACTATTTTGAAGTCTACTTTTTAAAGTAGGATTAAGAGAAGAAAAGTTATAAAAAAATACCACTGGCTTGTAAGGTACAGCAGGTCATATAACATGATCAAATGGGCCACATTAGTTCTAAACTTCTTATCACTGTTAGCATAAATATCAATCCTGACTTGTCTCAGCTATTTTCCCTAAGACTTAAAGCATCCATTTGGGCAATGTGACTTCTCTTAAATCTCCCAGTGACATTATCTATGGAGCAGGAATGAAAAATAACCAAACAGAATCAGCAGACAACCAGACTGGGCAGTCAGATAGGGTCAAAGGATCAGGACTGAGTAAGGTAAACTGACTCAGTCAGCAGGTCTGACCCAGGAGAGTCAGAAGGATGTGAAAGAACAGCGCAGAGGTTTCTGTGAGTGTCCACTCAAACAAATGAAAGATGCATTTGGCAGAAGCAAAAAGCAGCATGGCCACCAAGGACTATTAAGACACCAGCCTGAAAGGAGAGATGAGAACATCATCCTTAGAGCAGGCTGTGGTCACACAGAATCAGCTTATTTTCACAAACAGCACAATAAGCAAAATGACTGCTAACGGGGAAGTAGTAGTAGCCTGTGTGAAAGCCAACAGAGGAAAATCAGGCTAAGAAATCAGAAGACCTATGAAAAGGCACTACAAAGTCCCAGTCTTTCACCAAATGAACACAATGTTAGTGGAATCTGCTGTCTCTCTGTAAGTAGCATCACTTTTAACTAAACAGTTTGCCCTTGCAGACACAGAAAGTGCTAATGTTCACCCAGCACACTAACAGAGAACATCTTACATAGCCAAACTACAACTTCTTTGAGTTTAAAAACAACATAAACAAGTGAAATTCCATCAATAGCAATTTTCCCCCACATGATAAATGGTGTATAGAAAAGCAAACTCAGTTGTAGCAGTGATGTCAAAGAATACACTGTACTTTCTGACAATATCCTTATTTGTGAGTTTAGGTTGAAATAAAACCTTCCATTAAAATGATTAAAACCTCAAATCAGGGTTGTGGTGCTACATAAATGAACATCATGATTACAATTATTGGAGAGCTGCCCATAGTTAAAAGTATCACAATCCAACAACCTTTTTTTTCCTTGAGAGAAAATTAGTCTACTATACTGCACACAGTTGAAACCCAAAGCACTCAGAGAGAAGCACAGCCTTAAAAACTCTTACAACAGAGCTCAATATTTAAATTATCACTTGCAGTGTTGAGCAATTAAAACTGCCGTGTATTTCTGTTTCAGCTGCCTGTGAGTCAAAAGAGCACAGTCGTATGCATACTGGAACTGCCAAAATGAATGCAAATCTTTATCATGCTGGGTGTGTCTCCAGCAGATGTCAATAGAGGAGGATTTTCTCACCTGTACCTTTCTGCTGTGCTCGAGTCCTCTGAGTATTTTTCAGATACTTTCTCTTTACCCAATACTTTTTCATTACCCAACACAGAGTTATATCAAGACCACTGCAGTCTCACTGCAGTTCTCTCCCATATATTTGTATAGACAGATATTAGCTTTGCACCTGGATTGCAGGGGAATCAATGAGATCCTGGCATCAGCGTTGTTTAGAGAACACCAAATGACTCAGCTGAAGGCAGGTTTCTAACCAAGGTCTCAAAATGGCTCCCAGTGTATGAAGTTCTTATAGTTAAGAAAATCATCTACATTAAGTGAATCATATATCCTCAAATAAGTCACTAAGAACAATCCCGTTTATTATTTACAAAGGAACCATTAAGAGCTGCAATAGCTGCTCAAGAGCAGCACAAACCAATTAATATTCCCTATGCCTTTGTGAGGGAGATCATTACCCCCATTCATTTCAGCACTGAAAACAAGAAATACAAACTAAGTGATAGCTAGTAATGGTGAAGAATGACTCAAAGAAAATGTTGTGGACAGGCGTGTCTAGAAATACAGATTTACAAACCATTCCTTATTTTTTGTCTTTTAGAAACAATGGCAAGGTCAGGGGAAAACCCCTTCTTTTGCATATAAGTTTCCAATGGTATCTCTGATGTACAAATACAAAATCAAAGAGTATTACTGTCCTCTGGAGAACCATACTGGTGGTTATTAAGCTGCACATGAAGAGAATCTGCACACATCAGACAGGGACTCCATTCTCTCATTTGCATCCACAGCTTCATGTAAACACTCAACAGAATACTGAAACCTTCTCAGTGAAGTGGTTAAGGTTTATAGTATTCTTGGGATCTCAAATACTATTAAAACCAGAGAAATTCAAAAGGTCAAATGAAAAACTTGACATTTACTACCAAAATATGTAGGGATAGTCTGCACACTTCTGGGGGGAAAAAAAATCTGCAGCCTAATGTTCATAGTATACTGTAGCATTAAACCTGCATTATATGGGAAAATTGTGGTTTAAACAGGTTTTAAAATGGCTTTTGGTGGTGTCTTTGCAAACACATGCTTCTTCTTCCCACAACCCCCTTTGTTATCCATGCAGGAATGTCCTGGGAAGGTGTCCTGAGGTGTTTCCCATTTGGCCTTTGTTAAGGCCTTCCTGTGATTGGGCGTTCCTGTAAGCCCCTTGAGACTTCTAATTGGTTACTCTGTGAATCCTCCTAAACCCTATAAATGTAACATCCCCCACAATAAACACTCTCTTGCCTCCTCTCCACAGCCGGTGTCCTGTGACCTGTCTCCCTGCCGGCCATGGGGCCACATGCGGGGGGGGGGAGGGGGGAGCACCTCTCCCCCTCCAGGCTCAGGGCCTGAAAAAAGCCCTGAGATACCCCTGGAGTTTCCCTTTCCCCATCCCTCAAAGTGTCGCAATGGTTCTTCAGATGGAAAAGGAACTAGAACTGGGCCAGCCCCACGCCGTGGATGGGGAAAGGAATCCAGAGTAAACCTTTGATAAAGTTTTGTAAACCATATGAGGAAAAATTAGTTGCAGTTATGCTATGGAAGTGGGGCATTCAGCTCCTCAGCCTGTTGCTGTCTGTGATCAAGGCAGTTTGTGCTGACTATCTCACCTGTGACAGAGATGCCCTTTCATCCACTCAACAGCAGACACTCAACCTCAATGAAGAGCAGGTATAAATATTCTCAGTCATAGTTACTTTTAGAGAAAATATTTCTAGCAAAACAGCTAACATTATTCACAGTTATTCAAATGCCTTTTAAGAAAAAATGCAACATAAAATAAATGGTATTTAAAAAACAGTTCTCTGTTTTAGTGAGATGCACCATAAGGATTGCATTCAGTTCGCAGATTAACACATCTAAATTTAGAAATTTACACGTGAACTAAGGCCTGTATGTGTCTTATGTCACATTCATATGCTACACTAAGTCCGCCTGGTCTTCAGCCACCACTCTGGAAGGTGTGGGTCCTCTCTGTGAGCCCACACAGGTATCTCAGATGTCTCAGATTTCCCAAGGAAACTTGATGGCTCTAGCTACCTATGTGTGGTCAGCTGAATCAAGTTCTATACGTTTACAGTCCTATTACAGTCAAGTGATCTAATCAAAATAGTCAATGGAGAGCCTAAGTGGACTCTTCCTAGTGAGCTGAATAGTCTGTATCTCATATCATCTTCCTGGACAGTCTCCCTACTTTCAGCTTTTAGCCTACACAAGACTCATGTAGGCCTTAGGCGATCTGCCAGCCATATAAAACTGCTGTGGATATCCCAGAGCATCTCTGATAACATTAGGCCCTTATGGCTAGGCATATGGATCACTCACTACAGAAATGAAGACACACATTTTATTTAATGACTCTAATTTTCAAGTTCCACTTCTAAGATCTGAGTGGGGAAAAAAATTATCCTTAATGATATTATCAATTAGTATCAGAAGCATATTTTGCCAACTTTGGTAATGCACCAACTTGCTATGAAGTAACTTACTTATCTGTAAGGGTTGGTAAATGCATTCTTTGTTATGATTAAAGTCTTGCTCCACAGGTAGGTTTCCACAGACTTAATGCAGAATTTGTGGTTCCAAACTCCTGCCTGAGGTAAAGCACAACAATGGTGGCAAGCTCCTAAGAGGGCACATTCTGCCTCTTCCAACCACCAACAGCCCTCAATTCTGTGACAACCAGACTAAAGCTGAGCTGTGTAACTCTATTGCCTGTGTATTGCTAAGAATACAGTTGGCTAAATTAAGAGGGTTGTCAGTAGTCTGCAAGCCCCAAAATTTGGAGAGTCATCAATCATGTCATAAATCCCACAGAACCACTCTGCATTAACAAGGCTACCACTTTGTTTACTGGTCCCTTCTATGATATCCAAAACAGCAGAAGTAATAACAGGTTAAGTTCTTTGCCTGTGGTGTAATTCCATCAAAATAATGGCAATAGATAATTTGGCCCAAAATACTATTTTAGCATTTGTCATAATAATTTCTGAGATCTAGTCAAATATTTTTTTCATTTCCTAGCAACTTCTGAAAAATCAGCAGTGTGCAATAGAAGGTATAAAATTCTGATATTAGTAAATGAAAATATATGATTTTAATATATAGTGGATTTACAGTAAATTTTCCATAGTGGAAAAGAAATGGGAGCTGTCAAAACCGTGTCTGTAAGGTACTAAAGTGCCATCAAACAAACAAAACAAGCCCCAGACATGTCTTCCTCAGACATCACTCTTTTTGTTGCTTCTACATCTCATGCTCTTCATGAAACCTTGTTACTATAAAGAAATTTAGAGGGGAGTTGTGTGGTTTGTTTTAGCAGGATTTTAAAGAATTGCTCCCAACACCTCAGTTACAGAATATCATTCAGTCAGGAGATTGTTCTCATCCATCTAGGCTCTGGTTCACCTCTGACAAGACAAACAATCAAGCTTTAATTTTTTTTTACTTTTATTTTCTATTGCTCTTAAGAAAGAAAAAGTAAAGAAAGGAAGAAGATAAAAAATAACAGCACAGTGCATGATGCAACATAACAACAGCATTAAATGTCATTAGCATTCTGGAAATATTTGTGGTCTTTCATACTCAGAAAAGAATGAATCTACATAAGCAGTATTTCCTCTCAAGAACAATACCAACAGCCTTTGATTTAGCAGAAGAATGGTCATAAATGTGACATTAAAGTGGAATTAACTTTTTTTGGATCAAGATTCATGTTCAAGATTCATGAACTTGTAGTTCAATATCACAATCATATTCCTCCCTTACACAACAAACAGTGTAATTTTCTGATGATTCCAGTGAAAACTGTTGATCATCCAGAATGTTTACTCCCCAATTTCAAAGCAAGTCTGAAGGTCATACAGTTGTTCACTGCCATAGATTTAAATAAATCAGCTCAAATATAATTAACAGAAAGCCAGGCACAGAGTCAGAGCAACAGATGCTCTATAAATTCTTGGAGAACCAATACAAAAGGAATTTACAATGCAAAGGAAAGGCAAAGTACAGGATTACCCAGGAGACAATAAGAATCTAATAAACAAAGGAATAAATAGGGTTTACTGCCAAAGGTGTAAGTCTGAAGATCTTAAGCAAAAAGCAATGATTCAGAAAGAACTGAGAAAAAAAGGAGATTGTGTAAATCTTTCACAAATAAGGGAGTTTATTTTGTGGCAGGAGATGTAAAAATACAGTGAGATAAGTGTTTGGGGCAGCCAGAGGAGATGACAAATGAACTGAAAGAAAGAATATGATAAGGGAATGTGAGGGTCATAAAGTGGCACAGTTGGCATGAGGAGAAACGGGAAAGAAGCGAGTGGAAATAGAAGCAAGAGAAGCAAATAAATGTTTTAATAAAACTCACAAAGCTTATTAGAATTTGTTTTGCCCTGCAGATCTTTTCCCAGAATACAAGCTTTCATTTTCATTAGATTTTTCAGTGAAAAACATTGACTCTTTGTCACAGAAAACAGAGATTTCCCTTAGACAACATTTTCCCACCATTTGCTGATGGTCCTTATGGAAAACTCCTGCCAGCCTCAGGATACATCTATTCTACTATCTTTCCCAAAAAGATGCATACATAAACTTTGAGTCAGCTCAGGTACCGGTAACAGTTGTGGGATTGTATGATTCAGTGTAGACTATCAAACCTATGTGAAGCACTGTGTGCCATGATGGCTTCACACATCAAGGTCTGCATTGCCAGAAATATCCATATTAATTAAGGATTTACTTGGGTAGGACAGGTCAGGCTCTACATTGGGGTTTGCAGTTTGATTGGAGTGATTTGCTCCAGATTTCTAGGAGCCTGAAATGCCAAATTTCTCTGCCTCCTGCTGACTGCCCAAACTCCTTAGTAGGCTTCATCAGGAGGACTTGAGCCATCAGGACCAATAGGACAATGGGGCAAGAGGCACTAGTGAAGCAGGAAAAGTTTGAGCTATAAGGTTTTGCAGATATTAAGAAATCAAAAGGACAACACAGTGGATGAGAGTCCACTGAAGTGACATCAAAGAACTGGAGGTTCTAAGGCTGGGACAGTGGCTCTAGGGCAACAAAGCTACAGAGCAGGGATGGAGGGAATGGAAGGCCCTTTCCAGATCTTGCAAGTATTACCTTTAAAAAAGATGTTCCAAAGAAATCGTTTATAAAAGGATAAAAATATTCCAATCAACTAGGATTTTATTGAAAATGTTGAACTAATTTTATTCAAAACATATAATCAGTAGATTGGAATGGTTTTCCACCAACTTCTCTACTGAATAATCTACTGTGTTGCAAATCTCTCATCCTCCACAATGTTTTACATCAGGAATCACTGCTAATAAAGCCAGAAGAAACAACATCTATTTTCAGAGAAGTTATTATTAGAATAGAATTACTCAGTATAATTTAAATGTTAAAGGAAAAAAGAAAACCAGAAAAGAACTTTAAAGTAAAGGAATTTGAGCCAAATGTCTCCAACCTGAAAAACAATTACTCTCAAGAGAATATATACAATCAGCCTCTTGAATTCTTCCCCAGTCTACTTTTACTCTACATTGAGTAGTATAAAAAGAAAGAAATTGAAACCTCTGCCTTCTGGGATTAATAGATCCAGACAAAATACACTGTGTTCTAAAGCATTAAGTAACTTCAACATTCAATAAGCACATCAGCAAAATAATATAAATGAAAAAGCCCAACCAATTACTCAGTAGGATGAGGACTAAGTCTCCAGGCTTGGCTCTGGCAGCTTTTAGTAAACACAGTAATATAAAGTAAATAGGAAACTCCCCCAATAATCCCATGATGATCCTCTCCAGACCCCATAAATCATTAGCAATTACCATTATTATTGTTTGATTGGTATTTTGGGATAGCAACTAAATTAAGGCCTCTGTGCTAGACATAGAGTAAGATACTAATGAAAAAGTCACCTGCTCCCTTGCTCTCTATAGGAAGGGTTTTTCAACTCAGTATACCTGCACATAAGGTTTCAGAGGTTCCATGTGGGAAGATGGAGCCTTCATAGTCTCCATGTGGAGACTGTGCAGTGATACTTCAACACCAAAGAAACCCATCAACTATAGCGAATTTGGAACAATCAGTAATTTCAATGCCTTGCTAGTATAGGATCAAAAACATGGAGAATGGAAGATTAAGTCCAGAACTGTGGAACAAGTCCAGAACTCCAGTTTGAGCCCCAAAAAACCAAGTCCTGCTACTGTGACTTTTCTGGATCCAAAGAAATTCCCAAAATAAGCCTGCATTGTAATATTGACTACACTACTAAATCCGGATAACATTTTCAGGTACTAGCAATACTGCCCGAGGTCATTCATATGATCTAGAGGACTCCTTTGGAATTAGAAATTGAGCAGCCAGGCTTGTTTAGCAATTCAAACAGTGTGAAATAGCCAGAAGGTGTGATTTCTTTAGATTAATAAAGAATAACCCAAAGGACTCTGAAGTCAAAGTACAACTAAAGAACCAGTCAAAGCATCAGCACTTCATTTCATCAGACTTTTGACAGTACTTCCTGAGAGAGACTATTTTATCTTCAAAGTGACACAGACTCTTAGGTTTTGTTCACTGAACCAGGAATCTGGTGCAGAACCAACTTCAGTCACATATACCAATACTCAAATCCATTTTAAATACTGACAAGATTGTACTGACCCTCAAAGGTACGGTATCTTTCAAGTTTTTTGGGTTTTTTTTGCTTTCCATCAGAGGAGACATTTCTGACTAACTAAACTTCTACGTGCCAAAGCTCTGTTTTAACTCCCCTGACTTAAATAAGCTCTGACTAGTTACAGGCCTGACCCTAGAGGGTAACTTCACTCCCATACACTGTTTATTTACAATTACAGGTAAAACGATGTCAAGAGACTTTTTTGTCTAAAAACAAACAACCCCCCAAAACAAAACAAACAATCAAAACAAACAAACAAAAAACCCAAGAAAATCATGTCATATCCCACTTCCACAACTGTCTTTTCTTCCCTTATCAGTCTGTGAATGCTTTCCCCCTCATTTTATAGCCTATATCTCCCTCTTTCAACATCACGGCTGTGGGACAGGCTTGCGTACCAGTGACAGAGGAAAACACTGCCACAGGAAAATACCTCAAATCTTCATTTCCTCCTTAGCTGCTACACAGTGGAATCATTGCAAAGCAAAGCGTGTTCCCCCTCTGCTACAGAGACTTTTATATTGTGCTTGTCAGGAAATAAAGTACAAATTAATAACGGTGATTTACAAATTTTAATTGAATGTTATAGCACACCAAAGAACTGAATTCGAGACTTTTTTTTTAACAACTCTGGCTTTAATTCAGTAATGCAATTAACAAATTAAACCCTTAAAGATTAAAAGGTTAAGCTAAAGTCAATGACTATCCACACATTAAATTATGCACAAATAACTTGTTGAACTATGGTCTTTGCATGGGAGAAATTAAAACATTTGCAAAAAGTTACAGATGCCCTATATTTCAGAAAACGAGACCTAAATTATTCAAAATTCAGTAGAACCATTCACTGTTTACAGAGCACAAGCTTTAAATATTTATATTAAAATTATGCATTTGCCACTCTTAATTGAGGTATCTGACTAATCAAAAAACAGTACCTTGCCTTCTTAAATTTTGGCCAGTGCTGACTCACACCACTTATTGCATTTGTTTGTCTGAGAGATGCTTAGTATGAGAGAAGGAATGTTCTTCTTTGGCTCTTTCTTAAAGAATCTGTTATAGTGATATTCAAGTACAAAACAGAGACATCAGAATAACTTCAGTACCTGTATAAAATATATCTTCATCTCTTTCACTTTATCATTTCATCTACCTTTAATAATTTATTAGTATTTTTTCCTACTACTAATTCTTTTCACATCACAATATTCATCATCAGCATCATCACAAATAAAATCATCACAGTTTATTTTATCAGGAGATTTGTCCAACAGACATGTCCTCTGTCCTTGTCCATTCAGAGTCTTCTTGTTTTTTTTCTCTTGGGGAATCAAGCATCACCTTCTGGGACTCTGCCCAGTATCCCAGGGCAATGAGAAAAGCATTCCAGGACCACTGTCTTGATGCTGAGGTGAAGCAAGTACCAGCAAGCAAACATCTGCACACTGCCTCTTGGCTTGAGTTCTGTCACTTAAGCTCATTCTATATACCACAAACTTCTCATTGTAAAGCAAGGCCTTTTCTTTTTTTAAAGTCATATTCTTGCCTTTTGTTTTAATCAAGCTGTCCTGGTATCCCAGAAAACTCAGTCTCTGCTTCTAATCAGCAGACAAGAGAACAAGGAATGAGAAAGAAAGCAGCACGTCATACTAGACTACCTAAAACCCCTGTACAGATTGTCTCCTTTAATGAATAATGAATCACAAGCACAAGCCTATTTGGAAATTCTCCAGCAGGTCATTCCTGTACCCTCAATGACAATACTACCGGGATAAGATGTTACAGCCAACAATGTCATTGAGATCAAAACAGCCTTAAGTAATGTTGACTTCTGTATTTTCAGCTCATACATCAGCTTCTGGATACAATGAACTGGCACTGAGCAAGAAATAGACCTGTTTCAGGATACCACATCACTTTGTGGGCAAACAACTTCTTCAATAAAAAACCTGAAATAACACCACTCTAGCCAAATTCTGAATTAAATACATCAAAACTATGAGACCATAATAAAAATCTTAACCCTTTAAATGAACAGTCCTTGTTCTTACCATGTGTGAAACAGCAATGAATATAACTTACACAAGATGCTTCATGCAGGACAACCAAACAAATCTGAGAAGTCAGCAACAATTTTAGGGAAGCATGAAAAATTTATGTAATCATGCCAAGTGTTATCATATGTGGCTGACCTGACTATTTGCCTGCTTGTATAACTCTTCCACAAGAATCTTAAAAAAAAAAATTGCATCTCTTCTAGCCTTCAGTAAACAACATCCCCCTGCAACTCTGCTTTTCCTCACCTGGCATCCAAAGAGTTTCTTTCCCTGTGTCAAACGACTTGAATCATCAGTCGTTTTTCTGAAACAACTTAAGCAGCTGAGTTATGTCTCATGTAGATAAGATTATCAATGTATCACTTTGACAATGAGAAGCTGTGAACCCTTTGAGAAACCAGATGCCCTGTCTATCAAACACAAGGTGTTTGCACAATGTCCACTCAGACCCTCTCCACCACAGTGCCCAGTGTGTGCTGGGAAGTCTGAGCTCTCAAGGTCTGCAGGATGACTTCTGATGTTGCAGCCCCAGGAATGAATAAACATTGAATCACTGATCCTTTGGTGTTACTGTGACATCCACTGAACAACTGTTAGACTGCCTTTTTTTTTTTTTTTAAACACTTGGACTGCTTTTTTTTTAAAAAGTGGCTTTCCTTAGGATATATAACATCACCTTTCTCTGTCTAGATGCCTATATTTAACTTGCTGGTATTTCTGAAGCACCTATTGGTCTATTGTGAAGTAAGGAAGACAGGAATTTATAAGAAGTAGGCTGAAAATGTTGCTGGTAAAATAATAACAGTGGGTAGGAATTTAAATTACAAAGTTGTTCCCTTTATATATCATCTCAACATCCTATGACCAATGGAAGACTTCTAAGCTTTAAATTAATGGTTTTAAATATTTTCCTTTAGCATAAAAAACCTTTAAAGTCTGTGGGCTTTTCCTCCCCTCACTTTCAGAGATCAGATAATAAGTAGAGCTCTAAATAAGGCCATCTCTGTCTTTTAGCCAGATAATGTCTTTTAAAGCTTGTGTGGCATAAAGAACACTGGTAATGGAGCTGCATTATATTAAATCATCCACTGACAACACACACAGAATACATTTGAAGATAATGAAAGCTATCTTAGGATACTACAGAGTAGCTGTGCTTTCACATCCTTTTCTATTTTGACAATATTGTTCTATGTCATCAAAATAAATAAATTTACTCACATACATGAATTATGTATTAAACTTCTTAGACTGATTTGCACATAAAGAAAGAAAATTATGGCTGAAGCCCACAGTATAAATTGCCTTTTCTGAGGTTTTATGCTAAGCTTTAGAGATTTATCACTTGAAAACTGGCTCTTTTGGTTATATTTATTGACCCTAAATTAGAAAAAATAACTTTCTTTTAAAGATTTTTTGCTGTTAGTAATTTGAGCAGCCACATAAAATGGCAAAGTTCCTTCTCCTTATCCTTATTTTGTGTTATGTTGGCTATCTTTGCCCTGTGCTGCAGTGAGGTAAGGAAGTATTTATCTGTTCTGATTATCCACTGTTGAAAAAGTTCAAATCTGGTGCTGGAAATTTACTAGAGTGCTTATGAATGATCTGCATATTTTACAGTCTATACAGCTGATGTAAGCATGCTTAGAAGGGAGAAGGAACAATTTCCATCTGTATTTAAAGGATTTTCCAAGGATTCCACAGTGCCACTGCACAGAAAAAAGGCAGTTGTCTCTGTGGTTCTGTGCTCCTTTCCCACAACCCCTATAGACAGATCACACCAAGGTCACAGAACTGGTAAATAAGATGGAAACATGGACTTGAAGGTAATTTTTTTCTTGTTTAGGACTTCCCGAAAACCTCACCAAAAATTTTGCAGTTATATGTGCAAATCTTTTTGTGTTCCTGGAGTCACAGCTCCTAAATTTTAAATGACATAAGAATAGAAATAAATTAAAGACCATTGCTGACTACATGGCAAAAGCAGCTGTGGTGCATCATACGTAGTGAAACACCTCTGGATCTTGAATAATTTTCTAGTCTTCAGAGGCAAGAGCACGCCAGCCTCTTAGGAACAACTGGAAGAAAATCTACGGACAAGAACCTCTTCTTCCCTTGCTCCATCATCATTTCCACTCTTTTGCATCTTTCTTGTCTTTTTGCTGCTATTTAATCACACAAAGCCAACTCTGGCTATATTGTACTAAGATTTTATTATTCTACTTAAATTCTCAGCAGTATGCCTTCTGGTGCTATCATCTGACACTGCATTGTCCCAACTAATTATTCATCTTTTATACATCATTATTGTCAGTACATTAAGTTCCTCATTATCGCCTGTACATTAAGTTCCTCAGTCATACCAAGGTGATGTGGACGACCAAACTACAGCTGAAATCCATGTTCTTCTTTCAGAATCTTAACAGGTCTTGGCCTGGATTTGTATAAATCTTGTGTTTCACAATTTCTCCCAGTCATCGGATAAACTCTTGGGTTAAAGATTTTTGAGTTTCAATAAAAAAGGACAATGTCTTCACAATGTGGTCATAAAACAGAAAGTTCTGCTTTCCATCCAGTTATCCTTACTAAGATGCAGTTCTTGAGAACGATTTATTGACTTCTTTTTGGACACTGGCCTAGGTCTCTGGCAGTTTCTTCATCCCTTCATGCAGACCCTGTTGCAGAGATGTACCTCAGCCATCAGAACATTTAATTCTTTCCATCTATGTGGTATATTATTTTTAAAAATACTTGACAGTTGCAATTTATGAACTCTGGAGGTTTTCTGGAGTCCCAAAGGGTCACAAAAAGGTAATTAAGAGAACCTGCAAGGTGCTAGATATTGAAATCCAATAAAAAGAATAGAAAAGCTTATTCCATGAAGCTTCTATCCTTCAGGCCTGAATATTATGCATTAGCTTTTCAAAACACAGACACACTAATAATTTACACAGGTTTATCACTGTTAGTATTTCTGCCTTTTTTTTCTTCTTACTTTAACACTAAACCAAGAGGGGTGTGAAAATTCTCCACTCTGCTCTAAATAGAGGTCCCCAAGCTGAAAAGGCTGAGACATAGAGTACGAGATGAGACAGATACAATCTAGTAGGCCACACTCCACTGCAACATTCCAATGATGCTGTATTTCTTCACACAGTTTTAAATTATGTGTAAAATTTCTAATGGCAATGATTTCATAAGGTGATCAATCAAAATTCCTTCAATTCAATAAAGGTCTTTTAGATTACAAATCAAAATATCTATTATCAAATTAGAAAATAATGTCCATATCGAGTCAGCCTTTAAAAATAATATTTTTAATTCTTGAGTTTCATAAAGTAAATATTGAAAGCAAACAAAATTTAAAGTCTTTTAATGATAGGCAATTTCTATCTTTCACAAACAAGCTATGCTCCTTTTATCAGTTCATGCAAAGCGGAACTGAGTTTAACTGTATATGTCATATCATGTATGTAACAAGATAATACAGCAGGTCAAGTTAAATCTAATAATGTAAAGAAAGCATCAAAATAAAAAATATAGTAGGAAAGTGTCAGAAATGCAACTGGATATTTCATGGGGCTTTGAGTCTGAGAGATCAAAGTGTCAAAAATAACTATGACAAGGATTTTGTATACCTTAAGTACACAGGAACAGATTTCCCTTAATGTAAATTCATGAGTGCAGCAACAGAGAATCTCATAGAAATTGAAAACAAGAATAATTAATTCTAGATTGCTGGAGAAAACAACTGTTGAAGCTAAATTAAACAAGAAGTCAATGAGGGGATAAATTTTGCTGTTAATGAGGGTAGATCTGGAAGAGGCATTTTTGGAATTTTTTTTTATGTGGCAGCAAACTGAAAGCAGGATGTTAAATGCCATGAAGAACATAAAGCACACCTTCTAAGTTTTTTTGGATTGAAAGAAAGTTCTGTGTATTGTGTATTCTTCCCAATGCCATGTATGCTGCTGTATCATGACCACTAATTTTCTTTAGTCTAGAGAGGCTTACATACCATACTTGTAAGGCTCTGTGGTTTGTGAAGTACTTTGAGCTGAAATGTGTTACAGTAATGCAATCATCATTCTTACAATGATGGACATTCTCAGAACACTTCCTTTTATGTAGATGAAAATAGTATAACAGCCAAAATGAGTTCAGTAATGATAGAAAAATAACTTTTTTTTTTGCATTTTTTACGCATCAGCTGATGCCAGTGTGAAATATTGAACTACAGTAGGCATTGATAAAACTTTCACTCCTCCTCTTTCTTTAGAGTCCCCTCCTTCAACACCTTTGGGAAGGCTGTGCAAGCCTCTGCATTTGGGGGATGCAGAGCACAGCAAGTTGCAGGTTTTCAGCATAAGGACAGTGGGTAGTAAGATAACTTCTTCCTGTTCTTTCACATTTCAGTAGTTTTGGCAAAAGAGTAAAGACAAATATAAGAACCTTTTCCTTTCCATAAAGTCTCACATAAAGGAACCACCACAAGTCCATGAACCTGAGCCTTACACTATTATTAAATTCCGTGGAGTGGTGGAATGATGTAGTGGAACTGGTTTATCCCCGTCCATTATGAAAACAGCTCCATCAGCTTCCATTTCCTGCTGTGCTTGTATCTGAGGGAAAAGGATGACCAAGAAACTTCATACTGCTCAAAATTTTCATTAAAAATTGACAATGCATGTTTTCCAAATTTAGAGTAGATTCTACTGAGCATTGCAAGAATGAACTCTTCACTCTCATATATCTGATTAAACAAATGAAGCCTAAGCAACCATGTTGCTTGTCCAACAAGCCTTTTTAAATACTGTTAAGCCTATCAGTTAATTTTAATCAAATCTGAAGGAGGGGGATGGTCTCTGAGACTTATTTCTGAAAGGCTTGGCCACATGGGATAGAAAACATAATCCATATTAATGCCAAGCTTGAAAGGCTGCTCAACTACCTTCTCTGACAACAACAAAAATACAAGGCAGAAAGCCATTATGAACACCTGAACTACTCTCAAGAAAAGTTTTAAGTAAAAATGCCATTTTATTAAAGATGCAATAATGGAAATACTAGAGAAAACTGTGTGGTACAACAGGCAGAGGTCTCCCACTCTTTCAGAGACTGTTCTTTTGTTGTTTTCTGGCCTCATTCAGATAAGCTGGAACTGTCCTATCAAACGAGCATTTAGAAGAACAAGGAGGAGGATGAAAATAGAAGAAAAATTTCCATATATTGAGTGGGTTCAACCTTTAAATGTTGACCTGTGGCCACTGACTGAGGAGGGAGCAATTGGCCACCGTCTCCCCCACTCGGCAGCTGTTAGATAAAGACAGGCAAGAAGGACAACGATCTTAGGATCTGTGAGTGTACCGAGGCTAGGAAATAAAGATAATGGTATTTCTGACACCAAACTGAGTCCAGATCTGGCTTACAAACCACCTGCTGAACCATTCTGTTCTTACGAACTGCGGATAAGATTCAATCAATAACTAATAAGAAAATTAAAACAGGAGACAAACTATGCTACAGCTGAGGAAGACAGAAATATATATAAAAGCTTATATGAAAATAATGCTTTTAATTTGAAATTAATGGGTTTTAGAATAATTGTATAAAATTGAGATGCTTTACTTACATAGAAGCAGAAAACTTCTATAGGGATGTATGACAATTAAGACTTGCCTATGTACACTTCATACCCTGAAAACTCAAGGCTGAAACATCAGATATTGCTAGTAGAAATTTTGAAAATTATGAAAAAAAAATTAAAACCCCACAGAGCCTCTCAGCCTTAATAAATAAAATTAAAAAGACAAGTCAAGAAAAAGCCTTGAAAGAGAACCTGATATGTGACGGCTGCAAAGCCAATTTCAGACTGTCAGTTCCTAATCCCAAAACAGGAGGAGCTTTGTAAGCACTGGCAAACTAACTCAAGAGCTGTTATTGTTAAACTGTTACACAGTACAACACAGGGAACAATTCCTGCAGGCTGTGTGTGAAGAAGTGAGTGCCCTGATACCTGGAGGACTTTTGTCAGAACTGTAAATGTAGAAAAAAAGAGAAAAAATTAATTATCTTCTTTGTGTTCCAATTCCTATCACTTTCGCTGTTAAACTCTTCAAATCTTATTTTCTTGAGGAATTGGACCATGTTTTCTATCTCAACTATTTTCTTCATTTATTCAGTTTCTTCCAGCATTTACAGAAAGGCTCTGCTGAGGGCCCAGGTTCAAAGGAGAATATCACTCTATGTGCCTTCTTATTCTGGTCCAGGCTAGTTGTCTTCACCCATCATTCCCTTGGGCATGTACAACGCCAGAAAAAAAAAGGTGAAAATGGGGAAAGGAGCAAAGTTCTGAGACAGCTTCCTCTATTTGTATCCAATAATTGAGTTTTAGCTCATCTATCTTATCACCTCTCAGATCCGTGATCTATTTTCAGGTCTTACAAGTGGGATATATGTTTACTGGCAATAGCTGAACTTCATAAGGATAGTGAGGACACGGAGCATACTTTGCATATGTGTGTTTACTGTAGGTCCTGCTGTTTCCTTTTGAGTTTTCCAGAGGAATTTCCCAGGAGAAAAGAAAAATGCAACTAAACCCTGCCCTTTTTGGTACTCTTTTCTGCTATATCTGTGTCTCTCTGTTGAGCCTAGGAAGAAGGGGTGATGAATGAAGAATGGAAGCTGAGGCCAGACACGTAACACCACAGCTGAGTCCTGCAAAGGATGGTGGGAATGGGATGAGACACTGTTCAGGCACTGCACGTGCTGCTTTGGAGATAAGCCATCAATGACAGATGACTGCACTGGGAAGATCCACAGCATCTTTGTGTCTGTGTGGTACCTTTGTTCTGCACTGCTGCTGCAGTGACACCGTGACTACTGCGGACACTGCTGTGGCAAAAGTGGGCGACAGAATCCCAGGTCAGAAAAAAAAGTCATTAAACTACTTCTGGAATTTTTGTAGTTAGTGGGTTTATAGTAATAGGTTTGTATTATAAAGCATATTGTGAACTGCAATGATGCACAACTGCATAGTGCTCATAGCAAAATGCTGTCTTGCAGACAAAGCTCCAGAAGCAAGGAGTCATCATCATCATACAGACCAGATGCCAGAAAAGCAGCAAAGAGTCTCTGCCAGTCGGAGGAGTTGTGGGGAAGGGTGTAAAAGTTAAGGAGCCAGAACCCGCTGAGTCTTGAGGGTGCAAAATAATTCGTAGGTTTCACGTTCCCTGAGAAAATTTTGATGAAGCTAAAGCACAATATTCAGAGCAATGGCCTGAATTGCAAGCTGCTATTCCAAAGACTTTGCTTCTAATCCTGGTATTTAAAAGACATGTAGATGTGGTATTAAGGCACTTGTTTTAGCGGTGGACTTGGCAGTGCTGAATTAATGGTTGGACTCAATCTTAAAGGTCTTTTCCAACCTAAATGATCCCATGATTCTATAAAGTAAACTGAAAAGTTTCCAACAGTCTTAGAGGAACAGAAACTTATTTCTGAATCAAGGCTGGTTGCTTTTTTATTCTTGTTGTTTTTCCCTGATTTTTTCTTTTTCCTTTGCCACTGCAGAACTCCCAAAGGCATACAAACTCCTGGGAGACTCAACTGCAAGATTAGGCTAATTTTTAATACCTGGTGAAAGCACGTCTGGTGCAGACAACAAGAAATGTCAAGAACTTCTACTGCTTGTGATGCAAAGAGCTAAGTCCCTGTCACTAATTTTTTATAGCTAGCATGACTTCTGCCAGAGGGTCTCTAACAACAAAACCAGAAAGCATGTGAGGAAATACTACCAGTGATTTCTGCTCTCCTTTCTAGTGTTTGAAAAGGCATTAGACTCAATATTAGTCTCAGAAGTGGCCTTCCTCAGTATGTAAAATGCATCTCTTTCTAGTCTTGCCAACATTAGAAGCAATAGGTGCCATGCATCTCCTCCTGACATATTTTATGATGAATTCAAACAAATTACAGAAGTGACCATAATCTGAAAATTTTCCAGCTCACTCACAGATATACTTGCCTCACAGGAGACTACAGTGAATAAATATATAAACCACCCTAAGATATAGATAGATAGATAGAAGAAGATATCTTGCTTTTCTTTAAAAATACATTCTTTTTTTAATGAGTTTTGCACTCCAGTTTCTATTTACTTTCATTAATTTGCAGAACTTACTAATTGTAGGCAACCTCTTGAAATACTGCTTCACTGAACTTTTCATATACTAAATGGTCTAATTTATCACTGTCAAGCATGCAGAATTTTGGACATACTATCTCCAATGTAATCTCCATTTGTACATGATTCTTCTTTTAATAGGAATTTAAAGTGTCTTTGCCCATAAAAAAAACACAGCTCAACAAAATTATGTCAGAGATTATTCCGTTATGTGGTTCAGCAAAGCTTCCGAAGAGACAAATTGCTTTACCTTTTGCAGGTACAGCTCTAACTCCTTAGGAACTGATGGAAAATTCAGGGAACTGATCCAAAACCCAAGCATTTCCTCTCAAAGTCCCTGACTATGCCTATGCAGCTGCAAAGGAGAAGTCATGAAGAGCAGCTCCTGCCTATTAATTCCTGGATGTCTTAGGACCATTAGCCATTTTTATGCTCCAAGCACATCTAGCCACATGTTCTGTATGTAACTGGCAGGTTGGTCAGCTGGAAGGAAGTCCTGGCTAGATCCAGAACCACGAATAATGCTTCAAGAGCTACTGGCTAAACCCAAGAACACACAAAAGCTGCAGGAATATGGGGGGAGCCAATGTGAATCTGAGATATTCTGACACAGTCTGCACAGGCTTTTGCATATGCCTGTATTTACACCTAAGTAAAAAGCTTGTACCATCCAAATTCTAACCTGCATTTTTAGTAATGAAGCAGGTACATAAATGACAAACAAAATTATAAAGCAATATATTTCCACAAAAGGAAAAAAAAATCCTATTCCTTTGGGTTGTACATTAGGATGCATATGTACTATCAAACACATACAGGAATATAATTCTGTTAAAAATGTTTATTCTGTTCCTAAATTCAGATGGGCTTTGGGACTTCTTCTGGGATGGATTTTCAAAGCCCAAGATCCATTGCAGAAGACGTCCTAGCCCTTCTCCCACCCTGTCTGGACTGATTCGATCCCAGTATAACATAATTTCCTTCCAAGTACTTGCAGAATGTTGGTGTGACTGAAAGTGTGGGCATATGTAATTCATCTGACTTTTTTATTATAGGGCTGATTGCACCTTAAAGTGCAGCATCTATTTGCTACATAAGCATGAGTCAGCACTCATTGACTCAATGAGTACAGATAATAATTTTCTCAGAACTTCAACAGCTGCAGGATCCTTACAGCAGTTTCTGACCCAAAATGGTGTATTTGTCTCCATCTTCCTATGCTAGAATGCACATGGCAATGATGAATGGGATATATTTCTTTCCAATGCACTTTTTGAACTACCGTAATTAGTGTCCATAAAAAGGACTAAAGTAGCAATTAGCTAAATAATGCATGTTGCTCATCAAAAAAATATAAGTTTTCAAAAAGCAAGATGAATTAAAGCCTTTTTCACCAGTTGTTTTATCATCCCGCAGGTTACTCATCCATCAAGCAAAAAATCATCATGTGCTCCCCCAGATACATAACTTTCCTGTTGACAGTTGGAGCACTATCTTACACAATGATATCTGACCACTCAAATATTGCTCAGCTTTACTCTGCTGAATGGCTGATGGGCTGTCTTGATTAATTCATGCCAGGTCAATCCAGCTAATTCAGTGCTTTCAATTTCATTAAAGTTTCTGGAAGATAAGGGTGCTTAGCACATTGAGAACATTGCTCAGCTGGATCAAGCCCTTCTGATTTTCTACTAAAGTAACAATAAGGGTCTGGTCCCAAGCTGGTTTTGTTAACATTATATACTTCTGCCACCAGACTTAAAGCTGAAGACACTAAGTTTTATTAGGAACATTTGGAAGCAGACTGATGAAAGCAAGCTCTTCTTCCCCATCTTTTGTAGGAGAGATGTATCTGACAACATTTCTGATGTTAAATATAAATTAAAAGGTGTTACGTTGCTAATTTGCAGATGGGATATTTTGAATTAATATGGGCACTGCAGATGAAGCACAATTCCTGGTATCAAATTGCTGAAGCACCATAGCCTATTTCAGTCACTTCAGGAACCATTTTGATGCTTATAGTCAGGCCAACAATTGAACACTCATACCAGAGGAGATGAAGTACTAGGAAAATAAAAAATTCAGCTGAATTATGAGGGGATTGTGGTATGTTGTACACAGGGACTAATCATCAGTGACAATACTAGCAACAAGAAAAAGGATAAGAAGCTTGGAATAGAACTCTTCTTGAAGCTTTATCACATGATCACATATACCATGGGTGTGGTACATCACTGGTGCGGAGTCACAGGGAATACAGTATTTGAGTTCACGGACCTGTTCACACCTGGATTTTTCACAGGTTCTAAGGGATACTGCTAAATAACAGGAGAAAGGCAAAAATGTCTCTGTTCCATGTTGCCCCGTCTCCCAACATGACAATTCAAACCCAAAGGATCAGCACCCATGTCTGAAATGTTCATTCAGAGACTAGCAACACTGTCCTCATTTCACATCTGGTGAAAGCTCCTCCATGAACAGCAGCACAGAGAGCAAGGGATTCCCCTTCCTGGCTAATATCATTCCATCAAGAGCTATATTTAGGGATATACTAAAAGAAATGCTAATCTGTCGTGGCATCAGCCTTCATACAGTGCTCGCCCTTACTCGTCATGGGAGCTGAGCATTTTGGGTGCTGATTAGAGAGCATGGAAAGATGGACAAGAATTCAGCCTGAAACAGTAATTTAAATTCTGGACTGTCGGGGCTTCTCAAGGGACCCAGCTGAGGTATAAATTATTCCCTCCTTAAATCCAATTGCAAATACAGTCTAAGCAGGAGGTAAGTGCTTATCTCCTCATAACAGGAATCCTGAAAGCTTTCAGGCTAGGAAAGGAAATGTTTACTAGGTTATGCAGTCCTGGAAAGTAAATTTGCTGGACTGATGTCTGGCTTGGTGGGTTTTCAGCCTCCAAGGATTTTAGTACACTGGATTTTACTTGGGGTCCTAGCATCTGAATACCAGCCAGTTTCTGAAGGTTGAGGAAATCAATTCCCCAACAAAGACAAGGAGTGACCTTAGTCAAATTAAGATTCAGTAAACCTGAGATGAGTTTTTCAATTTAACCTTACAGTTCAGACAACTCCATTTATGTTTATCAATTCTAATTTAATTTCTAGACCAGAAAAGGTCTAGCTAATCACACACAGCACACAAAAAATTATTTCTGATAGTATTACTGTTTCATACTCTGCAACTCTTACACCATACAAATCTATAATTCTATATTATTATCCTAAGTACAGAAATAGGCCTTCCAGAAAATCTTTCCAATTTCATATAGCAACCTGTTCTCTTGTTATAAAATAATTATATTTGCAACTTCTCCCACCAAACACAAAAAGTTCCACCATTATAAATACATCAAGTTCCATACAGCTTAATTTTTTTCCTTTATAAAAAAGAAAAAGAATAAAGGAACACAGACCAGAAGGTAAGAAATTTCATGACTGAAATCAAACAGCATGTGCACAACAAGGCACTGCCTCCATATGGAAAGGCATTAAGGCTTCCTGAAAGGCTGTCTTTTCCATTTAATTCTGAAAGGCCATGAAATGCATGCACTAATGCAAGTAACATTCTTGTCTGAGTTCAAGGCACATGAAAACATTGCAAATAGGCATCCACACTTAACCAATAAAACTACAATCATGCTAGTTACAGTCCAGGTGTGCTTCTCGTTTCCAGTAACTCAATTTGTGATGGGTTAAAAAAACCCCAAACAATCTCAAAACTTAACAAAAGTACATTTAGTACTGGCTCTGTGATTATATAAATGCACAGGTATACTCAGCAAAGAAAATACCAAAGGGGAAAAAAACCTCTGCCATTTATCTTTTTCAGTACACTCTCCCTTGAGAAAAGCATTGGTTGTTGCCTAGGATTTGTTTAAAGTCACTGAATTAGTAATAGGAATTGCCACACTTACTGATCAGCCTTTTGAAGAGGAAAATACATTAGAACAGAAATCTCGAGCAGATTAGTGCAGAGAACATTGACTGCATACAGTGATCACTTCCTCTAGTCCTGTTTTTGAGCACTGGTACCCTGGGCAAGCTGCAGAGGCCCACAGAGGGAGAGGCCAGTGGGGTCTGATGGCTGGGGCAGGGAACATGAGAGCTGAGGGGTCTGGGGGAGACTGGGGATCACAGCACCTGGGGAGACTGCAGGCTATGAAGTATCTTTGAGAAAAGAGACAGGGGGAGGTGTCTCCAAGAGATAACCAGCACCAGTAACTCAGCTGAAAGCTAGAAAATGTTAAGCACAGAAAAAAATAGAAAGCCATAAATATTAGCATGAAATCTCAAGAGGAAATACCAGAGAAGCTTTAAAGCTTTTCTTACCCTGTAAGCAAAGGAAATGCTCCTTCAGCTTCTATCAATAATATTTCCAGGGCACCTGCAGTGTCAGTCTTTGGGTGTCAGTATAAGCATCCATCCCATTGCACACACAGTTGACAGCATGAGTGTGCAAATACTGCAGACCAAAGGCCTGATCTTGAGGTGTGCAGGTCTTTTCCCATCAACAGCAAAGGAACCTGAAGGTACTCAGCACCTGATAGCATCAGGGTCACTGAGCAGTGAGATGGAAGTTTTGTGTCTGAGTGTGCCCTAGGTAAGATCTCCTACAGAGCATTAACTTTGGACAGCTTCTCCTTTTTAGCTAGGCTAAAAAGGATCTACTATACTGCTCTTTATGGAAGTGTTTTAAAAGTAAATATAACTCAGTACCTGAGGCAGATCCCATTTCAATGCTGTGCTGTGAGGTTGCCTAAGGTGGATTTAGTAGGGGCATCTTAAAGAAGAGAAAATATTTTTCACTTTTAAGCATTCCTATTTATAGATTCTGATTAAGATTGTATTATAGTTCATAAACTTCCACAACTGCGCATATGAACTTCTTGCTATCTAATTCCTCATGGTTGCAGCTAAACTACCTTGTATGGAAATTTCCAGATACAGAATATTTACCCAGAAAATTATCAGAACTGTTGCAGTAACTTATCTGAATCATATTTAAGTACTTTCCAAAGGGCATTTACAAGGGAAACACAGTAAATCCACACTATTGTATTACTGAACATAATGATATTGTAGGAATTTTAATCTACAAGTTAGTTTTTGGGCTGCATGTACCAGCATCCAGGACTAGGTCTGGTCCCTTTTTTCCCCTTCTGAGTCTAGATTTTTATTAGAAAAATTAGTCATAAAGAACAGTCATTAGCTCTTTAAAATATCACTCTCCCTGCATTTAGGATCAAGATTTATTTTTTTTCTGTTTTCATGGTAATTACCTTGTACAAATTTGGCCAATTTTTTCCTTCTCTCTGAAAAAAAATACTGATCTAACACTACAGCCATATTAAACAAAGATGTCAGAGTTGGCCCCACACCTCAATGTTTTGCTTTACTAAATTTTAATAATAGTTGATAAACCCCAAGAATTTGGATGCTCTCACATTTTAGAAGACAATAATAATGAAGGCTCTATATAAACACTGAACAGTTATTATTAGTCTGTCCTCAAAACTCCCTTTGTCAAGTACAGATGTCCTGCTACCCACTTGCTACAAAAAGGCAATTTAATAAATCCATGTGAAAAAGCCATGGAAACCTTATTTGACTGCACAGCTTCCTGACATCTCACAGGCATCTTACTTTACACAAGGAAATCAAAACAGCATCTAGAGGTCTCCAGACTTCACACACGTAAAGGTGCCACCATGCTGCCCTAGCAGAATTAACTAGTACCTATGCTGGCAATAACTGCTTACATCCCCATAGGTGTGTAATTTGTTAGCTTGCTCTAATGTCACCTACTATGCCTCAAAATTACCATGTTCAGCACAGTTGAAAAGACAGAGCCATTTTCTATCAAAGGCAGAAAAGACTTGGCCATTACCCATCTTTACTATACAGGCAAGTGTTAAATATTTAACATAAAGCAATGTTTAAGCCATTCAATCAGAAACTGGAAGAGTTGGCTCTAACTGAACACCTTCAGAACATTAAGCTGACACCTCCCTCCCATGCCAGATGAAATTCTTAGGCTATCTTTGGCTCTACGTATCTCATGATTATTCTCAAAACTTAAAGACACATGACTGTAAATTCTCACTTTGCCTTAAGAAATCTGAAGCAAAAAGGTAAGGAAACCTACTACTTCCCTAATTCTCTAAAATTTCTACCACCCTCACTAAATATTAAAGAGTCCAATAAAACACCAGGGGTGAACTGCCTGGACCTGCACTGCACTGGTATGTACAACCTTAGGGGAGAGCTGTGGGTTACCACTGCCCACTCATGTCTCCATTACTGACCTTGTGTTCAGTGTCTCAGTACTACATCAAAGAAGGGAGACTTTCCAGATCCCCAGATACTCCACAATTCAGTGTGCTCCTCCCAGCTCTCTTAGCTTCTGCCTGTTTCACAGGTAATCACATTATCCACCTAGAAGGGCTCAGTTTGTCAGTGCCCTCCTGCCTTCACACTGATCATGCTGCATTACTCTGCTATGACAGGTTGCAAGGTTCAGTAAAAGCAGGAAGGAGCTAAAGATTCCAAGAAGACCCAGACAAACAGAAAAGTGCAATCATCAGTGCTGCAATGGTAGGCAGTGGGTTTATTTTAAGGGCTTCTTAAGTCTTACACTGTCAGCAGATCTGTCAGGCTTGCAAGGCCATTGCTGTACTGATTGTAATTCCCTAGTGAAGTTGTGCAAAGCTAAGAGATGCAGTAACAAGCAAGGGTCTAAATGTGATATATTTTCCCCCTTGAACTCTACAGGAAGAAATACATGATCATTATGATGATAAGGAATATAAACCCATCATACACTCAGGTTTCAAAAAACTCTGTGGTGATGTACAAACTCCACAAGTAAAACCAGGTACTCCTCACACACGAGCAGAGCTCCAGCATGTCCATCCTGGGACATGCTGGTGCCTTACTTCTGCCAAAGAACAGAAACTCCCATTATGTAAAAGTGGAAGTACTTCCCTTCATTACTGGCAAAGCTAGCCATTTTTTTAGTGCCTCAAGCAGCATCTACAATCCCTTCCAATGACCACAGTGCCCAGGAGTTTCAAACAGTCATCAGCTTCTGTTCAATGGCACTGCCAGTGAGATGGTATTGAAATATGTGCAAAGACAAGCTCATCCAAAACACATTTTTTTAATGTAGGAAAATTCTCGTTTGAACTCTGTACCCACAACTTAGGGAAGCTGCATCCATCACCAGGGTCATGGGCAGCTACAGGGTTACTAAGCACTCAACATAAGGAGCAGCAGCAAGTATCCCAGATGCCCACCAAGTCCACAGGTTTGCCCAGAAAATACCAGTCACGCATTTGCCAACATTCAGTCTTTCCTCAGTACAGCAGCTTTCCTGCAGAGTAAGGCCCTCCCAGACCATGCCAAATTCCACATGCCTCTGTAAGAAACTAAAAGTTCATCCCGAAATTGTCCCCCATTCCTGGGACAAGTGGCAATTAAACTCCTTAGGATGGCTGAGGCAGTCATAAAGTTCAGAGTCCTCCAAAAGGACGCTGAGTACTCATACTGTACAGTGCAAAATAAGCTTTAATTGTTATCACATTTGTTTTCCAGTTTGACAAGTGAAAGGCAACTGTATTAACCTTATATAGAAGAGCTGCTGGCAAGGAGCAGACCTGAAAGTGAATCATATTAAACTCTGTGGATTAACTACCACAACGGGACACTAATAAGCAAATAGAGATGACATTTCGAAGTGGGACAGCTGTTCTTGTTGCAGCCAGGCACACTCAGAGACCACCAGCTGAATTGCCCCATACACGTTTTCACACAGGCCACCCTTGTTCACTAGAACCAGATAAGATCAGGCACGGTCCTGCCACACACGACTGAGAAACTGGCCATCCTTAGTGAGTGAGGCCTGAAGTTCAGAAAAATTACATGCATCAAGGGCAGTCTTTGGGCTTCATCCCTCTGGCTGACGACAGAGAGAAAGAGAATTAAAATAATCTCTGTTCTTAAGGGCAACCTGACAAAAAAGTATCTACAGCACCAGCATATGTCTGTTGAAATGCACTAAAAATATGAAGATTTCTAGTCTTTTCTGCCCTGTTATAATGGTCCATCAGTCTGCCCACTTCCTCATTAAATTAGAATTTATTCAACTTTAATCAGAATTACTATTCTGTGACCAGGCATCTCCAAACGCCAAAGTGAAAGCCACCATTTTAAAAAACAAATACTATGACTGACCAAAGGCTATGGACGTTCCATTATTGGTATCCAAGGGCTTGCAGGTGCCCCCTCCAAAGCCTCCTTGATTCCCTGAGCCAGCAGACCAGACACCATAAACACTTTCTGGGCTTGGAAGTAGTGTGGGATGCCTGGCTGTCTCCACACAACAGGTGATTATGGAGTTTCCCAGGAAAACTGGCAGTCAAACTCTCATGTCTGGAGTGAGAAGTGCCAGGAACTCCTTATGCCCCACCAGGTTCTTCCACCTTAGCAGCTCACAGCTGCACCAGACCCCCATCCTACACGGTCCCGCTGCAGCGCTGCTTCCTGCTCATCCACCCTCTTGGTAATCTTTGTTATGGCTTAGTGGCAACTGTACAAGCCTACTGGAGCCAGGAGTTCAGGATGTTACATGGTTGGTGTGCCCTCTGCAGCCTGGATTTCTGCTGGAGAAGTAGTGGGACACAGGAGAATCCGTCACACTGAGCCACTCTGCCTGATGACTCTGTGAAGAAAGCGAGGGTCAAGGCTGTCAGTCCTGACTGTCTTGACCACAGGTGGGTCAGACTCACACAAGCAGTAGCTGAGCAGATACATTTCCTTCTAGACAGCTTGAACAACCTGCTCTGAACAACCTGCTCTTTCTCTGAGCAAAAAAACTTCTAATGTGCTAGGTCCAGTTCATGCAAAAGACCCTGTTCTCCGAGCCCAGCTTGTCCTCGTCCCTGCCTTCACGTGACTACAAACTCAGATCTGCTCCCTTTAAAATTGCCTAAAGGTAACCCAACTTACCCTCCATCTCCCAAACACAAGACCCAAAACCAGACTCACCAATGTCCTAATCCTGTGTGCCGTCCAGTAGGAGTGAGGAAGAACTTTCTCCTGCATGATCTGGGCTGGAACAAGCCCTCCTCCATGTCAGCTGGCAAATGTGTATGGTTCATTTAGAGGGCTCTCAGAAAACTATCAGGTGGTGATGGCCTGAAGATGAATAGTTGAGTCATGTCTGTGAGCTGCAGCCTGCTGGCAGAAGAAGGAAGAGGAGGACTGGCTGTCCCAAGGCAAAGATTACAGATTGAAGTGTTTCAGGCATAAGGGGTGTCTGTTGCAGTATGAGGACCGTGCCAAGAAAGATCTGACAACATTTCCAGAGAGAAGCTGGCCCTTCATACTGCTGACACGATCTTGACTAGCACACACCTGCGTGCACTGCAAGCCTACCAAAGGTGAAGCCTGAACCTACATGGACACACCAGGTGTTTCACTTGTGTCCTCTCCAGAGAGATGAGAATTGTCCCCCAGACAGCCCGACCTAAGAACATGAACTGAATGGCAAAACCAGTGAGTTCTATAAAACCTATTCAGTGCAGAAGCAGGTATCATCCATGAGCAAGGGTAGCTGTACTCAACCATGCAACCTCTTCCAGCTTTTCTGCCCTAATGTAGCACTGGTGACCCATTTGCTGGAAAATTCCCAGGTGATGAGTTCAATACACAAGTGAGGCTTTGGCAAAGTTGTGGTGCCAGCTGCACTTTTCCCATGTGAAGAACAGACACAGGTGTCCTCTGGGACCAGCCATCTGTGCCAATTGAGGTCTTGGAAAAGACTAGCAAGAGAGGGTAAAGTCACAGGGGGAAGGGTGATGGCATTAGCCTTTCAGCCTCAGAAATCAGGCTCTTCTTGGCAACTGTAGTCATTCCAGCTTGGTCCTCAGTACTCCATGCCTCCGTGGCACTCCGGCTGGGACTCTACTGGCTCAGAGAATTTGGATATTCAGAGGTTTGTGGTCCCAAAGACATGTTAGCTTTCTGGCAGAACAGGGTAGACAGAGCCATCGCTCTGTGTTCTGTAAAAAGTTACACCAGCAGCATTTCCCATCCCTGCAGTGCTTGTGCACCTTCTAAATTCCTGTATACAAGTGCCAGAATCCAAGACTCTTTTCGTTAACTTCTGCTTCTATTTCTAAATTTTTTAAATGGCTAATCGCAGCTGTCATTGTTGCCGAATGAACATTTACCGCCTCGTTGTAGCCTTTAGAAATAGATTTATCATGCAAATGCTGGTGGAATTTTAAGTATAGCTGAAATAATGGGTAGTACTGTAATAGCCTTCCCTAAGAGGTATTGTGCCATAGCTGGCCACAACAGTCCAAAAATAGAATGATTGTTCTCAAAATCAGCAGCACACCCAATACGTGTTGCTCATCTCTCATCACAAGGGACACTTCTGTTTTGTACAGCTGGACTCTTTCTTGACTAGATTTGACTGGTCACATGTCACGCTAAATTAGTGTGGTTTATGGATCTTTTTTAGTTATTTGTATTGTTCCTTTTGTCATATTTTTTTCACTATTTACATTTACCTAAGAGTAGGACACCTCTTATACCAAATTATATCAATTGTCTCTACCACCTGGAATCCTGCTTTCAGGAGGGACCAAAGGAGATTTTTAGAGAAAAGCAATTAAAACCTAGGTACTACTGCAATGCAGGTGCAGAGGGAGAAGTGGGAATTCTCTCCAGACACTGTCCTCATGGTCAGCTTACACAGCAACTCATTGGCTACTCTTTCACTCCCTTGAATTGCTAAATATTTTCTTCATATTTTTCAGAATATAAAACACTGTCTCTTGCAGTGCAAACATGGTGCCTCTTTGGATGACTTCATAACTGCAGTGAGTTCCACTGTATGAGACTGAAAGCTGCCTACCCTTATACAGCTCTGAGAAACTGAGAACTCTCAGGACCCTCTGCCATATGAATTTTAGAGAGAAAGGGGTGGGCATTCTTCTTCACACACTGGCTTGCTTTCCTTTTAGTGAGTATGAGGTTCTCATTTAGCAAGATGAAGAAAAGAAGTGAAAAGTAAGACTTCATATTATTGCTTTTCAAGCTAAAAAAAATTGTGATATATAAAAAGAAACCTGAAAAAGAAAATGTGTGCCCAAAGCATGGCTAACACTCTGTGGGGGTTTCTTTGTTGGTATAGTAGTTGTCTGACAATCTCTCCATAAAAATCCTTTCTCTTGTATAACTTTGGAGAATCACAAACTACAATTCTGTTACTATAAAGGGCATTTTCTTCCTTTCACAGAAAAAGTGAATGCCAATTCTTTCACCATTAGTGAATCTTTTCCCTCAGAGGCACCAATACAATGGTACAGACACTGCCCATTAATTTTTTGGTAATCTGAATTCTTTCTTGATGCACCAGATTTATCCATTAGGTCTAACGGTGTATTTGAATTTTTTAACCTGGCAGATGGAAATACATAACTAATTCTCAGTAAAAAAAAAAAAAAAACCACCAAAAACCCCTAACTGTGTTTGTTGCTGCTGTTTGTGGGGGTTTTTGTTTGTTTCGTGTTGTTTTTGTTTGCTTTTTGATTACTGTTTCTAAAGTTTGTTTGCTCCTCTCCAAAATAAAAAAACATAATGAGGAACTAAAAGCTACAAACAGCCAAACACACTCTGCCTGAAGTTAAGTGAGTCCTCTTCCCTTTGATGGGAGCAGGAAAGGTCCTTACAGATAAGAAATGTGAGAACAACGTTTTAACTGTATCAAATTTCCCAAAACTAGATACCACTTGCCAATGACCCAGGGTGAGATGCCTCCTGTAAAGCAGAAAGTTAACACAACTTTTTAGTCCATATAGGTGCTGAACTATGCATCTGTGATTGCTTAAACATGGATTACACAATGTAAGGCTTACTGACTGAGGAGAAACCACAGAGGTGCCTAAGTAGAAGTAAATTAATTTCTTCTGCCTCATTTTTTTTATATCTAAATCAACATCAACAGATTTAAAAGAAACAGTATTAACAAATATTAATATTAACAAATCACCATGTGTTAAAAACCAAATACATCAACTAAATTTCACAGAAGCCCAGTCTATCACAAAACAAAACTTTGGAGATAGGAACTTCCAATTAAAGATCAGTTTTCAAATATTATTATGTATCCTTAACTCCATAACTTTCATAAAAAGCTGAGTGTTCAGATTAGGAGTACATTCTTTTGATTCACTGACATATCAACTTTAAATTCAACAGGCATTTTTGGCTGGAGACAGACTTCATGAGCAGATTTACTTTTTCCTTCAAGAAGAATGCTTTGATGTGCTGCTAATAATTTAGCCATTTAGAAAACTCATTTAGAAACAGTGTAGATAATTAGCCATCCCTTTTAGCATCCTACCGCTCTTATCATCTATGTAACTTCGGGTAGATAGTCAAGAATCAACTACTGAATTACAAACTGTAATTAAATGATTATAGTAAGTTTCCAAAATAAATCTGTGCTATAAAACAGAAGATTTAGCCATAGGAAAAAATTTGTAAACCAACCAGGTGCATTCCAGGTGAAAAGAAAATAAATGAGGACACTTCACACCCACACAGGGCAGTTTCTGAGCTCATTTTTAAACACTTCACAGTTCTATATATAGTAGACTTCCAGCAAAAAGTATTTTATGGTATCATGGAAGGAAGGAGTTTCACTAAGTAGCCTGGCTATTCACGTATCATTACAGACTGTACTATACTGCCTGCACAAAACACTCCCGAGATCAAGGCCCCATAACAATTGCTGCTGTGTGAAGAAAAAGCCTATATCTTAAGGTGCTTATCGTCTAAGTAGACAGACTACAATCAGTATGGTGTAAACCCAGTCTGTACGGTATTTAAGCTAGTAATTTTTATTATAAGCTATTCTTCCCATAAAAAAAGATGTGGGCATGAAACTGAACCTCAGTCTCAGCCTGCAGACAATTCTTCACGTGCTGTCTTTCAGTTTGCAGTAGCAGCATAAAACGTAACTTTGCCCTGTAAGCCTCAATTTTCCCAAAACTGTAAGTTCCTTCTATGCTGCTTATTTCCCACAGTGAAAGATACTATATTCCAAAATCTGACCTAATATAAGCCTGTGCACTAAGCAGTACACGGCAGAGTCACAAAAGAATTCACAGTTGCTGAAAATGAAGAAAATTCAGAACTGCACATATCTATAATTCTTTGTGCCACTTGCGAATAATTTGGTGCTTAAACAGTAATCATAACTTTGGAGTAAGAACTTAATTACTTGCTACAACCTTATTATTTACATAAAAATGGCATGCCTGGTAAACTGTGCAACTGGGTGTTGAAATATGGCAGTGATTTCTCCACCCCAAAAGCTCACCAAGCAGCTGTACAGTGGCTGTCCCACTATGGATGGTGGCTTTTGTGCCACTTCTAGAGATTTGTTTACACAACCCCCCAACTATAGCAAACGTACAGCATGCTCAATGTGCTTACTGTAAGCCTTAATCCAGGTATGGAATGCTAAGAGAAGTCATGTGCTATCCCCAGGCTGATTATTGACCCCATATTCAGGAGATATCAGCCATAGATCAAGTCTAATTCACCACTCTGGCGTTCCCCAGTTCCCCAGCATTCCTGCCAGACCACATCAAATGTGAGCAGATGATTCATCATAGCTTCATTCAGTGATGACTCTCCAAATAAGACCAGAGGAATGCGAAAGACTTAATACATCTGGCCACCAATGGCCAAGGTTCTGAGTAACTCTTCATCTGATCTTAAAGCCAGAGACCTCAGTTCACATGGAACTCACAGAATGAGAGGAATGGAGCTGACTGTAATTCTGACATCACTCAGAGGAAAAAGGATTGCTGAATGTTCTAACTTCAATTGTCTAAGGCAAAAGATTCTGATTCACTAATAAGAACTAAATTTTGCAATCCTTGCTAACACCAAAAAAAGCTTAATCTTAAACATATACTTCTGATGCTTCTTTAGTGATATGCTAAAAAAATTATAATAAAAGATGAGATAAGAAGCATAGTTTAGATTTCCCACAGATATTGTGTTAATTCTCTCCATGACAAATTAGGTTTAGCAAATTCTGACCTATTCCCAAATCTCAGAAGAGTAACCACCTACCACACACAGTTTAGTAAGACACTCTTCTTATGTTGATTTATATATAGAACAGTGGGTTGGATGGTCTTAAACATTTAAGTTTAGGCTTTTGATAAGTTCATATACCAAGTAAATTATTTAACTGCCTCAAAAAATGATTCAGAATGAAAAGATCTCAACTGGGATGACATCCCCATTGTATGTGATAAACAACTGTAAGAGACAATTTTATCTCAATGACTTCACCCTTTAAGGGCAAAATTAAAGAAAATTAAACAATGAGAAAGCAGACCAGCCTGCATTCACTTCTTCACATTCATATCATTTCAAAAGTACTGTGTAGAGTGTTTTTTACATCATATTAGTGAATCTGTCATCTAGAGTGAGGATATCTACTTAAAAGGTAGCAAATGACATTTGAAATCTCATTACGGAGAAGAGAATTTGCAACTTGGGCCTCCCACTTCCTGGCAAGGGATCTAGTCATTAGGCTATTATATATAAGTAATATAGGCTAATGTATGTACATACAAATACACACATATATATGTAAATGCCACCTTTGTTTAGTATCTTGTGAAAGGACTGGAGTTCCTAAGTCTCCCTTCACAATGCAGATGGCAACTTTAGGGTAGCAAACTTCATTCTCAAGGACTGGTAGACCCAAGACAATAAAACAGACTATTGCCAAACTGAAGGAGAAAGCAGGGAAATAAAAACAATCAGACACATTCCAGCAGGGCCCCACTGCGGCAGTTTCATATCTTATCTGAAAAGTCAGAGTTAAAAAAACCCACACTATCTGAGACTCTAGTTATTTATGTTTACTCTTTGCTCAGAATAAATGTGCAGAGTACCACTGTGATAAGACATAAAAACATTACTTGTCATACTGACACGTGCTCTAGTAAAGCATTTACAAATGGAAATAATGCTGCTAAATTTCTCTTGTTTATATTTCTAAGCCACTGTATTCCTATCTGCCATATCATACTTCATGCCTTAAGCACCTTCTTGATAGTCTGCTTCTTAAATTGCTTTTTATAGATGAAATAACTTTCCCCAGCAAATCACATCCTTTTGGTACGTAAGCCATGCAAATGAAGCCCCAGGGGTTACTGTGCCAATCAGATGAAGGAGTCGGTATTTAGTGATTCCAGTTTAGCAACACTGAGGCCCATATTCCCATCTTCTGCCACTACACGCTGTGTCTGACCAACCCCCTTCACATCTCTCTGTCCATATATCCTTTTTGCCCTCTGCGAATCCTACTATTCTTCAAATCTCTCTCCCTATTACCACCTGCCTCCCCCTATATTCTTCCAAGTACTATTCTCCTTTGACCACATTTTCTCTTCTTCATCTCTTCAGTCCTATCCATTCTTACTCCCCATGAGTGGCAGACTCACCTACTTGTCCCCTGAACTACTATCTTCCCTTACATCTCCTTCTGTGTTATTCGATCTTGATGTGCTTAGTCATGGGAAGGTAACCAAGACCCACTCTCTGCATGCTGACCATGGAGGTGTCCAGCCAGAAGGTGCATCCACACAAGCTATCAGATCAGATCACACACTATCTCCCAGGATAGCTGAAACCTGCCGTATGTTTGTATGTTGTACAAAGCTGTCCAAGATGACTGGACACATCTAAGAGAAAAGGGCAGCTCAAAGAATCCTACATTGTCCAGCTAATGCCAAGCTCAACCTGCTGAGGCTGAAGTCCAAGATATCCCCAGCCTAATCCAAGAATTACAGTATGGATTTCCTAAGTGGTCTGACATCTCTATTCCCTTCACTTGGATGAGTGGTTGCTGCCAGATACATTCAGTCCTTTTGGGAAGAGCATGGACTTTGTCTTTTCTTTTTTTCCATTTACCAGCTGTGGCATCTGACTGTGACACAGCAAACTAACTGCTTCACTACCCTCTCAAAATTGTGACAGAGAAATCATGATTAAGGAGCCCTACCTAATCTTGTTGACTCAATTATTTAATTCCCTAGCATAATTTTTTCTTCCTTTCCTAACATACATCACAGAACTGCCTGTGCCTAAGAGTGGCTTAAGTCACTGTTGATGTCTGGGTTACTGACAAAGGGCATTACTTCACAATGACAATATTCTGTTTTCTGATAGATACCTGTTAATACGGAATTATTTTTTTTTTCCACTGCAAAAAAATGTTAGACATTGGACTTCTGCCTTTCTTCCCACTGCAGTTATCAAAACGGTTATTCTCACATGTCACACTGATGACTTGGAAAGTAACTGTGCGTGATACACACACACATTCTGGAGCACGCAAGTTAAGGAGACAAGGTCTAGTTTCACAATTCATAGCTCTGTTCACACAGATTTATTGCCTAATTTGCCATAAATTCTATCACTCTTTGTGTCTCAGAATAAGAATCTATACAAAGTGGTGGATAAGAAAAAGTGATCCAATGTGAAAATGATCACTCACATGGATCACGATGCACGGATCAGGAGAGCATTCAAACAGTGCTCAGAATTAGCAGCGGCGTCGCATTCTGGCTTCATAAAATCATTAGTGGAATACTGGGCTCAGCTTTGGTGTCTGTATTTTGAGCAGATATTGATAAATTAGGGTTCAAAAGAAGCTACAGAAACAACTGGAGAGCTGGAAAACGGATATTACTGAATAAAGTTCAGGTGTGTAGTTTACACATAGAAGGTTAAGAAGCAATTTAGTCTTCCTCTCCAGATACAAGTATTAAGGTATTTTTGACACTAGAGAGTTCTTTAATTTTCATTCAAATGCCTAACAAAGTTCAACAACTGGAAACTGAAGCTAGAAACTTGTATTAGAAATAATTAAGTTTTTTTAAGAATTTGAATAATTAGCTATGGAACACTTCACCTATCATGAATTTATCATCCCTTAAGGACATTAAATCAAGAGGGTGCATATTTCTAAAAGGTATGCTTGAGCTAAAAAAACAAAACACAAAACTTCCAAAACTTGTGGCCTTCCTGAAGAAAACCCATCTATTGAAGTGACATGGTAACTATGAGGTGGAATCAATTGTGTGATGGTAATGGTCTTGCTAGACTAAAAAACTGTGAATCCTAAAATGAAACACACTACATGATGCAATCCAAGAAAGGCCAGACTCAGCTGAACCTTCCCTGATAAATCCACATGTCCAGAATTGATGCCTCTGTGACTCCAGGCGTGATGTTGCACAGTCACCTACAATGTTACTGAGTAAAAGTAACCTTCACACAGAAATTAGTGTTGTTACAGGACATCCTATAAAGTCCTGAGAAAACAGGCAAAGGAAATGAGACAATCCTTTAAATGTAGCTCTGAAATCATGTAATTGGTCAGAAAAATTGAAGCTGTTTCTGTTAATGGTGGACCATGTATTTTCTGTACACTTTTTAAAAGGAGATGGAAGAATTGTCCACTCCAGTAGTTTCTTCATCCCGGACTCAAGCAACCATTTTCACATCTTCCAAGGCAATCAAGAGTTGTTGGCTAGAACTAAACAAGCAGGGCTTGCAGCCAGCTGCCTTGAGAGCATGGGAAGTCCCTTGCAATGATCCCTCTCTGCCCATTAATGTGAATTTGCAGACTTAGGCTCCTACCAAATCAGTCAGTGTAGCAGAGCCGTCCAGGCAACTCTGATTCCAAGAGTATTTGTCTTGATCTACTGCCTCAGATAATGTCATACTCAGTAAGCAGAACCCTTTCCTTGCCTAGATATTCCCATAAAACATTCCACCACCACAGTGAAGGCTGGTACTGCAACACAGTGCTCAGGATGCCTGGTGGTACCTGCAGACTGTGTCTGCTTGTCACTTGTGAGGGGGGAGGGCTCGTCTAAGAGATGAAATATCATAGAAGCTGGAAGTGGATCACAAACACAAATCAGGACAGCTGCTGTCTCTATCACATGCTGAACCAAAGGCAAAACCTCTGTTTTAACTTTCCCACAAATATCTCACAGCGTGCCTCAAAAAGCCCCACAAAAATATCAGCAGGTTTTGACAAGAGGCTGAGTATTGCCACTCTTTCCCATATTTATGGGGGAGACATTCACATCCTTTTCCTTCCAGTACAAAAGATTCTCTTTTAAACCATCCTGCTCCAACATAAAGTTGCAGCAGCATCTATATAGCTTAAAAAACCAAACCAAACCAAAAAAACTAGCAACAACAAAGGTCTTAAAAAATACAGCACTGCAAGCATGATTCTTCCCTGAGGAGAGGATGAAAGAGCAACATGTGACAGATGTTTGTCATGTCATTTTATACAGTATTTAAATGCACTCAGAAACAACAGTGATGAGAATGGTATAAAAACCTAAACAGACCAGACTTTTAAAAAGTGTGACAAAAATAACACTTGAATAAGAACAAAAGAAATTAAATATAGAAAGACCAAAAAAGTGGTTTTAGGAAGCTTTGTTTATTTTTACGTCAATTTAAAGAAAAGAATAAAGTCTCTTTTAAGGACTCTCTCAAATCCCAAATTTGTCTCCATTATCTGCTGACTCAGAAACTTCACAAGACACTCTGGCTGGGAAACTGCAGGGGTTGCTTCCGACATAATGTGGTATTGATGTACCACTGAAGGATGTAACAACACCATGAAACAGAGCATCCTCTTAGCCTGCAGGGTTTCTAGCTATTCTCTTATGCTCCATATTTCCTCCCTGCAGCCAAACCCTCATTTTCCCTGATGTAAAACTCCCTTCTATACTCATTTTATAAACAAGCAGATAAAAAGAATAAATAAATTATCCTCTGGGAAAGTGACTGAGCAGTGAAATGTCAGAGTGTAATGGATACCCGATCATATAGGCATAAATTTCAACTATGAAGTGTAAAGAGAAGCAAGACACTCTAATAATTCATTCACTCATATAAATATGTATAAAGGCAACTTACAAAATTGTTTTCCCAGTTTGGGCAGTATGTATTTTAGCATGCAAACTACTGCACAGTGGTTGCACATGCTCCTATGGGGAAGATGGCACAGATGCTTTGATTTTTCAGGCTGCTGCTGTTCACTAAAAGACAGTGAAAGCAACATTTTTCAGTCTGAGTTGGTTATTGGTATTCCATTCTAGACCTGAGATGCTGAAATCATTCTTCAAACATAAGCTGTTAAGCAGCCTAAGCAAAGAGAAATCCTGTGTAGCTTTTTTAATTTGTGTTCAGGTATTCAGATTCTTCAATAATTAGATTAGGAGGTATCTTCAAACAGTTTCAGATACTCCACCCACAAATGACAAAAATAAAATTAAAATGCAGTTTACCTACAGTGTTTAGAAAAAACCCCACAACCAGCAACTTTTCCTCACAGAGGCTTAACATCCATGAAACTCTACCCTCTTCAGTAGTGTGTGCTTTTGAGCTCAACATAAGAACAATATTCCACAACCTGTTCCCAAGTTTAAAAATGTGCTTCCACAATTCCCCCATTTCTGCAAACGCAATGCAAGTTTTATAATGTGAGCAAAAGCCTTAAGTCCAAATCCACTCTCTATGCTCCCAGCCTGTTGTTCAAAGGAGTTTGGAGAGAGGAAGGCACTGTGGAGGGCCCCTATGTGTCTGGGGTTGGTGAACTTCTGAACATCAGAGCTACTACTGACTTCACTACAACAATTCTGCAGAACAAAAAACAGGCGTTCCCTCTTTAGCAAGATATTCCCAGATAGGGAAACAAAAATACAAACAAGAACCCTCTCATCAGTCATCATTAGGGGGTAGCGCTGCTCCAACCAACAAATTAAAAAGCTGGAAGCCAGCTGGGTAATAACTTTTTCCTCTCTGCTGCATCCATACATCCTCAGCAAACAAGCTGGAGAGAGGAGAAGACACTCAGTCAAACCACTGGAGATCCCCTCTGCTTCTCAAAGAGGAGGTCCACTCTACTTTTCTTTGATCCATTTAGGAATTAGAACTGGTTGATCCACATCCTCACATTTAATCAAGAACATACTTAGGTTGGAATAAAATAAGGCTTCCCATTCATAATCCCATATTAACACACACTGGGGAATATCTGGAAAAGTCTGTGAGTGTATAAAGAAGCAGCTGGCAAGTAAAGTTTTCCTAAGTGCCTAAACCACCTGAACACCCCACTAGCTGCTTCTATACCTTTCAGCACCAATCTTTAAAAACAAGGGTGATGGTCTTTGGTCAAGTAATCAAGTACTTGAGGACTGCAAGATCATACCCTGATTTTGGAGCACTTCCTTAAGCTCCAAGGGGATTATCTGTTCCAGTTGCTATCCAAAGTGATTAAGTCACATGACTCTGAGTACATCACAAATAAGAGACCAAATCTGCTTTTCTTCTATACAAAAGATTTTCCCAACATGTGAAACAACATGTAATGAGGTAAATTTTATCCTCACTGGTCAGATAGGAGTATAGGAAAAGGGATTTTTACAATCCAGTAAAAAAATAAAACTAAGACAAATTCAGTCTCTGCTTCTGTGTTCTCATTACTGAAACTCACTTGAAATATACTTTTTAGAAAGTGCTCTTTAGAATTCATTTATACTTTTCAAACTCAAGTAATTTTAAGATTGTTGAAGAGAATTCCCCTGGGCAACAATTCTGCAGATGAAATCTGAATTTCTTGTAAAATTTCACCATGAAGTTATAAATGTAGATAATTATTTGAATTCTGACAGACCTTTGGCACTACCTCTATCTTATTCTTATGTCTTAAAATCTAGCTACTTATTTATTGAAGTTAAGAGGGTAATTTTACTTTTTCCTCCACTACTTTTACATTGTTTGAGTGAATACTAATGCATGGAGCTTATGAGGAATCAGCTACGACCAAACAAAAAAAAGAATGTTACAGCCTGGATCAGACTAAAAAAATAAAATAAAATGGTGTTCAACTACATGAGACAACAATTTCTGAGGCACCTTATTATGCTACTGAAGAACCTAAATTTGCTCTTCCTCCCACAAATATCTATTAAAACTGGGTTTAGCTAATTTAAATTATTCTCGTTTGTTTGTTTGTTTGTTTGTTTTTCCCTTTGCCTCCTAGAAAAGGATGCAGATTCTGAAACACAGAACTAATTTTTGGGTTGTGATGCCAATTTTTATATATTTAATTTCCACAGACTATTCCTGGTAATTCCAAAAATACAGTACAGACTCCGTTCATTTCTTAAAAAAAAAACAAACTTACCTTTGTGTATCAGGTGATGAAATGCAGCCTACAGTGATAGGGAGTACTGGACAAGTTACTGGAAACCACAGAAAATTTACATGACACCTGCCACTGATACCTCCCAAATCTATCATATTTACCAGTAATATGTCCTTTCACAAGGCATCCACAAAGTTTTTGAACTCTTACTGCAACTGGAAGATACAGAAATTCTGCACAAATGGCTGCAGAAGACAGAAAGAACAACCTTAGAAAGAACACGTGTTACAAAAACTACTGATGGTTCCTGTAGGGTAGACCAGACACACCTCAGTGACACCATTCTCTCCATGTGCACTCAGCACATGCAGCCCAGGGCTCCTCAGACCTGCTACCCTGGGCACTGTCCATCTCTGGCACAACCTCCTCCACGTAGTGACCTACATGAAAAGTACTTTTTCTGTTTCATTCCAAATGCCCACAGAGCAGCATCCACACCATGAAAGCCACCAGGTGACCCTCCCAGAAGGAGGTGAGCTGTTGTGTTCATGGTATGAAGGAATTCACACTGGTGCTCTCTTAACAGTAGCATCACAGATACCTTCCAACTTACCACTTTTCAGGTGTATTTACCCTGGGAAAATCAATATGTTTTACCAAGAGCAAAACCACTTGAATATACCATTGTCAATCAATTATTCATTTGGAATATATGTCCCTCCAATTAAAAAAAAAATTAAAAATTAATAAAATCACTACAAATTCTCACTTCCTCTTCACATCATTCAGTTATTTGTCTCTTCCAGAGAGATTAAAAAAATCTGTTAGCATCTTCCAGTGGTATGCCTACTTTCTCTTCCCCTTCTGTAAATACTGATTCTTATTTTATATGTGGAATAAGATGAAATGTTTCCTCCCCTGGAATAAGGAACTCTACAGAAATGAAGACCCGTATATTACTGAGTGGAATCAGACAGCACCAAATGCAATCAACAGCTAAAATGGTCAAATGGCTCTTCTAAACAAATTAGTGAACTAAATCATGCACTACAGACAGTAGAAATCAGATTCCCTAATAACCCTACCAGTTTTAGTTTGTACACTGGAATCCCTGAGGACAAAAGACAGTTGTGATTTTGACTGAGGTCAAGCTGCATTTATTATCAATACAGGACAAGCTTTGGCCTCAGTCCCCAGTGACAGTCCTACAAAGCTCTCTCAGGGTCCCCCAGATCATAAAGTTCTTTGGGGAAACCAACATTGTGCTAAGTATTGAAACCTTATTCTCTTAGAGAAAGTCTCAAGAGGACTATTCTACCTCAGTGATTTCCTGTTCTTTTGTGTCCTTTGGAAATCCCAGTCTTGGCATGCTTTTCTCTAGGCCTACACACTCTAGTACCCCAACAGTGAATATTCTATCTCAAAACTTAAGTTTTCTTAATGCCCTGTTGTCTGGTTGGTCCATATTTGTAATATATTTTTCAAAAAATTATTAGATGTCTATATTTCCTAGTAAGATAAATGATGATACAGAGAAGCAATGAAAAGCCTTTTCACTTCAGCTTCATCACAAATGCATTTAAGACCTTGGACATTACAGCTTGCTATCCAAAAACATCAAGCATCCCTAAATCTAGAATCAATAAAATCTAGAATCGCTCAACATTTAATAAAGACAAACTATTAAAATAATTTTTAAAGAATTCCAAAATAGGTCAAATTTTCAGGTGAATCTCAAGTAGGATTGCAAAAACAATTTTCAGTTTCAGGTGGCCTTTGATAAATTTGATTAGGTAAAAGTCTTAATTATCACATACTTTACTTTTCATTTATTATATATTTAAAAATTTCTTGCCTTGTTCACAAGGTAAACCTGATACTAATTTTAACTGCATTTTGAATTAACCTGTAGTAGCTTCTTGTCACTGCTAAACTTAAGGGTTTATATTAGAACATATGAGAAAGGTCTCACCTGAGAAATTTATAATTAAATCACAAAAATGCTCTTAAGGCTTATACAGTTGCTTGGGAAAATCTACCTATTCATCTGCATCACAGCTGACAGAGGATTTTTAAAACCCAAATCTGACAAGAGGGTTTGAATTTTGCTCAGAATGCAAAAAAATTTGCACATTACTGCTTTGTTCCCAGATTATATGTTCATTATATCAAACTTAAGCAAATACTTCACCTACAAACTGCTTTTTCAGCCACTAAACTTGCAGTTTCTTTTCCAGTTCTTAAGTCAGCTGTGGTGCAGTACTGATCCCTTCTGAATACAGGTTTGCCACAGTAATTTACCATATAGTGTTCAGAAAAAAGCCCAAAACATTTCTATAATTTATGTATTAGCTAAGAGCTTGAGCTTGAGGAAGAGCAATTGGACTTCATAGCATCCATCTCAGCTTCTCTGTGGGCAGCAGATTACACACAACTGAAGATGACAAAAACTTAAGAGTTTTACATGTGAATGACATGAATATTTGATAAATTAGGATATCTGTAGTTGTGTAGAAAGATGGAATCAAAGATCACTTCAAGCCAGAGTTCAACCCCAGAAAAATGAACAAATTTCATGCCCCAGAAAAATGAACAAATCCTTCCCGTAAACTCCTCATACTGGACATTATGATAAACAATAAACCTGAAACGTAAAGCAGTGCCTGAAAGTTAATATTTTGGTGGAAAATAGTTTACTATGCATTACAGCCAAACATTTTGGTCCTTACTACTCAATATAGGGAATTTAACCTAATTTGAAGGGGATAAGATAAATAATAATTTTATCTATCTTTACTGAAGTCAGATATTGCCCCTGTAAATGGAGTAATGATAGCCCCCAGTATTTTAACATACAAAGAAGAAAGTGGAGCATATTGTGTTATCATTCTTGTCAATGAATCCAGGGCAACTCCACTGTAGATGTGATCAGGGTGTACAACATCTTAACTGACAGTAGATTTTGTCCCAAAATTATACATAAAAACCTCAAATATTTATTTTTTTATATTTTTTTTCATGCAGGTGAATTCTTTTCCTTCAGAAGAATTGCTCTTTTGAAACTATCTAAGTAAACTAACCATACTTTTGTAAAAGCACTTTGAGGTAAAAGAAAAGAAAATTATACCCTCTCTTACCTGACATCTGAGAACAATAAACAGCCCCAGTTCCGGCATGTAAGATACCTGACAAGCTACCTAACAAATCCCAAACAGTTCTGCAGTGCATAAAAAAAAAAATCAATATGCTCAGAAAAAAATGCTGAATTTCTTTAATATCAAACAGAGAAATCAGAGGAGCAACTTATACTTTTTTCCTTTTCCAAACCACCTTCATTTGGAGTCAAGATTAAAACTTGGTTGTCAAGTGTGGCCTTATCTTTTTCTTGCCTTATTTTGTATGCACCTGGTGCTCACAAATTTTACTGAAATATTGCAACCAGCTTGTAGGACTTGTGCAATTAAAATCCAGCAAACACAGATAAAGAGTTAAGTCTAGTTACCTTTAGTATTGACTCTGAGACTGGGATTTTTATAACTCTCTTTACTTTCAATGCTGCCTCTAACAACCAACATGTGAATGCCCACAAGTATGATACTGGATGAAAATGAAGTGCAAAAGGTTAGAAAAGCAAAGAAATATAATGTAAAATGTAGATTCCTTATATAAATAAATAAAACAGACAAATATCAGAATTATAACAGTGTAGGAGAATAACAAAGCAACACAGAGATATATTTTTGGCCAGATATCTTCCAAACTGTTCACATGCCCTCAGGAGAAAAATCTAGTGCAAAGATAAGAATCATAAACAACATTAACTTTTACTACTAGAGTTTTGTTGGAAAGTAAGGAATTAAATCATCTGGAACTGCCCCAGAGTCCAAACATTTGACCCTAAGTATTACATAAATGCTTAAATAAAATCTTCAGCACATGGGCTACCATGGTGAAAAAAGCAGCAGAATGCATTCAGTGAGCATCCTCCTTACCTCTCCCAGCTAGCAAAGAGAAACTATTCCTCTGAAAAATTAATAATAGCATAAAATACACTTCTCAGCTAAGGGAAAGGCCCATATTTGCTATGCAGCTAAAAAAAAAAAAGTAGAAATACACTGTAGAAAAGATCACTGACTTGATCAGAGAATTGTCAAATTGTCTCAAAACTCATATGGAAAATATCTTGAGCCAGTGCATTATATTCAGAGAAAATGAACAAAGAAAAACACACCCTTGAATTAAAAAAAAAAAATTGTAATTTGTATCTTATTTACACAAGATCTGATCCAGCTTTCAGAGTTTACTTTTCAAAGATCAGGTCAATATTGAATAATTAGCAATTACATGTCTCTACGTCATTTTAGTATGCTACCCTTACTGTTTCTGCAGACAAATGCATCACAATCATTAATTGAGTTACCCTCAGAACATCTTTCTGAGGAACAGACGTATTATTAGTTTAATAACCTATATGATTTTATTATCATTAGGGAACTAAGGCAGAGAGACTGAGAAATTTATTTAAGGTTTCTAGAGAATCGGACAGAGTCCAGATCTCCTGAGTGCTTGCCCATTGCCTAATCTACTTATCTATCTTAGAATGTATGTCACTGCACATTTCAAACACCTCACTGAAACACTGAAAATACTGAAACAACCTGTAGATTTGTCACTTTAAAACAGGTAACAAACACAACACTGATATTATTGTATCTCGGTGTTGTATCAAGTGATATACATGACAAACCACTCTTCTTTTGTCATGTCTATAGTAAAAAGACCCCTTTACATGTACAGCTGCATATGAGCAACTCCAAAAGGGAGCTTTCAAAAAGCAACATACATTTGGTCTGTACAAAGGTCTGTCATGGCATGGCAAGAAGTGGTTGTGCGCTACCTCCAATCCTTCCTCCATCCACTCAGACATCACCACCAAAGCCCCAGATGGCACCAGCACTGCTCTTCCCTCCCAGCACCAGCTGGACCTGTCAAGCCCACCCTGACACCCCCTGCAGTAGCACCCTGGTTTCCTTCTCCTGGCCATGTGCTGATGAACCGCAGGAGAAACATCTCCACCAGCTGCAAGCTATATACTGTTTTTAAAGCATCACATCACCTGCAATGGATTAATACTGGTTTTAAATTATGGACTCTCCAAACTCCCTTCTGAATGCTATAATTTTTTTTCTGTTTGTTCTTCTTTTCATAGGGTTTGGGGTTTTTTGTTTGTTTTGGTTGATTGTTTGGGGGGTTTGGTTTGGTTTGTTTTTTTTTTTTTGTGGAGTGGGGCAGAGTTGTTACATCTTTACTCCTTAAGACAGTATGTTTATCAATACTGATTCCTCAGGAGCCACATTCATTAAACACCACTGAGCATGCCAACCATACCCGGAGCATGACCAGCAGGTCAGGGAATGTGGTCGTCCCCTTTATTCTGCTCTCATGAGACCCCACCTACAGCACTGTGTCCAACTCTGGGGTCTCCCGCATAAGAAGGACATGGACGTGCTGCAGCAAGTCCAGAGGAGGCCACAAAGATGATAAGAGGGCTGGAGCACCTCTCCCATGAGGACAGGCTGAGAGAACTGGGATTGTTCAGACTGGAGACCTTGGAGCACCTTCCAGTACCTAGAGGGACTACAAGAGAGCTGGAGAGGGACTATAAGGGCATGTACTGACAGGATAAGGGACAGTGGTTTTAAATGGAAAGAGTTTAGATCAGGTACCAGGAAGAAATTCTTTACAGTGAGGGCAAAGGGAGATTGGAGACATCGGAACAGGCTGCCAAGAGCAATTTTGGATGCTCCATCCCTAGAAGTGTTCAACGAAAGGTTGGATGGGGCTCTGAGCAACCTGGTGCTGTGGAAGGTGTCCCTGCCCACGGCAGGAGGACTGGAATGAGATGATCTTTCAGGTTGATTCTACCCCAAGCCATTCTATGATTCTATGATAGCAACAACATAATGTTTCATAGTCATAGTCCTTGGAGGTGTTCAAGAAATGGCTGGATTTGGCACTTCCTGCTGTGGTCTAGCTGAAAAGGTGGTGATCAGTCAAAGGCTGGACTCAATGATCTCAGGGGTCTTTTCCAAACTAAATGATTCTATGATTCTATGATTCTATATATTGAGTATTCTACCATTTGAGCTATAAAATAAAGCATGTATTTAAAACAGAGGGTAGAAGTGTGAAAAGCGCTAAGAGTGCAAACATCTTTTAAACACAGTGAGATTATGCACATAACTTCTATCAAATCACAGGATCAAAGACTGTGATAGGAAACAGCATTTATCTGATTGATGCTGAACATACTCCAATCTACCAGTAAGGACTCAAACATACAGACTGATTAGTTGTTCTGGATCTGTTTTAATGCAGTACAGAAAAACTGAACCTCTTTCACTAATAAAATGAAAAAAGTATGTCCTAAACCAGAAAACAGTCAAAATAAAAGAGGATATTTTACATACATAACATGCTTAACAAAATTTGTATGAAAAGGTAGATTTTCAATTTTAATTGGAAGACCTTGATTCTGTTGGTTTAAATCAAGTTGTTAATGCTACTGTAACTTAATCGCTTGTGCATTAAACATACAGTTTTTCCAAAGGTTCTCATTATACAGATTCATAAAAATTGGGAGAAACATGGAATTTTTTTAGACCTAGTACATTTATCTCCTCTGAATTGTATTGTACAGTGAAGGATGACAAACAGCTCTAATGATCTGTTACAATGAGACTTTTCCGCTGATATCTGTGTGGTGATTCTGGCTTGTGAGGCAACATGGAGGAGCCTGCCAAGGGCACTGGCTTCTGCTCTGTGCCCAAAACCCGTGGGACGTGCAGTCTGGAAGTGGGAGAGGCACAGCAACAAGCGCATTAATGAGTGAGCCCTTCGGGGCAGCAAGGTGCCTGAGGTGGAGCCAAAGCCTCAGCACTGGGCTCCAACAGTGGGTGGGTACATGCCACAGAGCCAGGGCAGGGCAATACTTCTTTACAACAGTCAGCATGAAGCCCATGGCAGATTCTCCATCTTTAGGCACCAATCCAACTGGAAGTGATGTTGAAGGAAAGGGTAGAGAGCATGGATGCAAAGTTCCTTGCTGGAGACGGGTAGCAAGAACGGTGGGGAGGCAACTGTCCCAGGGCTAAGAATATAACTCCCTTCATCTCCCATGGTTTCCAAGCACATGGGCCTGGAATTGTCTCACTGGGGAGAGCAATCCCCCTTCCCTTCTCCATCCCTGCAGTCAGAGTCAGGGCACCGGCTCCAGGCCTCTTCCATTTCCAGCTGCGCTGTAGCACAGCCCCTCCTGCGCATCACAGCCAAGGTTCCAAAGGCAGGACATCTCCAGTTCCCAGTGAAACTTCCCAGCTCTTACACTAGATTCTCCCTTTCATAAAAAAACAATGGAAGAGTCCTATGCCAGGATATGTTACCTGAAAAGATGGAAACTTTCATGCAGTAGCACCAGCACTACAGACTGACAAATCTTTGTAGCCTGTAAAGCAACTCAATGGAATTACTCAGCAGTCCCTTCCACTCCTACCGGTTTTTTTGCCTTTCCTCAGTTTTCTTTGCTGACCAGATTATTCTTTGTATATATAGTAAGCAATCCTCTCTGAAAAACAATGACAATCCAAAATTTCCTGGTTTCATAAACAATTCTAAGACAGAAACAAATTACAGACATTGCTTGCAGACAGCTTTAGTAAGCAAAATTCAATTATAAACCTTTAAAACAGAGCTCTAACACACAGAAATGCAAGATCTGCAAACAGTTGATTGGCAATTCTCCTATAAGAGAAATGCAAACTATTCCACACAGTGCTGTGAACTTGACAGAACTGATATGAAATTTCCCTGAGAAGTTGATATTGGCACATGAAAATACAGGAAAGCTCAGCAGGACACATGAAATTCATGCATTTCCAATGTAATTCCAAACAGTATATCATAAATCAGCACATCATAAATCAACATGGGCATGTAATTCTTAGGTCTCTTGTTTGACACAAGCAAAGTAGAAAGTGTGTTGTTGCAGGTGTTTTGCAAGCAAACATGATGCCCAGCTGACTGTTAACAGACAAATTTTTTTTGAAGGAAAATAAGCAGAAGGAAGATCTCAAAGCTGACTAATGAAAAAACCCAGGCAGAAGTAGTTATGACCATCCCTGGGCTGGAGCAGTAAGAAGCTATCGTTTGTGTTAGGATGGCACTGGAAATCGGCTGCTCCTATGGGAAGTAGGAGCAGGCCCCAGCAGGCTCTAGAAGCATTATGGGGGATGACAACCACTTCCAGCTGGGCCAGTTGCTGGGTTGAACCACATGGGAAGCTCCATTTGGCTCAGATATTTTAAGAAATGTGTACCTGACTCTGAAAGCTACAGAACACCTGCAATTTAGGTTCTCTCAGAAATCTGCAGTTTCCAGCCCTTCAAACCCAAATTCTAAAGTTATATCACCTATAATATTGTTATATATATTGTTATTCTATGCTAATCACAGAATAGCATGGGTTGGAAGGGACTTCAAAGATCATCTAGTTCCGACCTCCCTTCCACAGGCAGGGACACCTTCCACTACGCCAGGTTGCTTAGAGCCCCATCCAACCAGGCCTTGAACACTTCCAGGGATGGGGCATCCACAGCTTCTCTGGGCAACCTGTTCCAGTGCCTCAACACCTTCACAGTAAAGAAGTTCTTCCTCATATCTCATCTAAACCTGCCCTCTTTCAGTTTGAAGCTGTTACTCCTTGTCAACATCATCACTACATGTCCTTGTGAAAAATTCCTCTCCAGGGGTTTCTTTATTTCTTATACAAAATCCCAGATGTGTAAAATACCCTTAGGTGTTAAAGATGGAGCCTCTCTGTTACAGGTCCCTTTTATTTTTGAAGATATGATTAACATACAATTCAAAGCGTTCTGAGCACACAGCCCTTGCAGTGTGCTGGTTACGGTAGCAAGGGAGAAAAAAAGGGGAGAAAAAATCTGGTATTTGTAAAGTCATCTATACATTATAATAAAGTGTAACCATCTGATTTACAAAATAATTACTGTGAGTTCAACAGATATGCTCTTCATAACAGGAAAACAAAAATAAAAAAATTTAAGTATAAAGAGGGATCCTTAATTTGCCGATCGGGGTGAAATATCTTGATTGGGGTTTTTTCCCCCCTTTATTCTGCTGCCCCTCTGAAAACCTCCTGTGTAAATCATACACTGCAGGTTCACCTTCCTTAACTGCAGGTTGTTTCAAGAGACAGCAGTATCTGTAGCTACCTGCCACGGGGGGGAGGGGGGAGGGAATTAGAATGGCTACAGACACACAGAGGCTTGGCTGCTCCTGGATTTGATCAGAAATGGCTTCTCAGCAGTGACACACAGCACTGTTTTTAAGCAAAACATAAATGAACGTGTGCATAAACTTTTGATTCAGATCAATGCCACACTAATTCTGTGATCCATCAGATCCTAAAAGATAAACATGATGTGATGGGGTCGTCTCTTGCTAGAAAGGCATCTGAATAGGAACTGGAGAGGTGCAACTAATTGGTGATTGAGAAGATAAGACACTTTTCATTGTGTGTAACCTGTGGCCAGGCAAAGTGGCAGGGAGCACTTGGTTGGCATTTGGTTTGATTTTGTGCTTTTAAAAAATAAAATGGAGAAAGAAGGGAATCTTTCAAATATAAGTTGAGGAATTCCTACCGAAGTGTAGTCTTGCACCAAGTATACTATTATATAGACCTGCTCCACAAGACAGTCTCCAAGTCAGATTATGAGCTCATCCAGGTCACCTGCTTGCAAGTTTGTCTTCAGGAACAGCTTTATGGTGCCCCACACAACATTCCCAGAGGGCAAGCTCGAGTTCTGTATCTCCCAGACAGCTATCCACTACTCAGTCATCTCTTTTGGGATGTGGTTGGGCCCAGCATTCTGTGCAGCTTCGGCTATCCCATCCTACTGATAACAGTGAGAGACACACACACATGTACAAGAAAAAAGTATTCTACAGTGCAGAATCACCCAGCACCCTTCAAACACAGGTGTTTTCACCTCCTGCTATGAGGACACCTGGCATGCCTGAACAGCCTGATCACTGGCTGACTTGAGGACAGCGAAGAGCTGGTGATGGTCCTGGGAGGCGAATGATGCCAGTGCTATTCCATCAAGTACACCTTTTCTTGGACTGTTAAGTCTGGTGCCTGAGCCAAGTCTATCTCACCTCACCAATTCCCTGGTGATACTGGCCACAGAGAACATAACACATTTTCTGCACCAAATTGTTGCACAATATCACCATGCACTGTGAACCAGCTGCCCCTGCTCATCAGCTGGAGACATCAGCTTTTCAGGGTTTCCTTTGTCCTCAGATCCACCAAAGACTGCACCTGTAAAAAGCCATGATGAATTAATATTGCAAACAGGGCAAGAGTGTGCTCACGATCAACTTCAGGACCAAAGTCTGAATAATGAAAGGTGCATAATGAAAGGTGCTGTATATCAAACAGGACTACACGGCTGTCAAAAGGAGACATGAGAACTTTCAACAGGTCAGATATCCAGAATGGGCTGCACTAGCTTGTGTCAGCTCTATTTAAAAGATCTAGAAGTACTGTGGTACATAGAAAGGGATTAAAAAAGAATTGCAGAACCTCAGCTAGACGTCACCCTTAATGTCATACAACTCCTTTCTCCTGAAAAAGAAGGGTGTGTTCAGCAAGACCTAAGTCGTGTTGCTTGTGCAAGGCAAAATCCTGCCCTGACCTCTCACTGATTACTGCTTTAAACCCCCACTGGCCTCCAGCACAGAAAGAGGAGAACACAGACACCTTCTAGATAATGAAACGTACTCCAGCAGAACAAGCAAGATACTCCTTTGTACCAGTCTCTCCAAGGGGAGTGGGAGCAAAGAGTTTCCAGTGAGAAATGAGAAACCAATGCCAAAGAGGAGGTGAAAGCACAAAGAGCACCAACAGAGGGACAAAAGCAGAGAGCGACAAAGCATAACCTTTGGTGCAACTGCCACTGCCACGGCCATAAGGGAGCCCTGCCTGGGATAACCCGGTGTCCTCATAACATTAGGACAAGCTCACTTCTCCATGATTCCTCAGTAATTTGGAGGGATGTCATCAGACAACTCTAGACCTTAGCCCTAACTTCTTGCAAGTTGGGCTAAATCTAGGATTAGGCCAATACGCCCACCCAGTTTGGGTCAAAAGATAGCAAAATTGGGGCTCTGAAAGAATCCACCATCCAGAGGAAGCCAATCTGAAGTCCCCCACCGTTGTGAAAAGTTAGAGGTTCCCACTGGGTTCTTAATTACTGTTTTGTACATGTCACTCCACAAACCAAACTTTGGCCATGGTAACATTTTGTAGGACTTCTCATATTTCCAAAACAAATTAGTAGGGTTTTAAAACAAAAAGACAAATGGGGTGGCTGGGGGAATAAACACCCCAAAAGAAACCCCATGCAAATTATTTATAATTTGCCACTTGTCAGGCAGTGGCTTTAACAGGCCAGAAGAATTTTAATGAATGCCTTATACAGTGTGAATGATGTACCTACATGTCCAATTAGCACTGCAAACAAACATAAATATCTCATTAAAATACACAAATGTATATTACTTTGGTTTCCTATACTTTACCACTTTGAATATATTTCTGAAACGCATTTTATTTTAGAAGACAACACTCCATCACACACTCTCATCTGCAGAGACCTGTGCATGCTTGTGCTTCTTTGTTATTAACAAAGCTTCCGCTTTACAAGGGGTCATGGAATATGAAACAAATACCTTCAAAAATATTTTACTCAAGCAATCAATAGAAATCCTCATTGAACCCCTCATTGAGAGTGTTTTTTTGTGGTTTGTATGCCTTTACTTGGATGCAGTACCACTTGCACAGACTTTTAAACTACATTGAGGTGTTCTTCACTCTGTTATTGATTGATCAGAGATTTCTGGCAAGTCACTTCACCACTGTGTGGTTCTGTCTTTTCCTATCTATCCGCTGTGGCTAATTAGCCTTCATAAACCCTTTGGGGTAGTGACTGTTTTTCACTGCCAGCTTGTAGTACCTGTCACTGTGGGATCTTATTTCAGTTGTCTTGATTGACTAATAATAACATTCATGCTGTAAGAGATTAATTTTTTAAAGAATAAAATGAAAAAACTAAGCCATTACTTGCAGAAATACAGTACCAGTTCTAAGGATAAACCATATATATTTAGAAACACCATTTCTTCCTAAAAACCTTGAGAAGCTTTAAATAACATTACAAAAAAGAGAAACAAACAGAACCATAAAAGGACAGCACACAGGATGAAAATATAATATGATTGTGAAACTCAGCAATTTCCCAAGAGTTTTTAAGAACCATATCCTATAGCTTAGGTCAGGAGACCAAAGATGCAAGGAAGTTTTATGCAGTGCCAGCTTCCTTCCTCACAATGAAATCACAGAGGTAGCTGAGGACATCAAGGATAACTCCCTGTTGGGGGAGTCTGAATAAGCTCTTTTTGTAAATGATTTTTAGTATCTGAAAGCTATTCAGATAGTCTAATAACAAGAGTAATATTAATGTCTAAAGGGATGCAAGTGAAGACTTCTGTTTTAATGTCTCATCCTCCTCACTAGCTGGACAGCAATGTTCAGATTAAGAGGGAGGAATTCTGCAGCTCACTGAAACCAGTTCCTACAGCAACTGGTGACAAAGTTGCTTATTACTTACTAGAAATCTACTTAATATTGACCCAAAAGAACACCGTTGGGTCCCAACTGGATTTGCCACTTTTCTACAAGCAACTGGTACTAATCTAGTCACACGCAGGAGGTGCTTTCTCAGATATGAAAAAAAAATCTTCAGTTTCTCCAACTTTTACACTCAGAAACATTAATTTTATTACCCTTAAAGCACATGCACAGACTTGAATGCCTATCAAGGCAAAGCAGCTGTTACACTTCTGCAAGTCATATTAAATGTACACAAGCCCCTACACTATTTCACACATATTTAAAGGAGGCATTTTTAAATTTTATGGGTTCATCTGTTCTGACGAGTATCTCAGTACATAAGTATCACAGGCATAACATAAATACTCAACATAAATATGAATCCAGAAGACCTTTTAATTAATATTTTGTTTACTGACTTTTAATTAAGCAAACCCAACATCTTACTTTATTTTCCCAACAAAACCTCCAGTATCATGATGCATTCTTTTCCTGAAATCTTTTATGCTCTTTTTACTGGAAAATGACCAGAGTGAGTTTTGAAAAAGCTCTTTTTACTGGCTTATCAGAAATTCCAGTAATTCTTCTAGAAGTTTACAGGGCAGAAATTTTCTTCCACATATAATCAAGCAGATAAAATGAAAAGCTAAATTCTTTCGGAAATTTATTCTGTGTACACAGTATAACTGAAGTTTTTTGGATAGGCTTCATTAGCAGTAGCTGTAATAGAAAGACCATGAGACAACAGACCAGTGTTACCAATAAGAGAAGCTCCACATTAGTAATAACTGGGTATATCCTCTTAAATCTAAAAACATTGCTCAACTTTTATTCACCTTCCAGCTTCTATCACCAAGACTGAAATACGACTACTTTGAGTTACAGGTCCTATGTTAAAATGAGACAGAATATTTCCAATAACCAAGGAAGTCATTATGTTAGAGTCTAATGTGAACACTTCCTTACATTGTCACAGAATGGAGAGACTCGCGACTTGAAATTGTCATGCTAGTTGTTACAAGAAGGCAGTTTCTCTCACCACAAGTTTTCAGACTTTTTGCATGAGACAACAGGCAGATATAACAAACCCATGTGGAAAGAGAAATCAGAAATACCAGTAAAACCAATTACTGTATTATATACACACAATGTATGTAATGACTGTAACATAATGAAGGCGTCACAGTACACCACCTAATACCGTCAAGAGCAGAGTAGGCATCTCACCAGACCTGAGCTTCAAGGAGAGTTTTGCAAATAAGTAGTATAGTGGCTGTGCAGGGAAATTGGGGGGTAATTACACTTTACCTAACGAAAGTACTCAATAGTTTAAACTGAAGAAGTGTTCATCTCCTCCCTCAGTCTGATACAAGAGTTGAGCAGCTGCTGCCTTTCCCACTCCATGAGGATTCCATGATGGGAGCACCTACATGCTCCATTAGCTTATTAAGCCTGTAAGAGGACTCTGCAACACTTTGAAATATAAAATGCTGTTCCTATAAAAAAAACAAGGACAGAGAATTAAAATATAATGGGATTAATCCTTGTTTATACTAACATACAATTTTGGAAGCGTGTGAGAAGCTTATGTGACATTTATTAATGCAGATTTAGCACAAAGAAGGACTTAGTAAGGAAATAACAGAAACTAACACAGTCATTTCATTTCATATTAAAACACCAGCCATGTGAATGTAACACGATAGAAACTATTCAGTATAACTCATATGGGGTACAAATAGGACCATTCCTCGTTTTCAGTCTAAGTTTAAGCAAAAAGGAAAGTGTGTGTTATAAGAACTTACATGTGAAATGGATGGCCTGGAATGAGCCTGATGCCCTACTTTTGTTTCCTCTCAGCTTCTGCAGGACAAGTTAGGTGTTGCTTTATGAAATAGCTGTATTTTATTAGAAATATGCAGATTAATTCATGATTGGCATGAAGGAAACCAAGCTGGAAGATTCATTTTTTTATTTTATATTACAAAAAGCACCGTAAAATGTGCAATTTCACAAATCATATCACACATTTCATTCTGACAAATGCAAGGACAATGTGAGATATAAAGATATCAAGATTAAACAGATAAGTAATAAAAGACAGCTTGTACCTCTTTGCAGGAAGAATTTCCACTCTGGAATACTAATGTTACATTAACACAGCTACACAATTCACTTGCTAGTATACAGTGTAGAAAATTTTGCCCATTATACTCCTACTATTATTTTCCAGTTGTTCTGCTATGCATCAGCACTACTCATAATGATGAAATCTATTTCTATGGTTTTTTCCTTTTTTTCCCTGCATACTGAGGACACAATATTTTTTTCTGAGGTTTTAAAAACAAACAAACTTGCTATGACTGCAGAAAGTGAGTGATCTTAATTTTGTCCTCAGCGTCTGACCTAATAGACTTCCAAAGGAAAACCCTGGCCCCCAGCGTGGTAATCTGGGAACTCTGTGAACCATTTAATAATTCTGGATAATTCAATGAAATTACTGCCATCACTGGCTACAGAAACTACCATATGTTGTCAAGGCTGTGTCACGTATCTCCCAGACCACGGACAATGGGAGATTGTTATTACCAGGCTTTCTCCCATCAGAACAGGCATGATCTGGAACCATGGAATGCCAAAACTTTGTGTCAAAACAAGTTTCTGCATGCTTTCTGAAACAAACTCGAGCACAGAGGGTAAATATATCTTACAGGCAGAATAAACTAGTTGTTGCTAATGCCAGGCCTAAAAGACACACTAGAAATGTTCAAGGTGAATTCCAGGGACACAGGAAGATGCTTCAATAGCACAAAAGCTGTAGAGCAGGCAAAAAAGAAAGACATTAGTGGCAGATAGGGTTCCATGGTTTGTAAAGAAGGTGTATGGAGGAGCTCTATGAGGTACACTGATCTGAACCAAGGATGGTTCAGGAGTCAGAAAAATGTCATGTAGAAATCTAAGGAGGCATTACTTCATCTATGGATTTTCTGTGGTAGCAGACACAGCCAATTTGTCTTATCTAAAAACCATAAAACACATGTACGCTTGCTTTTTAATTCCATTTTCACACAGTCTTGAACCCCTGAACTCTTGCCCTTGCTTCCCAAGGTGAGAGATCTGAAAAGAAAAGCGCAGTCATGACTTAAGTGTTTATGGTCCTGCACTGCTTCTGAAGGTCAATGACACCATAACTGTTTCAGTACCAGAGAAGAAGGATGCAGAAAGTGAGCCAGAGAGGTCAAGGTGCTATCTCAGCAGCAAAGGGACACGGCCTGTGGTTCTGGCTGGGTGGTAACTAAATACTACCTGGTAAATCTCCATTTCTGTAGGAAGGTCACACACATATGAAAGTCATCTTATACAAATATTTTTCTCCCTCCCTTCTCAGGCAGCACTACTGTTTCAGTAGTTTCTTAAAGAAACTTGTTTCACAAGCTTTGTGAGAACTTGGGAAAGAAACATAGATACATTAAGAATAACTCGTGCTTTCAGATGAAGAAGTGGGAATGCTATTTTTCCCTTTGGAATGAATTAATTTTGGGTATTTTAGAGGGACAGCTTTGGACCAGCATTCTCCTGGAGAAACTGGATGGTCACAGCTTGGATGGGTGCACTGTTTGCTGGGTAAAAAACTGGCTGGATGGCCAAGCCCAAAGAGTTGTAGTGAATGAAGTTACATCCAGCTGGCAGCTGGTCACTAGTGGGGTTCCCCAGGGCTCAGTATTGGAGCCAAGCCTGCTTAATATCTTTATCAAGGCTCTGGAGGAGGGGATCATGGACAGTCTCAGTCACTTTGGAGACAATAGTGAGTTGGGCAAGAGCATTCATCTCCTGAAGGGCAGGAAGTCTCTGCAGAGGGATCTGGACAGGCTGGTTCAAAACCAATTGTGTGAGGTTCAACATGGCCAAGTGACTTGGGTCACAACAATCCCATGAAGCGCTACAGCCTGAAAGCAAAGTGGCCAAAAAGGTGCCCAGAGGAAAAGGCCCTGCAGGTGCTGTTCAACATCCAGCTAAACATGAGCCAGCATGTGCCCACATGGCCAATGGAATCCTGGCTTGAATCAACAACAGCGTGGCCATAAGGACCAGGGCAGTGATCATCTCCCCGTGTTCGGCCCTGGTGAGGCCGCACCTCGAATCCTGTCTTCAGTTTTGGGCCCCTCGCTACAGAAAGGACACTGAGCTGCTGGAGCGTGTCCAGAGAAGGGCAACAGAGCTGATGAAGGGTCTGGAGCACAAGTCTGATGAGGAGCAGCTGATGGAATTGGGGTTGTTCAGCCTGGAGAAAAGGAGGCTAAGGGGAAACCTTATTGCTTTCAACAACTACTTGAAAGGAGGTTGTAGCAAAATGGGAGTTGGTCTCTTCTCTCAAGTAAAAAGCGATAGGACAAGAGTAAATGGGCTCAAGTTGCACCACAGGGTCACGTGATTTAGACTGGATATTAGGAATAATTTCTTCTCTGAAAGCATTGTCAAGCACTGGAACAAACTGCCCAGGGAAAAGGTTGAGTCACCAACCCTGGAGATGTCATGCTTAGGGACATCGTTTAGTGGTGGATTTGGTAGTCCACCATAAAGGTCTTTTCCAACCTAAATGATTCTAGATTTCAGCATATGTTCAGGAACTAAGACAGACGTAGGAAATACATGTTTCCTGTGCTGGAGAATCTCCCCAGGGCCGTACATTTCTCTTGAACACAACAAAACGTGATTTCTAAAACCACCAATATTGTACTTTAATAATCTCTAATTTTTTTTCCTGGGACTTTCACACAAATTTATTTTCTCCATTTTTTCCTTGTCTTACTTTCCTTTGTCTTGAATTCATGCATTGTGGAAATAATCAAAGACATCCAGGAGAAACATCTGAAGCTGATAAGCAGAGTGAAACAGCATTATTCATATATTACTAATCATAACATATATATGAATGAGAAGACATCTGGTAGTGTTGTGTTGACAGCAACATACCTTTTGATTAGAGTCTGGATTCTAGCAATCTGCGTGTGCTAAGAGTTCAGGAATAATGCATTTGTAGTTCATTTACACACTGTAGAAAGGATAAATACATGGCAGATACACACAAACAACAGCCTTCTTTCAGCTCAGCTTCTAGTGAAGACTCCAAATTATGGATAGGAGGTTTGAATAAATAAGACTTTTTAGGTTAATATTAAAAGAACATTCAAACTGTAAGTACTGTTTTAGAGATTATCAATTACCAACAAGGATTTTAAATCCAGTTTAGGAACACTAAATATTTTCTGTTAAAGCCCTTTCGCATCTTCCTTTTTTCCTAAAGCCTTTTAGTATCTTCCTTTTCTCTTGCTTCTGTCTGCCATTCAACTTTCCATTGAGTAGTTTCAGCCTACAGTTAGAAAGCTGGAAAAATGGCCAGAAAACTATAACACCTTCTTACTGGATAGATGAGCTTGGAAAAAAGCTGATTTGTAACAAATTAGGTGTGCTGAAGAGATACTGTTGGGATCACAGCCCCTGTGACTTTAGAAAATTCAGTTAAGGCCAGCACTGCAGTGACATTCAGCAACAAAACCCGGTGACAGGCACTTTGCTACTGAAATCAATACCTTTCAACCCTGCACTCTAGACTGTGCCTGCTTGGGTAGGCATCTTGTCAATCTTATTACAAAGTTCATGATCATTTTATTTCTTGTTGCAGAATCATGAGCCATTCTTGGCCACCAGACTGAATGGGTTCAATGTAACTATCATGTACATATATGCATCAAAACTCGTATCAAAAGCATTCTAGAGTAGTACTGTGGCAACACTACAAAAATTCTCACACACTCTCAACCTACAGATAATAATTCCTACCGGCCTCAAAAAAAAAAAAAAAAACAACCCAAATATACATGTATACTCACATATTTATAAACACCTATGTATGTAAGAAAAAATGACTCCAGAATGTTAGCACAGTCAAGCAATAGCACTATGTTCTTTGACCTTTGCCTTGATGCTCCCCAGTAAAAAAAAGTTTAGGATTTTATTTGTTTACACCACCATGAGGAAGAGAACAAGAAACATCTGCTTCTGTAACTACTGCAGCACTTTCCTCTCCATCACCCTTTCTAAATCACAGTTGTGACCACCTCCTCCCATAAATCCCCTCTGAAGGAGCACTTTTTCCATGTATACACTACTTCTTGTATACAAAATATGAAGATGAATAATTTATCAACTCCTTCATGTCATGAAAGGAGCTCCTCATCTACAAGGAGCAAGGAGAAGATCAAGAACAATGAAAGCAAAAGTTCAGAATCCATATCTTTCATGAAATGCTGAATTAATGCAGGTGAGGTTATAGGATGCATCAAATAAGTCAGACACAATTCTACCCCCTCACACCAATACTTTCCTTTGATGTCAACAGTATCAACAGATGGACAAGTGTTAGTGTGAAATGAACTTTGCCATATGTGACTCAACAGAACTAAGCAGAGCACTCTCAATTATTTAATTTCTTCAAGGAAATGATGCACTAACCAAATCATGGCCCCATCCTTTAATGGCACATTTGTAATTCTCAGAGAAGTAAAAAGACTGATGAACATAATTCTACTGCCAGTGAACACAGAGTTCCTGACATGAAACATCACAAGCTCTCTGGAAGAGCTGAAGAATAAAATGCAAGCTACATGAGTCAGAAATCAGCTTCGATGGTCTTTAAATTAGGATGGACAAGCAGAAGAATGGCATAAAGTAACGGTAAAAAAAGAACTCTGAATTTAATTTCAAGAGTTAGGAAAATTCTAAGGAGCAAAAATTAGGAAAAAGAAACAGGTCTGAAGTACAGTTTAGCTCCAAATACTATCTATGCATTATATAGCAGAAGTACAACTATGCAGATTTTCAGAGTTCTCTGAGTTTGTTTTTCGCAAGACCCTTGTGATATTTTTAATCTGGAAAATCATGCAGCTTTCTTCTATTGCAAAATACTGTTCTTCTCACGAAGATAATTTTATCCAACTTTCCCATCTTGCAAGATAGTATATATTGACACTCAGGGATAAAAACTACCAAAAGACAATCTGTATGCATAAAGTGTTTTAATGAACATAGAAGAGAATTATTTATGACTTTAAATAACCAAAGAAATTCGTTTAAAATATGACTATACATAGGAATATGTGTATGAAAAAGTCTGTAGCAAAATACTAACATTTTAACTAGCTGACACGGCATTTACATGTGCAGGCAAAACCTGTGGAAAACCACAGCATTCCTGTATTTCTCTGTCAAAAGGCTTGTCACAGACTTTTAAAGAAAAAAAAAATTAAGCCAGGTTTTAATTGCAAAGCTTACGGATAAACCCATTAGGAAAAAACACCACAAGGCTACTAAATCCCTTACTCACAAATCAATGAGTGTTGGGACAGTACCCTCCTGTCCTTTTAGTCTTCACTGGGAAACCACTGTCACAGCTACCAGGAATAAGATGTGGAGGATGCAGGCCTGCAGTCTGCTCAAACTTGGCTGCTCTTGTACCCATCCTAACGAGGCTCCAAATCTTCTCCTGACTGGGAAGACACTTGAAAATATGCCCAAGTCAGCAAAACATTTTAGCATATGCTTACTATTAAGTAAATGATCGGACTGAGAAAATTAAACTGGTTTTAAGTTCCTCCTTACATTATGTGTACTAAATGCCTTTTTTCATAAGGAGCTAGTGTTATGGACTGAAGCCTAAAGTCTGACTATTTAGAGTCAAATCTGAGATATCAGAAAGCGTCCACATAAAGTATCAATGTTATTCATATTTCATATGGTCATATCATTAAATACTTCTAAAAGTAAATGAAATTGTTTAGTTTGTCAGATCACTTGGTTACATAGTACATCCAAACCATTTTCCTTGATGTATCAGGCAGCAGCTCCAGGACAAAACCTGTTGCAATGCTCCTGAGCTCTGAAATCCATGTTTTCAGACTGTTCATTGGGATTCTGCTGAGGGTATCTGTGGAAGTTTATAACTCTACAAAGAATAAAGATCCTGGTTTTTGCAGTACAACTGAGTGGGCTGTTTCTGCAACCCTTCAAGGAGTGAGTCTATGCACATCATGGACCTGTGTCGCCCACTGATGAGAATTAATGAAGAAACATACTGTGGATCTGAGACAGCAGTGATGAACAGAGAATGGAACTGGAGACAACATTGCTCCCCATATGACTCTTCCCCATGTGATTACTTATCCAAATAAAGATGCCTGTCCTTAACACTGCTACTTTTACAACTACGCATCTGTGGGAAGACGACAGTACTTAATCCAAACTTCAGCATGTAAAAACAAACATATTTGAAATTCAGAAGTATTCCTTTAAGAAACAGCAGTGTAAGGTTCTTCTCTTCATCAGAGAGAGCAGAAGATCATAATGAACATTTGCAATATGCCCAACTAATCTAACTGCCCTATAAAATTCTCCCATTGGAAGGGATATATTTAAAAAAGCATGGGACTTTGTAGAATAAATCTTGCCTTCTGTATTTGATGTCAAGGATAGCTTTCCCACTGACTTCAGCTGGATCAAGATTTCATGCCATGTGTTTCAGGAGAATCTCTGTGGTTCTGCCAATAGTAGCACAATAAGTGGCTCACCAAAAAACAAACAAACAAACATACAAAGAACCCAAAACAAACAAAAAGCTAACAAAAAACCCAAACAAACAAACAAACAGGAAACAGTCTCCAAGGAATACTTCTTCGTGAATTCTTACTATTAAGGTTAAACAATAATAATAGTTCTTACAGTCTTTTCTTCCTATGCAAAACCAGGCCATAATTTCCTGCATTAAAACCTTACTTATCAGGTGTCACATTTAGGAGAGTTCATGTTGGATCACATCATGGAACTACAAATCAGTTTTTCACAAAGTTTACTCCTCCTAATGCCATACAGCAACTCCTACATTATATGTTTGTTTTTTTAACTCAAGATGTTCAGCTAACATAAAACAGCAATATTTTATCAGACTTTTTAAAAGGAAAAAGTTTATTTTGCCTGGTAATGTGACAAACAATGACATATTTAATTATTTTGAAGAGGGAGTGTTTAATCAAACACAACATAACGAAAAATCATGAAAGCACCTTTATTTTCTGTACTCCAAAACAGCTAAGCTAATTTCTGTAAATTGAATCAGCCATTCCCTGATTTCACCTACAAATGAATTTTCAGTACTGAATTGTCAAAACTTTCAAATAAGAGAAATACTCACAGTCTCTTAAGGATTGCATTATAAATAGTCGTGTCCTACCTCCACAGTTCTCTCTCTGACTTCATTCCTAGGCAGCATTGAAGAAGCAGCTACAGTCACATGGTGCATTCAAGGTCATGCTACTCTAATTGACAGAGATATCATTGATAAATTATGCGGAAACAATGATAATGGAGTCATTAACCTTGTTCCAGCACACTAAAGGTGCTTTATAATTAAAGGGAGAACAAAAGTTACAAAAACACATAAAAATTTTATTACCCAGCCTTTTCTCTCCTACACGCTGCTGCAAAGTACTGTTAGGGAATAGTAATGTTACTGTAGAGCAGATTCCTGCTGCCTGTGCTTTGTCACCGAGGGGTGGAGGGACTACACTGGCTTACGCTTGAAGGAGGAGTCAGGTAGTAAAACGCAAAAACCATTGACTTTTTTTTTTTAAAATATAAAGTTGGATCCAGAAGGCCTCTCCCTTTGGCAAAGTAAAGGAAGATGGTGCACAAGAAAGATCGTTCCAGCCAGGAAGTCTTTCTCAGTCCAAGAATCTATGCCGAACTGTTATTTCCAAACACGCAGTCATCTGGCCAGTGCTTTGAGAACTTGCATCAAAATTGTAACCAAAATTCCTCAGATGCATGTAGATACAGACATAAATACTTAAAACTAGGTGAAATTCAGAATTCATCCTTTATGTCTCATTCAGAAACTTGCACTAATTCCCAAACTAAAGGCCTGACTAATGTCCCTAATTCACATATGACAGGTAACTTTATTAAGGGTGCACACATTAATGAATCACTGGTGGGTGCTTTGACTTAAAGAGAAGTATTAGAAAAACAGTGAGGAAGTGGGACAGAGACTGTTTCATATAGTAACTTAAAGTAACCTTAAATTTGCCTTACTGTAAAGCATCTATAAGATTCCTGAAAAAAAAAAAAGTAAGAATTTAAATAACAGACAATTCTACCCTTATCTTCTTGACACTTCCACTGCTGCTTCTCTTTGAATCCTGTTACAGTAAGACCAGTCACACTACAATTATTAACAAAAAGAAGAAACTACAGAGCAGGTTTCCTGGTGCTAAGGTGCCCAGAGATGGCAATACACTGACAAGACAGAATCCATTATACTCTTTTCTAATCTTCACATTATCACATGAACTATTGTGTCTCCCTGCATTGCCTGACTGTCAAGATATGATCTACAGCATATTGCACAACTTACCCATAAGGACAAATAGAAAAATCCCAGACCATATCTGTATTTAGAGGTTTGACCTCATGAGATAACAGAATATATCATAAAGTACATTCTGAAGACCTGAGTGGAAGTCAAATTCTTTTTACTGGTTCTGTCATGTTTGGATAAAATAATAATTGTGATATTCTTCAAGCATTCAGAAGTATCACAAATTATGTTTTAAACAATAAACCGCCAATTATCAAATTATACCTAAAGTCAGAGGGACTCTCCTCTGTGTCCTCTGAGCACAGGCTGATGGTTACAGTTGCAGAGCACAAGCGCCTCTGATGTATGGCATCTAAAAACTTCCCACCGCAGAAATTCCCAAGTTTTCAATGGCTGGGCTCGCTGCCCGGCTGGAATGCGTACTTCAGCGATACGCCTACAGCCGCTGCACCACCCATGGCCGAGGAGCACCTACAGACTCGGTTCCCAGAGCAGCTCCTGTACTCCAGAAATGCTGCTGGGGTGGCAGAAACCTCCTCACGAGCGTTCAGCTGCAGAGAGCTCAACTCAGCACAGTTTAAAGAGGACAGAAACAAACACGTAAACAGCATCTGTGGCGTCTTTACTGACTTTCCTGGAAACGCATTAACCTTTTAGATTACTTCAAAAATAAACACAGACAGAGGGGAGCCAAGAATAGCCGTTCTCTCCCAAAAGTTTCTTTCTGCCTGCCCTCCCACTTGGCTCTGAGCTTCCCGCTCCCTGGGATTAGCGATCGCTTTCACCACGGATCAAATGAATGACTTTTCCGCTAATGACACTTAAGAGATGTTGAAGCCATCCTTCGGTGCCACCAGGGAACCCGGCGAGCGGCGGCAGCCCCTGACCCCACTCCGAGGCGGCCGGGGCGAGGCGAAGCCAAGGGCAAGCCCCGCTCCGCAGCTGAGCCCGGCGGCCGCTCCGGCCCCACCGACAGCGCCCTCGGCAGCAGCAGCCGGAGGGGCGGTCGGGGCCGTGTCGGGCGGTTCCCCGTCCCCGTGAGACAGGGGCTGCAGGGGGTGCCGCCGCCGCCCCCCGTCCGTCCCCCCCCGGCATGGCGAAGCGCTGTCACTGACGCACATTTAATTCGCCCGGCTGCGGGTACCGCGCAGCGCCGCTCGCATCCTCCCCCCGCCGCCGGGGAGGGGGCGGCTCCGGCGGGGAGGGGGAAAGTCAAACTGCAGCAACAAAGTTGCTCCCCCCCAAGCTCCCCCAGACCTGCCCCGGCCCCCAAGGGGGTGGGCAAAGGGGGAGGGGGGAGCCGTGTCCGCCTTACCTTGTTTGACGCACTTGAGGCGGATGGGGTCCTTGCAGTGCTTGATCACGGCCAGCACATCCCTGATGGTGAGCCCGGCCACGGGGGTCTCGTTCACCTCCAGCAGCAGCTCCTCCGGCACCAACTTGCTGCCGCCCTCATAGGCCACCTTGCCGGGCTTCACCTCCCCCAGGTAGGGGAACTGCCCGTTCTCGGCGCCCCCTTTCAGCTCGAAGCCCAGCTGTCCCTCCGGGTTCCTCACGATCACGATCTCGTGGACTCTGCTCGTCCAGTGGCTTTTCTTCTTCAAGCCCTTGGACATTGCCGTGGGGATGCTCTGCCCGACTCCCTCCCTGCGGTCCGTGCTTCTTCCCTCCCTCCCTCTCTGCCCCCCTCCCCGGGGCAGCCGGGCTCCTCCGGGCAGGCTCGGGGCAGGCGGGGGCGGCCGCCGCTGCTGCGGCCCCGCGGGACTGCGAGCTGGGTCGGGGAGCGCCTCTGTGCCCGCTCCGCCCGGCTTTAGCTGATATCCATGGCAGCCGCGGCGGCCGGACCCTGCGCGTGGATGTACTAGTTGTAGAGAAACTGGCAGCGGGGAGGAGGGAGGGAGGAGGGAGGGGACGGCCGCGGCGCGGGGAGGAGGAGGAGGAGGAGGAGGGGTGTCGATGTCGGTGGTGGAGCGAGGCGGGCGCTGCCTCTCCGCTCCCGCCTCGCCTGACCCGGTAGTGAAGGCCGAGAGAGAGGCTGCCTGGCACGGCCGGCAGAAGGCGGAGAGCGGCCCGGGCGGGGGGGGCGAGGGCGCCCTGGGAGAGGGAGGGAGAGCGGCGACCCCCGCCCCGCCCCGGCCGAGAGGGGGAGCCCGGGGGAGCGATGGCGCTGCCCACCCTGGTCAGCGAGCCCCGCTCCGGGCGGGCCGCGCCCAGCACTGACCCCCGGCCAGCGAGCCCCGCACCGGGCGAGCTGAGCCCCGCACTGACCCCCGGCCAGCGAGCCCCGCTCCCGGCAGGCTGAGCCCCCGCTGCAGCGGCGAGGGGACCGGCAGCGCCCGGAACCACGCCGGGGGCACCGCATCCGTGCCCCGCGGGGATGGGGGAGCTGCCCGAGAAGGAGCGGAGGAAGGTGTGCGGTCCAGAAGCTCTGCTCGTGGCCAGGAAGGACCGGAGGCAGCCAGGCTTCGGGCGGTGGCTGCAAAACCAAGCGGCAGCTGTTGGCTTCGAGGATCACTGTGTTAGGGGCGTTTGCAGAGCGACTTCACTCCGCTCGGAGGTCTCACGCTCAGTTTATTGAATTGTTCATGGGCATTGAATTGCTGTGGCTGCAGGAAGCCAGAGCTGATGGTTCAGGTGGGTGCTACACCTGAAGAGGGTATAACAATGAGAGGGGTGGCAGTTCTTCCTATAAAATCTACTGACAGTCACCTCCCAGGTGTTCACTACTTTGCCTTCTGCTACTTGGCTTCAAACCCCAAATGACCTTAGTAGCCAAAGAGCAACACTCCAACCTGCAGAGCTTCCCTCAGCCTGAGAACTTGGATGCACTGATCAGCAGGTGATATTCAGCTCATTCCTTTAATTAGTTCTGTCATATGCCTCACACGTATGTGTGAGCAGTGGAGTGTAGCAATTGGCATGTCTTTATGTGAAGCTCGCCTTGCCTAAAGAAATAGTTTCCATTCAAAGGGGAGATTGACAAAATACAGGCAGAACAACCTCCTGACTTTAAGAAGTGTAGTTTTTGTGCCTGCAGGATATAGGAGAGCAGGATACAGGAAGGCAGGGCTCTGCAGACAGGGTACTGAATGGGGGAAGGCAGGAAAAACATTCCGTGTGTTACAGCATGTGATTTAAAGATGGTCAGATATTTTTAAAATTTCAATTAAAGTGATTCTGCAATGAAATTTTTTGCAAATTGTATTGCTGTTTTCCTTATAGGTTCCTATGGAAACAGGCCTCTGTGCGAGCGTTCTTGGCTGTGTCTCCTTCACTTCTCCAATAACTTTTGAAGCTGTTGGGCAGTTTCACCCAAATCTATCTCAAATACAATTAAGCTATTTCATGAAAACAGGCAGCTGGGTAGGGCTGAGAGGTCCTGTAAATGTCCCAAAGGCTGTAATATGAACTTGGGTCTTATTAAACGGTGATTCACATGGTTGAGAGACCATATAAATGTCTTGGTAATGAGAAAAGTTTCAATTACAGCTCATTATCAGCCTCACTATAAGTCTATGGGAAACCAGACTTCTTCGGTTTACGTTCTCCTAGAATTGCTTACGTTCCAAAGGTGGAAGAGGCACATGCAGAGGGGAAGGAAACAACGAGAAATTACTGACAGCTGTACTCTGCAAGTCATTTCACCTGCTCTGCTGTGGGGGCCTGGTCAGAGTTGCAAAGCTCTGAGTGTGAGGGGCTTCACAAAAGCAGGCTCAAAGAGTGAACAAAACAAAAACGACTCCACGAATCTGGAAATACGATATGCATGAGCACAGGTAGCTGAAGATGGCAGGGGAGCTGGACAGGTACTTTCATTGGAAGGTACTGTTTTCACTGGTGGGACAAGGGTTGTGTAATGGTCTTGTTTTCCAAAGACCATCATGAGTGTCCTGCTACTAGGAGCAGAGTCTCTGGTCTGGACAAATATGGGCTAAGGAATTTTGAAAGAGAGCAAGAGAGTCAGTAGATTTGTCTCTCTGTAGCCCTGCCCTTGCATTTTGTCTTGCTCTTTAGTTCAGAAGTATGGTAGGAAGCAAATGGTTAAAAAGAGGAATTGAAAGACATAACATCTTATTATCCTTCAGTTTTGCAAATTTCACCACAGTCACTTCTTTAGTGAGTCCTGTGCTCTACTAAAGCCCACTTTACCAAAGAGGTCACCACTTCCTAATTTAGAATTTATAGTTATTCTGCTAGTATAGTATTGCAGTTGTTGATTTGTCTGATAATTAAAATAAATTTCTAAATAACTCCATGTTTACCACAATATATGTACAACACTAGGACATCTGCCAAAAATGCAGCTTTTAATAAATATGGCAAGAAATATTGGAAATATTCCTAGATGGGGGAAGGGCATCCTGCGGGTGTTATTTTTCTGTTTCTTAGGAGTGTCCAGTAATTTACTGATCGGAATTTTTTTAAGTGCTCATTACCATTTTAAGACAGATGACATTCTCAGTAGGTAATAAGTAGGTGCCTTGCTAAAAATGTGGTGACACAAGTTCCTATTTTAAAGGGCCTACAAGTGAAAGCATTTCTGATTTCATATGTATTATGGACAAATCAAGCCGAGTAAGCTCTTCGTTTCCCACTGCAGTTTTGTTAATCTAAAATAATACCCTGCAGATGTGCTGGAATTGGTGCTCCTGGTGCATTAACTTTGCTTTCTGAAGGTGGGCAGCACTGTGAGCCAGAAAGACCCCAGCACAGGCATCTGCAGTTTGACAGAGAGGTGGGAGGGTAAATGGAAGGAGCCCTAGCAGTTTTCCCAAAGCACAGCTGTGTGTTAGTTGATCTTCATATCAGGAAAGGATGGCATTTTTTAGGTTCTGATACCGAGGAAATTTGGTGAGTAGAATGGCAGGTCATACCTGTTAAGATCAGGAAAGAATACTGTCACTAAAGGATGACTGAAGGATTCAGTGTTTCTCTGCAACATTTTCATACAGGGGGCATAGGTTTTTTAGAGTATATGTATGTGGATAAAATTTTGCCGTTATATCATCACTGGTTTATGTTCTTGGGGCCTAGGGCAGGGGTACCAGAAATGCATAGTTTGCTTTGGTCTTCTATTTGAAAGTATATTTGGAGGAAATTAAACCTCATACAAGGTCCTTTTGCATCAGCTTCTCTCTGTAAGATAATTTTGTTTCATTTTTACAGGGATAGAGGGCAATCTGTAAAACAAGATTATTCTTGTCACTGACAGAGCAAATGTCCCAGCACGTAGCTGAGAGGGCAAGCGGGCAGATTTTCCCTCTTGCCCCCAAAGAGCCTGAAAAGGACTTTGTGACTTGCCAAGACCTTTCTGTTAGTCCCTTCCGTTGGTTCATCCCAGGAGGGTGTGAACTTGTCCAGTGTATGAATGTAAGGCTATCTAACACAAGGGATTTCCTATGAGTAAAAGTAACAACAGCACGTAATGAAACACGCTCAGCAAACACAACACAAATGTCTTTTATTATTCCTTTAAGTCCGAGCCTGTAAACATAGGAATCAGTAAGTCACTGTACTTTTGGGAGTAAAGTTGAGCACATGAGTAAGCTGAAGTGTGAGACTTCATAAATAAATGCATTTTGTAGCTGGAAAGGAATCCTGCCTACTGTAATATTACAGATTCAGTAAAAAAGCAACTGAATTCTGTATGTATTTTCAGTATGCCACATTTTTAGATAAGTGAATTCCTCAAACAGAAAATGATGTATTGCATGTGCCAAAGGGGAAAAAAAATAAAATACATCCATTACCTTCTACTATTTATACAGGAATGGAGTTCTCTACCTTGTAATTTTGTTTGTAACATTGTGCTTGAACTCAAAAGACATTAAATTTCCTTCTTCAGCACATGCTTCCTGTGTGACTGGCTGATAACTACATGACATTGCTCTCTCTTATTTTTTCCATTTTAGTGTTGGCATAATTCTCCACAGTTTTTTATTTAGCATGTCAGCTATCTAACAGCCTTATTCTTACATAAGCTTCTCAACTCTACAATCTAGATCCACTACAGGACATATAATCATCTAGGACTAGGAATTCAGGTGTTTAAATCCAAATTCACAAAAAAATTTGCCTGTGCTCTTAGTTGCTCCAAAAGATTGTAACAGCTCATCTTCCCAAGAGTGGAGCTCCACAGTATCTTAGTTGATTTCACTGTCTTCTGCTTGGAGTCCTAAATGTTTTCCTTGGGATTCTGAGAAAATTTGAAGTCCTGTCTTTCTCTGGATAAAAATTTAAAATTCCTAATTTTTCAGTTGCAAATTTCACCAAAAAATCACTAGAAATTTGTTACAATCTTTACTATTGGCACTCATTTTCCATGAGCTTAGTTTTACTACTATGAACCTAGAGTTATTAGTAATCTTTTCCAATTTTCTGGCTTCAGCTTTTGAGAACACTTGCTTCAGAAAGACTAAAACTTTAGGCTATTTATCTAAGTCCTCTTTTCCCAAGTTCTCCAGATTCTCAAAGTTTGATAAAAAACCTCATGTTTTACTGTACTACAAAGCAAAAGAATAATTATTGTGTGTGTTTGGTTGGGGTTTTTTTGTAAGTCTTAGACCAAAATGTTTCATAGTCTTGGCCATCAGTGCTTTAAAATAATCTGTTATTTAATTGTAAACTTCTACATTTTGTAAAACATACATTTAGCTAGAATGGAAAGTAATGGCTAATACTCAGCTGTCTCGACCCTTTGGAGTATTTCTGTTGTGGCAATAGCTCTTGCAGAGGGCAAATCTGATCTCTTCTGGATGTGAGGAAAAGAGTCTCCATGGCTGTACTGAAAGATAAATGCAACCTTTGGGAGTGGAGGAAAAATCAGAGGAGTTCATTTAAATAGTAGAGTTTGCAATGGGTTTATAAGATTGCAGGAGACATTTTGTTCTCTCCTGAGCATCTCTGTATTGGCTTTTGTTTTAAATGTGATCTTTTACAGTTTCCTTTCTCTTTTCCTATCAAATCTTGGTATTATATGCTTCCTGTGCTGCTCTCCTAGCTGCTCATGAGTTTATTAAGGTGAGATATAGAAAATTTGTTTGAGGTCAAAAACTTCCCCAGGGACAATGTTCTGGAGACAATCTGGAAATAAATTTAGAAAGAGCCATTGAAATAAACAACTGATGATCTCTTTCTACAGAAATACAAGTTTAAGTTGCATCCCAGTGCATACCCACAGTAGAAGACAATAAGATGGAAACAAAACTGCACACAACACCTTATCGGAAAATAATCCTTTAAATATGGCCTGACAGTGGAAAGAGAGGACACCTACAAGTATCTATTACTGTGAAAGGAAAGAAAAGTCTGAGGCTCACTGAATTACTGCTGCTGAGATCCTCGTAGCACACAGGGCCGTGGTGGCTGGTATTCTGAAAAACAGAAATGAAGTGGCTGGGTATCTGCTTGGGTTTGAATTGACAACTCCTCTACCATCATGGCACCAGTTTGTGCATTCTCTAGCTTAAATTGTCTTATCTAGTCTCTTCATTTTTGCATTTTAATATTTAGTATTCGGTGATCTATCTCACCATTGAAGTATCTATAAACATTTAGCTATTGCTCTTATGTGTGGATTTCCTAGATTAGCAAACTACAGTAGACCTATTCTCCTAATTCTTTTTTCCTTGTCTCATTTTCATTTCCCTTGGATTAGACAAAATGAGACTTGCCTCTTTCATGTCTATAATCGGTTTCATTTTACATTTCATATGAACTAACAGTGCTGCTGAGATTGATCTCCCAGCGTGGCTGGGAAAGGAGATGAATATTTTATGAACTTATAAAAGATAAAATGAACGCATATTATTCTAGGGATGTATTGTTGATGTTCCACATAAAATTGTGACAGCGTGTCCATTCAGAACCTTATTTGCACATCTCTCTCATCTCTTTGAGTGGAGTCACCTTTCCATGTCAAAATTCTTGCTCTTAATGTGATTGCAAAGCCTTTTTGTCATGAAAATTAGCAAATACTTCTGAAGTTAGAAGTAGCGTAGTTTCACACAGACATCACCATGGAAATTTATAAGAGGTTACGTGTTTTGTAGATACATTTCCATAAATATTAAAGCATGGTGCAATGAGGAGTTTAGAGAAAGTGACTCTAAAATAATACCTACAGAAACTCGCCCAATGCTTGTTGCTGCTCAGAGGCTGTACATGAGCAAAATTCTGGTGGAAAGACACCTCAGTCAGTTTAGCACTTCAGTGCAAGTGGTGCTGAACCACTGAACTTTGAGTTGAAGCCAAATTCTCAGCTTTTTTACCTTAGTAAGGCTGAAGCTTTAAAGAGCTCACTTGGGTGAGGATGATGTCTAATCTCCATTGCTTTACCAAGGTTTTAATTTCAACAGAGTTCCTGACTTGTTCTGCCTCCTAACAGCTGAAGGGACAGGGCATCCCTTGCCCTGTAAGACAGTGCTGAGGATCAGGATCCAGCTAATCTCTACTCCCTGCTGTGGATGCTTTTCACAACTGCAAAAACATTTCAATTGCTTTCAAAAGCTGGTTGTATTGAAAGATTATCTGGTGATGGATGCACGTTTAAGGAAAAGTATCATCAGACTAAGGTTAGTGGCAAAAATTGTTTTGAATTAGCAGGGTATCATTCCAGGCTGAGATATAAATACTCAAAAACTTGAATACTAGGGTAAACATAGAGGCTGATAACCCCTTGTCTCTGTCCTATACCCAGAGTATCTTTGCCCCGGATGGTGTGACATAATGCATTTGTGATCACTGAGGTTTTATTCAATTTTGTATATAGTTCTGGAATTGGTCCACACACACTTAAAAGCATGTGATGGCCTTTGCTTTGGAGTTGGGATGATAAACAAAAGTGCATTCAAGGAAGCTGAATTACGTTTTTATGCAGTTTTGTTGTTATTCTCAGAATATGGCTTCATGCTCAGTCATGCTAATGGTTATACATTATTCTCAATAAAAACATTTCTGCACAGGTGCTTCCATCAACAGTAGCTCACTGATGGGACTGCATGGTATTATCAGGTCACTGATGCTGTTCTCAGATGACATTTTCAGGAAATAAAAAGCTTCTGCTGATGTAATGACCTAAATCTAATGATTTGACGACAGAACACTCAATCAAGATTTCAATTCAAGATTTTTGCTCCTGTGAATTGTAGGTCAACGCCACAGTCTCCAGGAATATTTAAGGCTTGACCACAGAACCCCAGTTTATCCTGAGGAAAACTCCCAGGCATCTCCACTGAATTTGAAGAAAGAAGCATGCCCCACCCTCACGAAGTGAGACAGGCACAAGTTAGTTCTTACTGCGCTCGGTTGAGAGATTAGTGTTGAACACAGAGCGTATAAAAATAGATTTTAAAAGTTTCAGAAGTAAAATTATTCTGATTTTGTCTTTAGGAATGTGTTTTCTTGTGCTGTGAGGAAAAGATACTGTATTTTATCATTGTGTTGTTATGTGATAGCTGGAAATAAAAGAAGTACCATGTTTGCTAGACTGACATAGGTGTTGAATTTTTTATCACTATTCAAAGGGAAGAACATTCTTACTGACTGTGTAGTTAGAAACACACATGAAGATGAAACATTGCATGAGCAATTAGATTATTTTGGCAATTTCCTACGGATTATTTTATTAATCTGAGAGACTTTATTCAAGGACAAGTATGTTAGTTTTCTTCAGCTAAATAATGTTGGAACTCTCATAACCTTCATACCATGATGATATTTTATTCTCATAAGGATTCTTTGTCTGTAAGTCTTGTTCTTTCTTGTTATAGCTAATGTCTGTGGTGTTGTATCTGAAGCCTGTAACACTTACTTCTTTGTCCCTTTCAGCTAATGATGTATGAATTTGTGCCTCCAATCCACAGTTCTTCTAATTCAGTCCTTCAGTCCATTATTTTTCACCCTAAAGTTAATAATGAGGTAGTGGAGTAATGAACATACCATCGGTAAATAAGGAGACTAACACCACATGTTGAGATTTATTTAAAATGAGCTTTTAAAAGAGTGGAGAGGAAAAGGGAAAGAACTACTGTCATCAGAAAGGACTTTAAGAAGAATTTCAGCTTCCTCAAGACGTTGTGATATATATTGATTTGGGATGTGTCTTGTTTTCACTTTATATTTCAGATTGAATTAAATTCTAGGCAAATACTGATACTTGCATTTCTCGTAGGACTCCTACAATCACCATGAGCTTTGTGCTGTGGAATTACATTCATAAGTCAGGATTTATGCTCTGAGCAGTTTATATTGCAGATGTCATGCATCATATGGGTAAAAGCAGGCAAGATCACATAGCTCCAGAATCATTTTCAGAGCATACAGTAGAAGTTGAGGGTGAACAGTAGAACATGTTACAGTGAGAGGGCATGGAGTCTCTGCCTTTGTAGGCATTTATAAGCCAATGGGGCTCAGCCCTGAACAACTTACTCTACTTGACCCTGCTCTGAGCCTGGGGTTGGACTAGGTGATCTGCAGAAGTTCTGTCCAATCTCAACAAGTCAGTAATTGTGTGTGATTTTGTGCCAACCAGACCTAAGTCTCTGGAGTCTTATGACATAACTGTTCATTTAACTACATCATCTTTGCCATAAAGTTGTACAGAACGAATATTGTTATGGATGGAGACCAGTTCTGCAATTATTAGATTGAGTAGTACCTCTTCATAGCAATTGTCCCATTGACTTTTATATTAAATTGGCTTCTGAGCACCTCTTGACCTGAAGGTTAAGCTGTTAATATGCAATTCAATCTAAAAATTAATTGACACTATTAAGACACTTCTTCCAAACCCACATTAATAACCCTCTTAATTTCCAAACCTAGGAGCCCTGAATGAATGAATAATATATTTACTGGGTTTATATATTGGCATTCCTAAAGTACTAAATGCGTGCAATTGATATTAGTTCAGCTGGTCTCAGATCGGAACTGATCTCTTCCAGCGATGAGAGAAAATGACAAATTGTTCATTGAATGGGATTTTTTCTCTTGTGGTATAGAAAGGAGTACTGGAAATAGACGAAAAGGTTGTATCACCTGCACAGATAAAGTAATATTGAATTGTTACTATCATAAACTAATATATTATTATATATTATTTATATTATATTTATTTGTATATATTAATTATTCTTAATAATGAAATTTTTTTTTACTTATTTACAGTAGGCAAACCCAAATTTTCAGTGGGACCCACAGCGCTGAATTTAATGTGGGATTAACTGTCATGTATGCATTTTTACATATCAGTGGAAAAAATCTTTTGCCCTTGCTACGTGCACAAAAAATTGAGTGCTGTGCTGGCAGTTGTTTCCCTGCGCTGTTAGAATGAGGAAACATCTGACCTACTCAATTAACAATATTATTTTCTGAAACACTTCTGTCTTTCCCTTATATCTCTCCTTCAGTTTTGGTATTTAGTATCCTCAGGATGCCCTTCTCTCAAAAAATACACAGGTTTCCACCTGCAGGTTTTGTGTATGTGCTGATCTTTCTAAAGCATTGTTGTACCTTGATTTCTACTGAAGTCCATTATCTTAGCGTTGCCTTCAAAAGGAAATAAAGTTAGTCAGATTTTTTTTTTAATTCTATTTGTGCATGAAAAAATATTGAAAGTTGTTGCTTTGGGATTATACTGTTGCAAAATGTAAATAACATTAATTTTGAAACTGATGTCTTCTCAAGTTAGCCAATTAAATTTAAAAAAATTAAATCCATAGCAAACAAAGAATTAGACTAGAATTTTCAGTGTTTCTTACAGAAAGTCTTTCTGAAGAGCATGTTTTCAATCATTGTAAAGGAGAAGGAGGTCACCTTGTTTCTTAGACAACAGTAACCAAATTGATAAGAAATACGTCAAAATTGAACCTTTTTAAGGTTGGTTTGTTTTCTATACATTTAAGGAAAATAAGTCAATTTTGTGATTTAGAAATAACAAGTCTCTTCCAGCCAAAAAGAGCAAGTAAAGCAATTTACGCTCCTTCTTGGTATAAATATGATAGTATTGAACTCCATTGAATTGATTTGCATAGCATGTATGATTAATTTATGAAAACAAAGTCTGTGGGGAAAAGAGTTAAAAGATAAACTTGAATTTCTGTTCTTAATGATTTATTCTGAAGTTCAGTTTTCTGCTATATGTACATACATATTTCAGTTTACCTTTAGCTTGACATTTATATGTTACTATTGAGTAGTTACAAGTTTAGTTTGTCATTCGAAAAATGGATGATTTTCTAGGATAATTGCTGGAGATGTAGAAGGCAACACAAATTTTTTACAAAGAATGTAACTGCTTGTATTTTTTTATTCTGAATCACAGGCATTTTTTTTAAGATTCTAGAAATGATGGTTCAAGCAGCGATTTTAACTGTTATGAGTGCTTACTTTTTGTGAGCTCAATCCTTTTTGCAAAAGCATGGCACTTGACAGTATTTGTTACTACTAACACTTGGCTTTCTGCAGTGATAAGAGGATGGTAGTAGGCAGGTGTTATGCTGTGACTACTACTTAGCAGGAGAAACTTGCTCCTTATCCTAGCCCTTATTCTTCCATCTGCTTACTTCACTCGCTGTTGTGTCTGGCTGTAATCCAGATTTGTAAACTCTTTTGGGGACTTGGATTTTTTTTTATATTCCATGCTTCTAGATGACTTAATCTTAAAATGACAATAATCATCCATTCTTTTAAGAGTCAAGGACAAATATTGTACTCTGCAGTCTTGTCTCCTGACCATCAGAACTTAATAAACTATACGACTGCATTGTGGCTCCATCCCTGACCATGCAGCTCGCTTTTCTTGTAATAGGAAGAAACCTTAAGTGCCCTTTTTTGGGCTAAAAAGTAAAAATAATTGGTGTACCTAGAACACCGGACTAAATTAGAAATAAATTTAGCCATTTATCATAATAGTATCTTACTCTTGGTGAATTGAATTTAATTGACCATTATTAGTTAAAATAAGAATATTACACCTATTCCTTGTTAACTTTAACTTTTCTTCTGAATTAATCAATGAGCTAATCTTTGGGTAAAATCAAAGTATAGTTCACGCTTTTGTTTTATTTTACATTTGGGGTTTGGATTTTTTTTTCCAAAAGTATTAAAAATTACTGTATTCTGTTTTAAAGCTTTGATTTATGATAATGCAAAACAATATCTCAGTGCAGGGGAAAGTTATGGAGCAGATCTTGAGTACCATCACACATAAAGGATAACCAGGGGATCAGGCCAAGCCAGCGTTGCAGCGTTTGTGAAAGGCAGGTCCATCTTGACCAACCTGATCCCCTGGTATGAGAAGGTGACCAACCTAGTGAATGAGGGAAAGGCTGTAAGTGTTGTCTACCTGTACTTCAGTAAAGCCTTTGACACCAGCATTCTCCTGTCTGCCTATGGCCTGGACAGATGCACTGTTCAGTGGGTGAAAAACTAGGCCCACAGAGTGGTGAGGAATGGAGTTACATCCAGCTGGCAGCTGGTTGCCAGTGGGGTTCCCCAGGGGTCAATATTGGAGCCAGGGCTTTTTAATATCTTTATCGATGATCTGGACAAGGGGATTGAGTGCTCCCTCAGTATGTTTGGAGACAACACCAAGCTGAGTGGGAGCGTTGGTCTGCTGAAGGGCGGGAAGTCTCTGCAGAAGGATCTGGACAGGCTGGATTGATGGGCTCTGACCAATTGTGTGAGGTTCAACCAGGCCAAGTGCTGGGTCCTACACTTGAGTCATAACAACCCCATGCAGTGCTACAGGCTGGAGGAAGAGTGGTTGGAAAGCTGCCCGGTGGAAAAGGCCAAGGGGGTGCTGTTTGACAGTGGCTGAGCACAAGCCAGTGTGTGCCCAATTGGCCAAGAAGGCCAATGGAATTGTGCTGGTTTAAAGGTAAACCAGCAGGAGAAATGAACCTAACTCAAAAGAGATTATAAGTCAGAGTTACAGTTTAATAAAAATAATACAGTAAATACAATTATGCAGACAAATAATTGGTTTTAACCCGCAAAACCCAGATGTATAACCCAGCACCCTGGGGCACGAACAGAGTGGTGTTCGTTGGCCCCCGTGCTGAATCTAAAGTAAAAGGAAAGGAAAACCTGTTGGTGGGAGTGCTGGTCGCAGTCTGGTCGAGGTTCTGGTCCTCCTCTGGATCCCACGAGTGGGCCCAGAAGTCCCAAGACCCCAAGATTATAAACACTCAGGTTCAAGTGGGAATGCCCAGTACATCCTGCAGGCTGGGGAGTTCCACAATGGGTGATTGTGAGTTGTGAGATATTTTTGGAATCCTTGGTGGCCCGTTAGCAGACATGACCCCTCAGGCTGGGTGTGGAGGTGCTAAGTACTCCCCAGAGGGCAGTTATCACACCTGAGTCATTGGTGTGAGGATAAGAACATCCTCGTATCTCACAGGCTTCTTAACATCCAGCTTATAGCCTGAGGGGTGAGGTCTGCTCTGGGCAGCTGCTGCAAATGGTCTATTGTTAACAGTTCCTGGGAAATGACACAGAGGGTGTAGGATATACAGTTACAGCCACACAATGATGAACTGGTCTTGGCTGCTCTAACTAGGACAGGAATCTTGGCCTGTATCAGCAACAATGTGGCCCTTAGGACCAGGGCAGTGATTGTCCCCTTGTACTCAGCACTGGTGAGGCCACATCTTGAATACTGTGTTCAGTATTGGGCCCCTCACTACAAGACAGACACTGAAGTGGTGGACCGTGATCAGAGAAGGGCAACAGAGCCAGTGAAGGGCCTGGAACATTATGAGGAGCAGCTGAGAGAACTGGAGTTGTTTAACCTGGAGAAAAGGAGTCTTATGGGGGGACCTTATCACTCTCAACAACTACTGAAAGGAGGTTGTAGCCAGATGGGTGTTGGTTTCTCCTCTCAGGTAAAAAATGACAGGACAAGAAGAAATGGCCTTAATTTTTCCCAAGGGGGGTTTAGATTGAATATTAGGAAAAATTTCTTCTCTGAAAGGGTTGTCAAGCATTGAAACAGGCAGCTCAGTGAAGCGGTGGAATCACCATCCCTGGAGGTATTTAAAAGATATGTAGATTTGCACTTAGGGGCTGGTTAAGTAGTGGACCTGGTAGTCCTGTGTTAACAGTTGGACTCGATGATCTTAGAGGTCTTTTCCAACCTAAGTGATTATATGATTCTATTCTATAATGCAAATGGATTTAGACTGTGAATGCACACATTTTTAAATATGCATTGAACTTTAAACAAATAAGCAGTCTCTTTACTTCAGGAGCATAGCTCATTAAAGGAGTACAAAATTCCTGTAGGTGTTTCTAAGATCAGTGCCCTGTATAGTTATATTGACACAGAAAATGATGCTGTTATAGCCTTTAAGATGCCAAAGAGAAGAGAATTATGTTTGAGGTATTCAAAATGATTTAAAAGATACTTTATCTACAGAGTTCACAAACTTTTCTCAGGATCTCCCATATTTTCTTCAAATGAGCTCTAAAATAATTCTCTACTTACATTTTCTAGCTTTGCACTTAGGTTCACTCTACCTAGCAAATTTTACAAGTGCAGATGAATTTGCAACTAGTATAATGAACTATGAATCCATTATTCCATTTTATTAGAACAGTAATGAAAGTGTTTAAACTTAAATGAAATATTTCTGAATCTGTGGACTACACACTTGGCAAAGAATCAGCTGGACAGAATACTGTCCCCAAGCACTGCCCTTTGCAGGATACCATTCTTTATTATGTTGCTGTTTATTTATTATCCCTTTAATGCATTATTGCACTCAAGCAAGATGTACTTATGTAACAGGACATAAAAATAATTTGTGGAGCGGTAGATGAAAGTTAAAACACACTGCTGTCTATGTTAGACAGGAATTAGTTAGAAACCTAAGGGGAAAATCATGGAAAATGTAATGTTCCCTATTTTTTTCCTTGTCTTAATCTTTTCTGTTTCTTGTCTGTACATGGCAAATTTAATCAGATCCAACTGCCTGAAGATTCCTGCATCTTTAGAGGTCCCTTTTTGGAAGAACTTAATGTAAATCTAGCCAAGCTCTGATTTGAGAGGGAATTATCTTAAAACTGACTTTGAATGACAGTCATGTTTGACTTTTTTCTTATTCAGAAACATTAACATACGTGTCATAGTAAAAAGCTTTTGATAATGAATTAGAAATTATCCTATTTCTCAAGTGGGGCACTTTAATTACCTGTATACACCAAAGTGAGAAAATAATAACATCATTATTATTTAAATTCTTACTATTGTGTCCAAATATGTCATTATAATACTTCAATAAGTTACAATTATTTCCAAGATCTGTTAACAAACGTGTACATGCAAACATGATCAAATCTGTAATATGGTGCAATGTTTTTAATGCAACATGATAATTAGGTGAATAAGAGATGGAGATTGATACTTGATAATATTATAGAGAAGTCTGTTTGCTTTTTCTTACTGTGTGCCTCCTGTGTTCTCTGGTGTTGGATACAAGGTTCAGAACCATTTCTGTGAGGTGGTGGTGTTCATTCTTCCTGCTCAAATGAATAATAATTAATTAATGAATATTAATTAATATTAATTTTGGTGTCTGCAGTTTTCTTTGATAACCAGCTAAAAAACTTGGTCTGCCCAACAAAGTTCAACCTATTCAGACTTCTCTCAAGCATCTTTGACAAGGCTCAGAGGAATAACTGAGCTGCCAACAGACAAGAGGTGTGTGGGATCACTTGGCTATGAGGTTCCAAGAGCCTTCTGAACTTCTGGTGTTACATCAGAGAGGGGAAGTCTTTCCCTGCTCAGTAGATCTCAAAAAGGAGGGTCCTACCAGCACCCTCAATCACACAACTTAGCCAAGGGAGTGTCAGGAGCACCTGCAAAGAAACACAGACTCTCAGGTTTGCAGGGAGCTGGGTGGACAGCTGTGGTGGGTAAAGGATATCTGTTCAGGGAACAACTGCAGCACTGTGAGAGATCCCAGCAGCAAGACAGAAAAAGCAATGGTGAGGCAGGATTCAGATTTTGTTAAACGTTGTAAAATGCTTTGAAAATTAAACTTCCTTTATTTTTGTACTATATTCCTGCATAGATAGATATACATAGATATATATTTGTGTCCTTGTTTGTGTGGGAACTCTGAATCTTAAAATTAATGTGTATAACAGGTTATCTTTAGAGAAGCTGACATTAGTAGCTGCAAGAAGCATGTACATAATTCTTTAGAAATGTAAATTCTACTTTTCTTAATATGAATACCCTTAGCTTTGCTGTTCTGTGGGCAAGACTCCAAATGCTGTATTTCTGTAAAACAGCTGCCAACATCATCTACTGTTTGTTTAAAGCATCATTTGGAAAACAGGTTATCATGGCAATAGGAAAACTTAATAGAGGAAAAAATATTTAAATTTATATACTTTATAATATATTGTAACAAATTCAGAACCTGCAGATATCGGATAACATAGCTATGGTGAACCTTCACGCCAATTAAACTAGTGGAGTCCAAAAGTTCCCAATTAAGATAACGAACTGTCACCTCAATTTCTAAAAGCTTCCACAGAAGAGAACAATTGACTGATCAGTACTAGATCTGGGTAAGCAGCTTTCAAAAATACATTGCACTTGTTTCAGATGTAGGACTCCAGAAGGACTTGGGTCTTGCAGAATTTCGGTGTTGCAGGAGTCAACTTTGAGTAGACAGAGGAAACTTGGAGCTATATGCCTGGATATGTGTAAATTATATGTTGATAATTAGATGTCTGCCTGGTGTATGGGAAGAATTGGGTGTCCAAGAAAAAAATCCACTAATGTCTTCAATATGAGTGTGAAAATTTTTATGACATTCTTATGCCACATGCCCTGTTAAATTGTAAGAAAGGACATTGATGTGCACAAGCCATGTTTTATAGCCAATTTTTCCAACACCTAATGGTTAATCTTCAATTAATTAAACCCCTGTGATCAGTTTTGTTTGGCAGTCTGATGACATGGCACCTGCATTTCTCAATTTCTCATGATGCAGCTTTTTTATTTTACAAAGAATAAATAGCTATTTGTATTCGAGGGAGAGGAGGAATGACATTTTGCCCCATGGTTAGAACACTAGCTTCCACTGGAAAGTACACATGAAGTATTGTACTGCCTGAATAAATAGTACTTGGAGCAAGGGCTGAAACTTCAGTAAGTTTCAATTCCCAGCAGGAATTGATCACCTTTATGTTTGTAAAGTATATATCCTATCCCACATCATCTCTGTCTTTGGTGTCATCAAGTGGCTATTTCTATATATCATTCACAGTGGAACGATTTAAAGGACTGAGAAGTTCCAATAACCTTATGGGTCCCTTCCAACTTGGCAGATTCTGTGAAATGCATTAACAGGGAGAACATGTGGCAGGTTCAAAGCTCTGGACAGAAAACAGACTTTTTTCTTCATCACACAAACACTGTGCTGGCTGCTAAGTAAGAGGGAGGTGTTTTTATCAGCTCCTAATTCTGGGGACCAAAAGGTGGGTATGTTTTGCTATTAGAACTGTTTGTAGGAAAAGGGTGATGGACAACCTAGTATGTGGCTTTCAACAAGGACTGGACATAGAGCTGAAAAGGGGCCTACAAGGAGGATTGAGTATACCCTGCCCAAACTTGTTCGCAGTTAGAGTAGCAGTTGAGATCTAATCAAGTTTAGTAGTAGCTGCAAAACCTTTCCAGCTGGTTTTGTGTGGCATGTAGACAGACAGACAGATAAGGGCACTGTTTGAAGGAAGACCTGGAGGAGGGCTAAAGGTGTAGGAATGAAAAAAGAAATCCTCACTAAAAAAAAATGAGTGAGTAAGTGGGTGTGAGAGAGGAGGGGAAATGATGTTCATTTTTCAACATGATTTTGCAACTACACAGGAAACTTACATTTACTTACTTTTTTTTTTTTTAGAACAGTCTAATTTTCACTCATGATAGAAGGACATGCATGAAATTATTTTAATGAGCAGTTACTTAAAGAAGGCATAATCAAGGAGATTAGGAGTTTCTGTACTTTTTCAGCTTTTATATCTCTGTCTACATGTGCAAGAATTTTCAAGAATTAATCATTTACTTTCAAAAATGCTTTGGGCTTTTCAAGTAATTCTTACTTTAAGCATTGATGTAACCACATGCTTTTCCATTGATGGTTCAGAAATAGGATTTTCTTGCCTGTTTTTTTCTGTCGAAGTAAGTAGAAATAATAAGGTATTTATGACATAGTAGGCAACTCACTGCTCTACAAAACAGTGTTGAAAATGTGAGTGTAAAATGTTCGTCTGTTTCATGAGTTCCTAAAGCTCACACTTCTGTGTAGTATTCAAGAACTTTAGCTCTATACTCTATTTACCTCAATACAGAAATATTTAAATGAAGTTATTAAAATTAATGACCTGATGTCTCCAAGTATAACAGTGGTTTAGGCCATTGTTGTAGTGACTGACTGAGCTGAAAGGAAAATACAGGACAATTTTGAAGGTTCATCAACCTAGAACACCCTAATCGGAATAGATATACCATGGAAGAGCAGGTTTTTATTGTTAAAGTAATGAAATTTGTATTTGGAATAAATCAGAAGTTTTTCCATGTTTTTGTTATTGCCATCATTAGTTTCAGCCTAGCCAAATCAACCATTCCTAATAAGGAACAAGGGCACATAGTGAATTACTAACAAGACCACAATGTCTGCTACTCAGTTGCAGGTAGAGTAGGCTGACACGGAGGACAACATGCTAAAAATAGGGAATAAAGGTCTGGAACCTGCTGTTATGATCAAAGATAATTAAATGACTATAAGAAGCCACAGCAGACAAGAATTAGGAAATTAGGAATAAAGTCTAATGCAAAATACCTAATAAAATTATTTTTTTCTTTTCAATCTTTCCCAGGAAGTGTCAATTTGCTGTTTTAGTTATATTTTGCTCTTTCTGCTTTTATCTACTTTCCTCTTTTAATTTTATCACAAAAAAAATTAAAAATACTGATAGAAGCAGAGAAGTCAAAGTTCAACATTAGAAAGAAAGGCATGTGGAGGAGTATTCACTTTACACTGCTTCAAGGGGTTTCAGAAAGTCTTGCCCATTCCTGTGCTTGTTTATGCTGTGCAAATGGGAAGGCATTCCTCAGAGGAATGCAGCAGGCAGCATTTCTGTAAGCAATCAGGAAATTCTTACTGGGGTGGGAGTCGCTAACACTCCCCCAAGCTAATGAAAAACCCAAGGTCAGGATTAAGGGGGAAAGAAAAGTGTCTAATAACTGATTTTTGTTATGTGTGGAATAAGAATGGTTGGTGGTAGAGCTTTGGCTCCCTCCTGAAAGGCCGGACACTGCTGGTGCTGTGGTTGCCAGTGCACTATTATCATCTCCCAACTACAGGGTCTTCAAGTCTTCAGTGTTCCTAGTAGTGCTGATGTCTTCTGCACTTATAATTTCCTGCTTATTCTCCTCACTCACTCCTCGGTGTTCTTTTCAGTTTCTGCTTGGGCAGCTTTGCACACCCAGTCACAGTTACTTTGGCATTTAAAACCCAGTATTGGGAAGCGTGGCCCAGCTCACCAGTGCTGCTGCTGGCACCCTGACTGCTGCAGGGCACGGAGCAAGGATTTCTACACCACAGGCATAGCAGAGAGAAATTCATGCCTGGTGGAGGGATGTCACTGCCCATATCCCAGAAACATTTCTGCCTGGGAGTATTTCTAGCAGTTCTGTTCTCAGCCCTGACCCCTGTCTCCCTCATGGGGAGATACCTCTGCAGCCCAGCAGCAAGAGCAGGGACGATGGCAAGCATTCTGGAGTGCCATCTGGTGGCATTGCATCCTAGTGCTGGTTATGTGAGGAATGATGCCCCTGTGACAGGAGATGTACGGTGGGGTAAGCACCAGTAAGCATGAAATATCAGGGCACTGTAAGCTGCTCTACCCAGAGGCAAAGATTGAGCTATTATGATAATCAATGATGTATAATTGGCTTCCAGTCCTCCTCCTTCCCCCTTCAGCAAGATTAAGCAAGGCAGCCTGGAGACACCGGGGCCTGCATTTTGCCTGACTTTTTATTATAAACATCAGTTACCTTATCTTTATAAGCATTGCAAGTCTGTTCTTCTGCCAGAAATTTCTATTTGACATGACAGGTTTACAAATAGTTTGGTTACTCCTGCTTTTGTTCAGAGCTCTGATTTGAAGGGATTGAATCTATATTTCCATTTCTATGGAAACAGCTAATATAGCTGTTTTGTGGCTGCTGGGTCTGGTTCCTTTCTCATGTGGGCTGTTTTTAAGCCAGTTTTGTTCTGTTGATCCCACCTGAGTTGCTCGAAGCTGATACTTATAACTGAGAGCATTTAAGTCTCTTGCTTTCCCAGCACATTGCAGAGAAACGGACTTACATGCAAAATGTAAGCAGGTTTGGAGCAAATACTGTAAAACATCTCTTAACATCCATCATTTTATTTTGATAGCCCTAGTTTTAACTCGAGAGCTATAACAGCTACAAATTTCTGTTATATGGCTCACATTGATCTGCCAACTGTGAAGAATCAGCCTTTTTGTATTCATTAGGAATACAGATTTAGATTTGATATTCCTCCAACAACTTCTGAATACAGAATCAGAAATACATTTGTGGTTTGTTTGGGGGTTTTTTCCATTTGTGTTAAAACACATAATGTTGTCTGTTTCAGAAATCAAAGTTGTTCATAACTGTCAATCCTCTCACGCGCTGACCTGGAGCAGAAGCCGGAGTGGTCATTCTCCCACACCTGTGGGAAAATCTGTTCTTTGGTTTAATACCATCTGCCCTCCTTCAGAAAAATTCAGTAGTTTCTCTTAGGGGTTGCAATCTTTATTACGTTTTGAAATGAGGCTGATGTCAAATGGGTTGGATCCTTGCATCAGATGGTTGCAGTGCTGGAAAAATCGTAAGTGATGCATGGAGAGCTGGCTGGTCATATTGCAGTAACTCCTTTTGTGTTTCTAATGAGTAAAACAACCTGAAAAGTTAGGCAAAAGGTGAATACTTTCCTAAAATTGATTTTCTTTATTATTGTTCATTTGGAGACTGGATACAAAGATATCCCACACAGCTCTGTAATAGCCAGAGCAGGAGTGACCACTACCTCCATAAGCTTCTTGCAGCTCATGCTCATAAATGTCCTGCTCTCCCTGGTTCAAAGAACTTCCACTCACTTTATCTGAGCTGGCAAGAGCTGCTAGGAAGGCTACACATATTTACCCCTTGTGAATACTCCTCTTCCTCTTGCTGTGGCTGTGAAAAGAGCTGAAAAGTGTACACATGAGGCAGGCTTTGTATTTCACTGTCTGACACCATGGGGCAAGCTATTTTTGAGTTGTGTTTGCACGGTTCCCTGATGGGTTAAGTAGACACTGATTCTTGTTGATTCTTGCTCTCCTGAAATGAATCAAGCCATTAGCCAGTTCTTCTCTGTCTTGCTTTAATGTTATGGTAGTAAATATAATTTCTTATTTACCAGTCACAATAGCTTAAAAACAGAGCAGTATTATGGAAAATCTGTTCTTGTCCTATAACTTATACTATTTTTTCTGAAGAGCTAAAATATACATAACACTAAAAAAAGACTGTTTATATGCTAAATAAACCAAAGGGAAAAATAAGATCAACATATTTAAACATCTACTGAAGCATATGAGATATATATCATTTTACATTTTCAGCTATACTATACCATAGAAAGACTGATACATCCATTGCTAGAGGGCAAAAGTTTGGGTTATGGTAACCCAAGGAAGAGAACATGGTAGATGGCAATTTTATCCTACCTGGAAAAGGAGGGGGTGGGCTTTGATTTTGTTGCTGTTTTAGAGATTGTTTTGCTTATTTATCTATTTATTTATTTATCTATTATACTATTCCTCAATCTCTGTTCATATTCACTTCCTGTTTGTGGATATATTTGTTGAGAGATCTGACAAGGTTTACACTTTCATTGAACAGCTTTGTAACACTCAACACAAACTCACTTATTAATGAAACAAACATGCCTGGAGTTATACTCTCTGTTGTTCACATGGTGGGTTTGAGTCTGAATGAGCTCATCTTCCTAGCTGGGGGGTACTTTCTAAGCAGGCATTTGCCTGGGAAAATACACAGAGTTACATTCTGACTTTCTCCTTTTCTGATTAAACCTACATGGGAGGTTCCTGCCCTGGGCCAGGTAGCAGGGGCACAGTTTTTGTAGTGTGAAGTATATGGCTCCTCTGAGGCCACAGGAGGAGGAAAAGTGTTGCTGAGCATGTACCATGGTAAAAAATGGCTTTCAGTAGGACTTCTTTGAGCACAGGGCCCTGGCCAGGGTGCCTAAATCCCAGCTGCTGCCCACGGATGCTAACTGTCCCACTTTACCTCTCCAGGCTTATTCATTCAGCATCCATGTCAGATGGGGGCTTGCCAGGCAGCTCGTGGTGCCAGTGTCAGGCATACACCATGGGAATGTCCTGGGAGGGTATGGAAATTATCTGGTGTAAACTGCATTGTTCTTTAAGTTAATCTCATCGCTGTTTTAGGGCCATGCCCTAGTTCCACTGCAGTTCTGGACTCTGAAAATGGGCAACCTTTTCCTTTTGGCGTGTGGAGAAATACAGGCACTCTCGCAATGGCTGGGTCAAACCCACATCAGGCTTGAATCCATGACCTCATACCTATCCCACGTGCATTCGTGTTGGTGCTACAATGATAAAATATAAAAGCAGCACAAGACAGTTTCCAATAAAAAGTTATCACTGCAATTCAGAAAAATTGTAAGTGTTTAGAGATTTAGAAATCCATTTCTAAGGTCTGTAAGTCTTTCTGCCTTGAGCCTATCTTTTCCATTTTATCTCAGTCTCTTAATTGTAGTTCAGGTTTAGTGCTAAGGTGTTAACAGTCTGTGGAGGGACCAGTAAAAATCTCTCCCAGTACTGATGGTTTATTGTTTTCAAGATGTGTAAGACTACCTACTATAATTTAAATGCCTGTCCTTTGTTTTTACTTTGTAGAAATGACAAAGACCTCTTTCTCTTTAGGATAGCATAAATATAGGTCATAGGAATTTTAGTTTCAGAATTTTTCTGTCTGTTGTGATGGCCCACTTCCCTAGGTGAGACTCTTCATTCCTACTGTCCTTGCACATGATCATTTTTTCCTAGGTTTTAGGTTCCTTAAAGAGAAATGTCTTAAGTCAAATACAGTGGGATGTTTAAAGCATAGTGGTACAGAGGATAGAGGGGACATCCTTATGGCCTTAGTAACAACGACATGGAACCTGATTATGGACCAGTGAACCATGTTGTCTCTTCCAGTGTTAGTTAAGCTGCCATGTAATTTCAGGATCTAAAATGCAATTTAGTAGAGTGATTCCCAGCTGTGATATGTGAACCACTTGCACGGCCAAGAAAATGCTCAATGTGCAGAGAGTTGTGCCTGTGGGTGTGGTCCTTGACCAATTGACAGGGAATCTCTGATAAATACAAAACCTCCATGTGATTCTTTGGGACAAGTCCTGAGATCTCATAAATTGACAACACCCTCAGGCTGTGACCCTTTGTCATCTGTATAAATTATGTGTAAATATATGGAAGATGTATCCATAGTTGGTCTAAATCTGCCTACATCCTAAATAACCTAATAATTGCCTGGAGTTTATGTATCACACAGCTTCAGAAATCAAACAATCGTCAGTCAGGAGACAGAGTTAAGTTTGAAAACTCAATTGTATGTGTTCTTCCTAAAGACTCTTTCAGTGTAGCAGTATAAATTATTGCTTACTATCAGTTAATATCTAATTCAATGCAAAATGGAATTTCTTATGCATGCTGGCATAGAACGATGTTCAGTGTGCCTCTATGATTTCACTGTTTTGTAGGAGTGAAGGCATGATTTCAGGTTATTTAGATAAAAAAAGGTGATGTAACTCAGTCATAATGATAAAACACCATAGCTCTGGGGAGGGTGCACCCTCTAAGCACTGGAGCCTGCATCTGCAGTCAGGAGTTGGTTTGATGAAGGACATTTCAAGGAGATCTAGAGCTCATCTGAAAATATCCATCTTTGAGAGATCTCTGAAAGTGACTTTCTCCTTTTCTTCCAAATATGTCTAGACTTCAGTGAATTCCCAGACTCGATTCTTTATTGTGTCACAGTAGATCCATGTTAGGAATGTGTTTCTTATGTCTGCTTTCTTCCTTTCATACATTGCCAATTTTTTTTTCTTCATAATTTGAACAAGAAAGGCAGACCATTATGCAAAAGCTTACTTGGGAAAATAAAATGCCTTGAACTAGTACAGCAGCTTTGCTATAAATAAACTTAAATATAGTGGGAGTTTAACCTAGATGTTTGATTAGGTTAGATTTGGAATAGCCTCACTAGAAACAAGCACACTGTATAATATCCTAAAGAACTCATGTTTTATGCATATTTCAGTTCTTGTGAGCAGAAGAACAGAGGAACAGTTTGTTATGAACTGTTATTTATAAATCATGACTTCAGGTACACAGCAGATAGGCACTCCAGTGTCTATAAGCCATGCAAACACTGAGAAGAGATGGACCTGCAGCAGTGTTACATATGAGTATCCCAGAGATCTGAGTGACTGTGAACTTCTTAGACCTAAAACCTTCTGTCATATGAAACTATAGTTACTTTTCACTTTTTATACACTTTTCAATAATAAATATTTTTGTACAGTATAACAATAAATATTTCAATAATATACATATAATTTCAATTATATATATATATATATATATATATATAAAATATTTCAATAATAAATATTTTTTATCAGTCTCACTTCCATGCCTGGTAAAATAATGGAAAAGATTATTCTGGGAGGTGTTGAAAAACACCCGAAAGACAACGCACTCACCGGTCACAGTCAGCACGACTTCATGAGGAGAAAGTCCTTCTTGTTGAACCCAATTTCCTTCTACAACAGGGTAACCTACCTAGTTGATCTAGGAAAGTTAGTAGATGTAATCTTTTTGGACTTCAGCAAAGCTTTGGATACTGTGTCTCACAATATCCTTCTGGACAAAATGTCCAGTATACAGCTGGATGACTGTGTTGTGTAATGGTGAGCAACTGGCTCACAGGTCAGGCACAAAGAGTTATAGTGAATGGGGCAACATCAGGCTGGTGACTGGTCACTAGTGGGGTTCTGCAGGGCTCCTTCCACGGCCCAGTTCTCTTCAACATCTTCATAAACTACTTTGACACAGGACTGGAGAGGATGTAAGTTTGCCAACAACACTAAATTGGGAGGAGCTGTCAACTCCCTTGAGGGCAGAGAGGCCCTGCAGGGAGACTTTGAGAAATTAGAGAAATGGGCACACACCAACTGTGAATTTTAACAAGGGCGAGTGTTGGATTCTGCACCTGAGATGGGGAACTCTGGTTGTGTGCATAGGCTGGGGAGTGAGAGGCTGAAGAGAAGCACTGTGGAAAGGGACCTGGAGGTCCTGGTCAGTGGCAAGTTAAATATGAGCCAACAGTGCCCTGGCAGCCATGAGGGCCAACCATGTCCTGGGGGGCATCAGGTAAAGCATCACCAGCCGGTTGAGGCAGGGAATTGTCCTGCTCTGCTTGTCACTGGTGCGATTTCACCTTGAACACTGTGGGCAGTTTTGGTCTCCACAATATAGGAAAGATATTAAGCTATTAGCGAACATCCAAAGTAGGGCCATGAGGATGGTGAAGGGTCTGGAGGGGAAGCCTTATGAGGAGTGGCTGAGGTAACTTGGTCAGTTCAGCCTGGAGAAGAGGAGACTAAGGGGATACCTCATTGTGGTACTCAACATCCTCATGAAGGGAAGAAGAGCAAGTACTGATCTCTTCACTCTCATGACCAGAGACAGGACTTGATGAAATGGTGTGAAGCTGAGTCAGTGGAGGTTTAGATTGGATATCAGGAAAAGCTTCTTCATCCAGAGGGTGGTTGGGCACTGGAACAAGCTCCCCAAGCGAGTACAGCACCAAGCCTGACAGAGTTTAAATGGTGTTTGGACAATACACTCAGGCGCGTGGTGTGACTCTTGGGGTCTCCTGTGCAGGGCCAGGAGTTGGACTCAATGATCCCTGTCCAATTCGATGATCCTTGTCCCTTCCAACTCAGCATAATTTATTACTCTATGATTTTATGAATTTTTTTTCTTTGTCCAGAACATATGAAATAATTTTGCATAAATAATAATCAGGCATAACTGAGGCGTCTGGTATTTTGAAATGGATTCTGATTCCTACCAAAGCAGGTAATCATGAGTTAAACAACTAATACATGCCATTCTTAACTTTCCAGCAAAACAAAAGGAAACAAAATTAAGACAAACTGTATAAGCTTTAAAATATGTGGCAAAATGTGACATAAAGATCCTATCCGTTCTGCCTGCGATGTTTTAACTAAATGGAGAGCATAAACTTTGCTTTAGAAAAATGAGTATAGATTGAAAAAAAAAAGATTAAAATACATGAGTTTATGGAGTTTCTTACTTCCTGATTCAGAGTGATGACAAGAGGTAATGAAAGCTTGTTGGAGATTTTCACTGAAGCTGGGACACTCTGAGACTGAGTCACAGTTTGAAGCTTGTCCAGCACTTGTAGCTGACCCACTCCTGTCTGATGCATGAGGTGAAATTTAAAAGTTCCAACATTTTGGGACTGGGAGACTTGGTGGGGTGTGAGAAAATTGAGAACTAGAGCAGAGCTCTTGAGTTTTATTGCACATGCAGTCAGAACTATTCCTCAAAATTCAAGAGAGCAGATGTTGCTCATGGGATTATGACCTTTAACCTGATGTTCAGGTTTTCTCTGTTTACACCAGGGATAAGCTAAAATAAATATATTTACTTCAAATTGCCTGGGGCCCAAATGGTCTAAAAATATTGAAGCTCACTGCAGCATCTCAGCAGTGAGTTTATTTGAACAGAATCAGCATTATTTTTATAGAACACAAAAATATTTTACATAGTTCTGAGTAACAGAGTTTGTTATTTAAAAGCCATCCTCAGCTCCCCTCCGAACTGTGGAGCCTCATGCGTGGAGAAACAATTATCAACTACTAGAACCTTGAAACAGTGTCTTTCCAGCTTTTAAAACACTTTCTGAAAAGCTCTGAGGAATGATAGAAAAATAAAAATCCAGTTACTAGTCAAGTATGGAGCAAAAATTTTCCTTTGAGTATCAGTGACATACACTGTCAGTAGTTCCTGAGCTCTCATAATCAGGTATCTGGTACAGCAGAGTCATCTCCATTCAATGCTACATAATACTGCAAATATTTTCCTTCTAGACCTGGCCAAGCTGATGAAAGTACAAAACATTGAAGGCTCTCAGCTCTTTTGCCTCTTGGACTCCAGGCATAGGGCATCAATTCCTGCAAAGGTTGACTTTCTGTTAGCAAGAGGCTGACAGGATGCTGCTTGCTTGTCCAACTTTATTATTCATTCTCCAAAATACGTCCAATCTTCTTGATTTTTTTCTTTCATTGCTTATCCCACCTGGAGCCTAAAGGCATAACATTCAGAGAGCACTTCTTTTGAATCTCTGCTTACAGTCTCAGTGGCTGCCTTCCCTACCTGTTGGCAAGGGCCCACTACGGCTTTCCAGAACAACGTGTGTTTCAGCATGTTTTTCTTTTTTCTTATTCATTTCCTCCTGGTACAGATGGATGAAAAAAGTCCTGTAAGAAATGAAAAACAGTATTGTATTGGAGCGCAGGGAATCAGGTTATTAAGATGGTCAATGTAGGAGCATCCTTTGGCAAATTCCTTATGTGATGGATGACCTTCAAGTTCAAATAGTCATTTTGGAGGACTCTGACTTGAGAAATCTTGGACATGGTGTCCAAGGAGGCCAAATGTTGTTTTCTTTAGCTGAAAGCGATAGAAGATTCAGACACATTGCATTTTTTTATGAAGTAACAGGTAAATGAAATTGATTGCCCAGGTTTTATTACACTTGGATCAGAGGAAGAATTTTGACTTGACCTCTCTGTACCTGAGATTTCCTATCAAAGAGGGAGTGATAATCATCTTTTTCTGTCCTACACTAATGGTCTAAGGCTGAATGTGCTCATTTTTGTGAAATGAGGCTCAGCTGCACTGAGTCTGAAGCTCCACAGGAAGACCTGTGCCCACAAACAGTGGGAATTTCTAAGCAGCTGCTAGTCAGGGATGAGTTTTTAATTCCCTGTGCCAGCCCTTCAATAGCTTTGTAAATATGAAAAGAGGGTTGTGGTCTACTTGTGTGGTATTGTTAGACACTTTGTTCGTGTTGCTTTTCAGGCAACATTGAACATAAACATTTTTTACATATTTTTCTCAGTAATTTTTCCTTGTGGTAAATTATTAGACTCTGACATATTTTGAGATTGCCTTCAGCAATCTGTACAGATGTTTCTTATTAGGATCTCTCTTGTTACATCATTTATTATAACCCTGTTTTGCCAAATGTTTGAATTAGGAAAGGCATGCCATTTTGACATTATTCAGAGATTCTTGCAGGGAAGTAAGGTAAGATATAGATGATATTCTGTTCTGAGCCCATAAGCACAGACGTTTCTGATTAGGGTTTTCAGCAGCATATAAAACCAAATGGGATTTGATAGAAGCTGGCTATAAAGGAAGTTTTGCAAAACTTCTTAGAAAGATTTGAATCCTTAATTTGTATGTATTCCCAGCTGAAGTTTCATTGTGTAGGAAAATGAATATGGGGAGCTGTTGCATAACCAGCAAACTCCAATTTGGATTTCAGAGAAACATAATAAAGTGAAAATAAATTACATGGTAGTAATTGTTTTGGAGTGCAGGGCTAGTGCAGCTTCCAGGGAGAAAAACAAAAGCTCTGATTTGCCATAGTATTACTCAATTTTTATACTGATTTATGTGTATTGCATTCAAGGAAAACACTGGAAAAAGAGTAGAATGAGGACAAAGATGACTCAGGTCCCCACAGTGGTGATGTATTTCTTATTATAACAAAGCACATACAAGGAACCTATAAAAAGTGAGTACACCTCATTCACTTGACGTTTTTCAGTGATAAAGTACCATCCATCTGAACAAATATTCTTTTTAATATATGGCAGATTGTTCAGTTGTACCCATCAGCACAATATCTGGATGACAGTGTCCCACAGAGGCAGGAAAATATTATTGCTCCATTACAGACTGAGACAGAGAAAGTCTTAGAGACTTGTTTGAATTCAGGCAGGAGGAGTAAGGCAGAGGTGGGAATGGAAACCACATCTACTATTTCCCAGCCTAGTGCCGTAACACAGAGTTTACCTGATTTCTTAAAGCTCGCCTTCCCCCATACTTTTGGGACAGTAGACCACGGCTTCTCCCTGCTCATCCAAGCACATTGAGTTATTCATTCATTTTAATGTATATGTCTTCCATGAGAATGTGCTAGATCTTTGCAGTGCCCACCATGGAAAAACTATTCATGTGAAGAAGTCTAACCTTAATTTCAGAGTTGCTTGTTCCATACCTTTGCTATAGGAACAGTCAGAGCAGATGAATAATGACAAAACGGATTGAAAAAGCTTCTCAGTTTTGTACAATTCTTTGTGCATTTCCAGGGATTTCTTTGCCATCCCTCTCACCCTGCTCATCAGACTTAGTGACTGCTTGAGGACTGGGAGCAGAGTGGAATCCCTCACTCTGGAAGCTGTACTGCTTGAAACTGCATTTTGTAAGAATCTAAAACTATTATTCTGTTAATCATGTCACTGTTCAATGAACATTTAGCACAGACAAGTTTTTGTTACTGTTTCTATGTTTCAGCATCCACATGCTTTATTTCCCTTTCCAAACAGTAGGTTTTCGTGTTTTCAGCCCCATGTAGCTCTGCATACCAACTATATCCTTTCCAATGCCATCTGCTAACGCCGTCACATACAGATGTTACCCAGTAAAGCAAATCCAGCTCTTCTAGCCTGAGATAGACCTCTCAGCTGGCCCTATTTCCATCCTTCTCTCTGCAGGTATCCCAGTACAGAAGCAGGGACACCCAACAATGTACTTAATCAACTCAAAAGGAGAATATTTTAGAGGAAAGGCAGTATGAAATGTCAAATTAGAAAAGAAATACGTAAGTTGGTCACTGGGAGAAATTACTTAGATCTCTCTCTCACGGCTCATCTTTCCAACTAAATTTGTTGACCTGTCATGCCTTCTCTTTATGGAGAGTCTGACTGTGGTACTGAAGATTAAACCACTGCTGGTTTTGGAAAGGCTTAGATTTTCAGTCTGCTCACCCAAGACTAGCATTTATTTGCTCTTCTGTGAGAGAATGTTGAAAAGAGGTACTTCTGTTTTCAGATCTGTATACAGATGATGTCTTCAAAACTTTGCTGTGTTATCAGGTGCCAGAACATACTTTGCTTTGTCTGTTTGTGTCACTTTGTGGTAACGGGCTATCACCATACTAGGAATACATTGACTTTCGCCATTATTCCCATGGAGATAAATACAACAATTATTATCATTAACAAGAAAATAATAAATTAAAAGTCGTTGTTCTTACAGCTTCCCAGAGCTTTTTGTCTAACCTGGTCCAGGTATTGTGAAAACCTGTGTGTTATGTGATATCGAGTGCTTTGTCAAATCATGAAAAAACATCCCAGGAGAAGGCTGGGGGACCATGGAGGGAAGTCCGGTGGAAGGTCTGCCCTGTGCCAGGGAGATGTGGAGCCCCCAGCAACTTCTTAGCAGCAAAATTGCTGTACTTTATCTTCACAGCAAAACTGAGGAGGGAATTAGCTTCACTGGCCAGGTGCCATATCTAGGGAGCTGATGGTTTGTGTCAAGTTTGTTCTGATTTGCTGCTTCATTTGATTCAAACCAAAATCACTTTTGTAGAAAAGTAAGTCTGCAAACTGGAAATTTGTTTTGTATCCAGATTTACTCTGAAATTTTTGAAAATTTGAGCTTTTTAGATTCTTAATTAGGATTAAAAGTATGCAATAATATAAGAAGAGAAACATGAAAACATAAATAAATAAATAAATAATTGCTTGAGCTTGTAAGATAAGCCAGTATCACAAATCTACAAATAGGATACACATCAAAAATCTAGGTATGAAAAATAATGATAGTTTTGGGGATTTCTGAATCTCTTTTCTGGGCCCATATGTTTCCAGACTTTTCACTAACATCGTAAGAAGTAGGAAATTTCCATTAAAAAAAGAAGTAAAAAACCCCACATATCCTGAGGATTCAGGAAGAATGCCAAATGTTGTGAGATTGTGATAAAGGCAGGGTTGTTAGCAACATCAAGAGCAAAAATAGCTTTCTGCAAGCATTGCAGGCACTGCGGTTCTGACAAAACAATATGATATACCTTGAGCAATGACCCCCTTTACTATGTTCATATGCTGCACTGACATTTCTAAAATTTTCTTATTGCATTATGCCCACTGGTTTTACCCATTACTCACTTTGTACCTCATTGTTTTCAACTGGGCAAAGTAAAATTATCCATGCATAAAATAAAATTTAACCATATGGTATAAATAAATACTACATAAAGCTGCTGATAGATGTAAGTAGAAATTCCATTAGTACTCTATAAACTGGCAGACATGATAAAATGTAACAAACAAGGAAATAATGATTGTATATTGTGTGTTTCTCAGGTATCACTGATCAGATGGAGAAACTGGACTACTGCTGAAGATGTCTTACACCCAGCCTAGGCTTTGCCATCTACATTTCACAATACCAGTGCTTAAAATCAGCATTTCTAATGTTTTATGAATGAGGAAATATTGCATATAATCCAGTAGCATGGTCCCAGCTCTGCTGGAACTTTAATCAGAACAAACCTGTGGTGTGGTGTCTTTGTCTAGGCAGGTCCTTGTATAGAACATATATTTACCACAAAAGAAAAAGGGCCTGAACCCACGCCCAGGGCATAGTGCAGTTCTTCAAGACTGCACTTCAACCATTGTCTTCTCCAGCCTTGTCACTAAAGAGTAAACTGACAAGTATAATTATTCTGGAAGATCAATTATGGTTTAATTTTTTTGAAATAATTTACCATTACAAACCCTATTGCAGAGGAGTAAGGCCTGGAAAGTGATGTTCACATAGAAAAGCTACTGTGGAATATTTGTCACAAAGCAGCTTGTTTCATGGTAGTAGTATGGCAGTTAACATCCTGGATCAGAGAAGACTCACCAAGAAAGTTCAGGTAATGGTTGATCATAGGATGAGTCATACAGCAGCCAGACAGTCCGTGATTGGGTACCTCATTCTGCCAGTCCCTTGTGAAGTTATTTATTTGAATAGCCCACAGCTTGTTGCTTCTTATTTTTTGTTGGGAGGAGTAAGCTAACTCTCATTTAGATATCCTTATTTTTGTTTCTGTGGAAGTCTCCAAACAATGCTCTATTGTATTTACATGTCTACAGTTGGATCCTGCACTTTCTCTTCGATGCTGCTCAGGAAGCTGTATATTGTATAACTACTAATTGACAAAATTGTAAGTCAGGTTCTGTAAGGTGGATCCCAGGGCTCCATAGCTTTTTATTTATCTAAAAAGCTAGACATGAAATGTATTGTTGTATGTTGCAGAACTTTCTCTAATTGTATTAATGCAACTGTCTACTTACATTCCCCATATTCCAAAAATAAACTCCTTCAACACTGGCATTGGCTCATATACCTAAATAAAAGTGTACGAAATAAAAAATGAAAACAGCCTAATCCTAACCCAGCCTCATGAGAGAAGCTCAGCTGAAGTCAATGAAAAAGACTGAGGTATCTAAGATGAATTCTAATGCTAAGCAGACTCATAAGATTATCAGATTGAGCTTCTGGTTAAAGAAATGTGGGTGTTTTCAATTGTAGCACAAAAGGGTGAAATTTAGTTTCAGAAAAACAATTTATATTGCATACCTGAAGGTTTGCTTCATTACTTGGCCATTTTAGTGTTGGACTTGATGCTAGAGACCATAATAATGTGGACAATGAAAGGGAAAAAATCCTTGCACTTCCTTTGAATATGTATCATACTTTCAAGTGGTTGTGATACCCTTTGCAAAAAAACGTTACTTGTGAAATGCATCCCTTGACAGTGATAGCACAGTTGAGCATTTCTTTGTAGAAATGTTAATATTCTTTAGCAACTAGGCAACTGGCACATCTTGGATCTCTCCATGTAGGAATTTGTTTACTTTTTTTAGCAAGTAATGTAGTCATTAACAACAATCTTGGATATGCAATCAGCAGGAACTTGTGTCTTCTGCTACCTTATTAATGCATGTTATTATTCACAACCTCCTGCAGATCTAAAATGCTACTGGCTTCTGGAAGCTTAAAAAGTATGGGGGAATATTAATGACACACTAAGAAATGAACATTGATGTGTGAGGACTTAAGATTCTGCTTTATTCTGTACTTTGCATCAATGTCATCTTATACGGTGGATGTGTAACACTGATGTTGAGATTCAGCAGTGTTTCACAAGTATTCTGAACTTACTTTTTAGAAATTTTGATGGTAAATCAAAGTGCAAGGGGGCATCAGACCCTTGAAACTTTGGTTATAGAATCAAAGGACAAATTGCACACCAAAGTTACACACTTAGTGAGAAAATACAGTTCATTAGAACTGTATGGATGCAGTTAAGATTATCAAGATGAATGTAGTTAACCAGCTGCTTTAAAATAGTATATACTTAATAATAGATGCTTTAAAATCTGTTGGTAAAAATCTGTCTCTACACAGATGACTGGCAAAACATATGCTTTGCCATCCAAAACTTCTCTCAGCTAAGAGGAGAGTGGTTTGTCTATTAGACTAATAAATAAATGGGGATGAAGAGAAAGGGAAAAAGACATTGACAACTTTACTACATTTTTATTTTTCTTTTGAAGAAGATGACAGACTGTTTTGTGTTGAAGTTGTCTGAGAAGATTGTTGTGTCCAAATTTTGCAGGAATAAAACAAAGAAGCATGTCCAGAGAAGGAGCACTGTAGGCCAGGTGTTCAGGTGCTTGGCTGATTGGAGGTAGTTCGACATGGGCCCAAAGTAAACCAGTGTCTGGAGAAATGTAGGGTAGAATAATGTGGCAAGCCTGAAGTCCAGGTGTCTCCTGGACTGCTTTCAGCTCTTCTGTTGCTTTCAAATTTACAGTGTTTTGTATTCAGTAGTTGCATTTTGCCTTTGCCATGGTGAGGGGACCAAGCCCTTCACTGTCTCTGTACCTTGGTTCTGCTTCCCTCCTAACAGTACATTGTGACCCCTCCATAGCAGAAGTGGCTGTAGTTCACATGATTTTTATGTGTCTCATTCTGGCTAACAGCACCCCACTCAGCCTGGTTAGCAGTCATTTAGAAAACTTCAGAAAGTTAAAATTTAACTATGTGTTCTAAACTGTCTGTGGAAAGTAGTAGGTGCCTTGATGAGCTAATTTGTTGCTCTCAGGTGAATAATGGAGGATGACGTGAATGCTGACTTCTCTCCTCCTACAAAGTTGAATCTAGATGACCAGCTTAGGCTGGATATCTGACTTTAGATGGCTAAACATAACATAAATATCATCTGTATTTGGGAATCTTGTCCCTTAACCACAATAATTCCTCAAGTCACTTGTCTTCAAACTCAAGAAAAAAAAAAGATACTTCTTCAGGACTTTCCGTTTTGCTTTTGCTCTTCTCTAAAGGTAACTCTGCTTTAGGGTTTTAGCTACATGCTGACACAAATCTGCAAATTATAATATTATTTGGATTCTCTAAAGCTTTATCCAAAGCAGTGGATTTACATGGTTTGTTATTCTGGTTCTCAGGTTTTTTCCAGAATTACTCAGAAAAACTGGTCTTACCAGATATTGGCTGATTCATTTGTCATCCAGGTATGAACAAGTTATAATGACCCTAAATCCTACATTCTAACTGGAACTATCAGCAAATGAAAAACCTTTCTTTTCATTATCCTGGGTATCTATAGCAATGATATTTAGAAAACCTAGCTGACTGTAGGAAGTCAAATAGTTTGTCATTTTACAGTTACAGAAATCTTCAGATGCCATTGTGAGCCATTTTTAATTTACAGAGAGACTGAAGTTGTGTTCTCCACATACAATTGATAACAACTGCAACACTGAATTTTCTGCCTCTTTCTTCTCCCATCTGTCTCCCTTTACCCTCATAGTGAACCAGCTGGCCATTAAAATTTGCAGCCAAGTATAGAAGGAGTAAATCACTGCCCTATGATTTAGGAAAGCCAAATTTACCCCCAGGTTTGTTGATCAGCACGTGTGTCTGTCAATCAGTGTGTTCCAAACTCAGAAGCAGACAACGCATGCACTACCGCCTACCTGAAAAGTCGATAGGGATGTTGGGTGGAAACTTGGAACACAATATGCTTATTTAGGAGAAAAGGGGCATGTGAGATATTTAGCTACAACGACTAGCTCTCTACTGCTCATGTTGTTTCTCTCTTGCTAGTGAAAATGAGGGATGAGATGCAGAACAGCCAAAAATAACAGAACTGTTGGCTTTTATTTACTTGAAGTTGTGATGGAGAGTGTATGTAAGCACATAATGTCATGCACCTGAGAGCCAGGAATCAAGGGTGAAAATACGTATTATATACTAAAAGGTAATGTATCATATTAAGTAGAGAAGTAAGGTGAGGATTTTTATTTAAGAAGTTACTATTCTGTTAACCTTTACATTTTGAAGGCAATCAGAATGTAGAAGTAAATTGCTATAGCAGCAGAGTATAAATAAAAGCAGATAACAGGATACTACAGGCACAATCAAGACTTCAGCTGCATAAAGCAGACAAGACCAGCTTGCCTCTGCTATGTATCGTAGTTTTGTAGCAAGACAGGAGACCTCAAACCTCATATTTGAGTGGGTATCCCTTTTGTATCAAAATAACCTTATCACTCTGAGCCGTGACATTTTATGTGCCCCAGCTTTAGGTGTGGGCCAAAATTTTGTTTCTGGAGGGGATAAGTGTGTATGTACATAGTTCTTCAACAATAAGAATGGTATGCACAGTTGTACATGCAGCTTCTCTTCTAAATAGTAGTCAGATTAGCTAAAATATTTCATCTGGTTCCGTGCTGAATCTGTAGGCATTGATGAGAAACTGTCAGGAGTTACTACAGTCTTCAGAGTATCACAGGATCTCTGGCATGGATGACATCCTGAAGATATCTGTATACTATACTTCGTTGTCCTTTGCTGTCTTCTTTCTAGAACAAGATATTTCAAGTTTCTTAAGGTCAGTCACTTATTAAGTCCCTGTGCTGAATTAGCTGCCGACTTGGAAGGTGGAGGAATCTTCAGAAGTTCCTCTTTGAAGAGTTAGTCTTATAACTAGAATACAGATTTGAGAAAGAAACTAAAAGAAGAGACTGTTTGAACTACAATCCTTCTAGCACCTGTGACCTTGTTGCCTAAAAGACCGTGGAGAAAAAGACTCCAGGCCAATTTAGTGTAGGAGATAAGATAAAGAGAGCAGGAGCTTTAATGAGTCCTTAGGCCTAGAGGAATACATACCACACACACACGCTCAGACACTGGTTCTGATTTTATAATAAGGTCCATCCGATCCCAATTTACCCACTCCCGGTTCTGCCCCATTTCACCCCCCGACACGCCCCTTCAGGAATTGAGTCTGGGGGCGTTTGGGACCCCTTCTTCATCATCTTCATCTTCCTCAAAGCATGTCCAGTCATTGGAGTTCCTCGAAAGTCCTGGGCTTGAAGGTCGCTGTGTCTGTGTGATATCTTCTGGTCCAGGCCTTAAGGTGTTTTTCTACAATTCTACCTTGAAAAGAAGACTAAACTAATGGAATTTTGAGGGATTAATATGAGATGGGGCAGTAGGGTTTGGTATGTGTAAACATGCTACAGGGTAAGGGATATAATACAGCTACATTAAAATCTACATTCACTACACATCTACTTCTAAAATCTGTAAAAATTAAAAATCAACAAAAGCCCTGAGGCATCACCTTAACATTTCTAGAGACTAAACTTACAATTGCTGGCCTCATTCTAGTTAAGCCCTAGTTTTTTCATTGTTCTAGAGCTGAATGTCCTTCTCTACCAGTGGAAAATACTACTTCAACTTAGAAGACTACAATTTCAGTATTTTTTCCACGAGTCATAATATTACAAAGCACATTCTTCTAGCAATTTGGTATTTGGTTAGTGCTTATAAGGAGGAAAATATCCATGGCAATGAAGATAAAAGTGCTAGAGAAATTGAACTTCATTGACAACATAATTTCCGTAGTGATTATGCCCTGACAAGATCTAGAGAGATAAATATCAGAAACTCAAATGCTTTGTTTACTGCATTTTTTTGTTAAATGGAACTCAGAGGGAATGAGGGGAAGAAACGGAGACTTGAAAACTTAAATATGAATAATCAGTTATTATCAATATATGTTCTGAATAATAAATGCTCTCATGGAACGACTGATTGGCCTGCAAATCTGTCTTGTAAGTGTTAATCTGTTAAACTGATTCTGTCAAAGCGAGTCTGGAGTGTTTGCGTGGTGTGTTTGCATTTTGTCTTTGTCCACTGTGAATCAAAGATATTAAGAATGAACAAAAACAGTCACAATAATTTTATTAATTTTGAGTCACATTAGGGTTGTTTCTTTCAACCTTTTTTATCATATTTTTTTTCCAGTGTGCTTATACCTATCCCTAGAGATGGGCTTTCTATTATAACTCTTTAAAGATTATTACATGGTCCAATACATCTTGTCATTATTAAGACAGTTTTTCTCCTATTCAACCTGAACTATTCTGTGTGTATCTTCTTATTATCTTGTGACACATCTCCCTCCTTGATATTTATGCACCTCAGCTGTTTAGAGATAGCAATCTTGTCTTTTCTTGGCTTTCATTTAATGCAGATATGAATGTGATATATATTAAGTCCAAAAAGTGTATCTATAAAGAACAGATTTTATGCTGAGGAGGAGTTGTCTTAGCTCAGCTACAGCTAAGAGACCTTTGGCACTTGTAGTGGGAGATAATTTAGCTCTTTAAAGTAATTAATGTGATGTTATTAGTGCTTTTAGCCAATGCAGCTACATTATTATGATGTTCTATATACATAAAAAATATGTAATCGAATTCTTTTTCTTGCATAGCACTTTCTTTTGAAAGCAACAGCTTTGCTCAAAGGACATGTTTTGAAGATTTATACACTTATAAACATTTTAGGCTTAATATTTGAAGTGTGTTTGCTCTAATTGTTCTTTATGATTAATCTCTCAGCATTTATGCAGTGTTCTTTTGCAAACATCTTTGTATAATTTATTTATCTTGATATATTAAGCCTGAAAACATTCTTCTGCGTGAGAATTTTAAAATTATTAGATTAGAAGCTTCCACTGATAGGAAAGGGAAGCTGAAGCACAAGGGAGAACATTATTTCCTCATAGGCACATATTGAGCATGTGCTATTTGCCAAATTGAGTGAAACAAATTTGGGACTGGAGAATAAAATGCTTAGATTAATGTTTATGTATATGTTCACATCTATGAGAGAGAATTTAACAATGGAACCTCTGTCTCTGTCAAAACAACTACTGAAATAATTGTTCCTCATTCTTTTTAGGACAAACCATGGAAAATTTAATGCATATATCTGAGATCTTTGTGTAGTGAAAAATGGTCTTAATGGCACGCTTCCAATGTCACAAACTGTTGAATTGTAGTCCCTATTTTACCTATGATGCTCATTTGGGTAATTTCTCTCTTTGGGCCAGAGTAAAATCCTTGGATGCCAGGTGCCCTAGGTGACAGCTGTGCTCTCTGTCTAGAACAAGGCTGAGCAGACATTCAGGGCAGAAGCTGCCCGTCACCCAGCCTTCCTCTGGATGAGACGTGCAGGCTCACTGTGAAGGGACTCTCTAGCAGTGCAGGGGGACATGTGCAAGTTAGCACTTTGCCCTTGCAAGCAGTTTGGACACAACTAGTTTCAGTCACATAGGAAAGAAATGTTGGGGAACACAGCTGGGTTTGGCTGGCAGAAACTACTGTCAAGGCTCCAACTGTGCTTACATGCCTCTGTAAATCCCAATAAGAAGGTACTTTTCAGCTTTTAATGTGCTTAATTACCTCTGTAAATCCATCCCTTTCTGCATCTCTTTCTTTCTGGTACTTTAAAAATATAACTTCTCTCAGTGGGCACAATCCAAAGTTGGCCTATGGAAATAATAAACATCAACAGGGCACAAAGCAACCTTGTAACATCAAAAGTTGTTGATTCCACACTGGGTAAGCAGTTCCCACTGTGAGAAACCTCTACAGATATGCTATAGTTTCTAAATTGTATTTGGACTGCAACTTACTATGTACAGTGGAAAGCTAATTAACTTGCTAATATTAACAATAATTATTATTATGGAAGTGTAATGTTAAGCAAGAATCTGTTTGCTTTGTTGTCAGGAAGGTTATACCACTGCCATTTTTAGTGCAGAACCTTTTCATCTCATTATTTGCCTTTCATTTCCTGCTCACAGTATGACATGCTAAGCACTGTGTTTCTAATGCACTAGGAGCACTCTGAGAGTATTCAAAGTCCTTTGCCCTCTTGTTGTGACCCTCAGTCCTGACCTCAGAGGCATTTATTACCCCAGTAGGTATTGCCAGGAATGTGTTACCACTCAATTTTAGGATAAAGACAATATGAAATCGTGTTTAAATAATTCTGGAGTAGAGCTGTTATCTACAGACTTAGGTTAAGCAGTTTATGTGTTATGTTCCTGCCAGATGGGATGCAAAAACCTGTTGGGTGATAGCACTTTATTAGTAGGAGAGAAAAGATGCAGTGGATGTAAACAGGATTGGTGTCTGAAGGCATTGCAGGCTTCACAGAATGTATGTAGGTGGGAATTTTGATCAGGGATACAATGATGTCAAGTGAAAGATAATCAAAAAGAATCTGTCCTAACAATAATGAGGAAAGAACAGATAAATTTATCTAAGTACACTCAGACACTACAAGAACGGGAAGAGAGACAGAGACACTATCCAGAGAATTAAAAACATGTGGATGAAAGAGGAATTGTGTTTCACATGGGATCAGTGTTGCAACTCTTGTGATGGACTACCAGGGTTTGAATGCGTGAGTTAGACATCAGTTCCAGGAGTTTGGTCTCCATTTAATTACAATAATATCCATTTCTGGTACGATTTCTGTGGCAGGAAATCTGCAGTATATGAGAAAACTGTGGTTTAAACATGTTTCAAAATGGCTTTTTGTAGTCTCTTTGCTAACTCATGCTTTCTTCTTCCGACACCCCTGTGAAGGGCTATTGTCTCCCATGCAGGAATGTCCTGGGAAGATGTCCTAAGGTGTTCTCATTGACCCCTTTTAACCCCTTCCTATTGGTTGTTAACCCCTTCCTGCAACCTGTAATTGGTTACTCTGTGAATCCTCCTAAGCCTATAAATGTAACCCCCCCAACGATAAATCTCTCTTACCTCCTCTCCATGCAGGTGTGCTGTGTCTGTGCCTGCCATGGAGCCACGTGAGTGGGAGGAGGGGAGAGCACCTCTCCCCTCCAGGCTCAGGACCTGAAGAAACCCCTGGCGCTGGAGTCCCCCCTCCCATCCACTCAAGCCGTAGGAAATGGTTCCTCAGATGGAAATGGAACTAGAACTGGGCCGCCCCACACCATGGGGGGAAAGAGATCCAGAGATTTCCTACCTTACATTTTCCACCTCAGCTCAACTGAGGGACATATGCATGGATAGTCCTAGGGAATATAGAGCTTTTCTTTTCCTTCAGGCTTCTAAACTGCAGCTGCACTTCTCTGGTGTGGACATTTCCTCCTGTACTCTCATACTTGTTTCCCAGATTCAGCTACTAGCACAATTCTGTATGTATAGTTTGGTTGCCTACCACCAATATGCAAGTCATTCCTCTTCAATTCCAGTGCATCTGGAAAGAATGAGAAAAAAGGATTTTTGCTTCTTTACTTCAAGCTATTTCTCACCTGACAAAATTCAAGTTAGCAATTTTAATATGGCTATTTTGATTGCTTTGTAGGTTGAATGGGAAAGAGTTCTATCTATTAGAGTATAATTTTTCTTCTGCTAAGAAGTCATTAGAAAGCAGATCTTAAAACCTTGTGACAATGCCAAAATGAAAACTGAAGTAAAAGACTTGTCAAGGAAAACAAAATAAAGAATACCATCTAGTTTCCTGGGATTTATCACTGCTTTGATTATATATTATTACACATCAAGTTCGCTTGTCTTATAATCCACAAATTGGAGGTAGTGTAATAATGGCATGCAGAAAAATGTACCAAAAGGATCAAGCATAAATAGTGCTATGATATTACCAAAACCTTCTCAAACCAAAGCCCTATTTTATTGTCCCCATGCAAACTGAAATCAGCTAAGGGTATGAGACTGCAAGTCCAGAGCAGTTGCAGGTAACTTTATGTGCCTTGCTCAGGAGTCTTCATGAGATGCACAGTTGTTGTAGCATCTTTCTTCTGTCTGAAGAGAAGGATGGGCACTTCTGGGGAGGACTCAGCCCACCCAAACCACAAATGGCTCACGGGAGTGGCTTGTCTTTCTCCATTTATTTTACGGGAACTGAGTACAAGTGCTCTCACATATATTAGGTGTCTAGAAATAGATGAGATGAATCTGAGCTGAAGAGTCAATTGGGCGACTCAGGCAAACAATCTGGAAGGATGAGGTAGCAAAATAATCAGAATTACTAGAAATATGTAACAGTGTCTCCTTGAAGCCTGAGATTATCTGTAGGCTTTTTGAAAGGTTTGGTGAGGAGTTCTGGAGAATGTCTTAAAGGGTGGATGTGCTCAGATAGTCTGCAGAGTCCAGTTAATAGAAGTAAGTTGTCAAGATCATATTCTGTGTTTGGTAAGTGATTTTCCTGTGGCAAAGATTTGAACTAAACAAGCCCCAAAGAATGACAATATCACAAAGCCATGAATTCTTCTCTGCTATTAGTTAGCATTTATCCCATTCTCCTTTTGAATCATTATGTTGATGATCTCACAGGTGGTGAACTGGAAATATATTTTGTTTTGTTCTCATTACTCTACCTGTAAAGCTTGAGAAGGAGAGTGACTCTGCCATTTGCACCAAATAAAGCCAGTTCACGGAAAACTATGGCACAGTGGAAGTTCACATAAAATGAAACCCAGTTTGGAACTGTCTTCACAAAAACAACACCAGGTTCCTGAGTTGCTAGAACAACTTGAGCTAATGGACTTGCTACATTCGCACAAGTTAATTCATTTTCAGATGAGATAAAAACCCACCTCTCATGGGTCTGACAGAATTAAAATCTTTCCAGTTACCTCAGTATCATTTTGAATCATTAACTCTGAGTTGTAATAAAGATCTAATGATGCCACTTTTCAGAGTTTCATTCTGAATTGTTTTAAAGTGAAAAACAGCTACTCTTTTTTGGTGGACTGGCAAATGACAGGTGAGTACCAGATGTGGTTAGAGAGAATATGACTGTCTGCTAAAGTAATAATGCTTGAAATTCTATTTAAACGTATTTCAAGACCTAGCTACCCAAAGGGGTGAAAAGATTCCTTTTGCAGTTATAAATTTCTCATTCCTTCTTCCCTGGAGAATCATAGAAATTATGGAGAACATAATATAGCAATTAGGTTCTGCAGCTCAGTTCCTCAGTAGAGACGTGTATTGTAGCAGGCAAAAAAATATATGCTGTTCTATAGTTATAAAAGGAAATATAGAAAACTACTAACAAAACCTTGCGTAGACTGTGAATAATCTCTGTGATGTTTTATACAAGAAATACTGGAAGAAATGCATGTGCACATAAACCCTGCTTACCTCAAACATCCTTCATTATTTTACCTCAGCTCAGAGTGTTTTGACCTGTGTTAGTCTGGAGAGTCACCACTTCAGGGTAATATAATTGTAAAATTTTTTAAAACTTGTCAGTTGTTTGTCATATTATGCAGGTGGCAAGAGGAATTACATTTAATTATGCAAGTCAAATGTTGCAATTTGGTTGACAGGGAAGTATTATAGAATCATAGAATTGTTTAGGTTGGAAAAGACCTTCAAAATCTTCGAGTCCGACCATTAACCCAGCACTAAAAAGTCCACACCTAAACTAGGTCTCTAAGTCACATATCTACATATCTTTTAAATATCTCCAGGGACGGTGACTCCACCACTTTCCAGGGTAGACTGTCCTAATGCTTGACAACCGTTTTGGGTAAGAAATATTTCCTAGCATCCAATCTAGACCTCTTCTGGCACAACTTGAGGCCATTTCCTCTTGTCCTATCACTTGTTACTTGGGGCAAAAGGCCAACTCGCAGAGAGTGGTAGAGAGTGGTAATGTGCCCGCTGAGCTTTTCTCCAGGTTAAACACCCCCAGTTCCATCAGCCACTCCTCATCAAACTTGTACTCCAGACCCTTCTCTGGCTCCTTTACCCTTCTCTGGACATGCTCAGGCACCTCTATGTCCTTCTTGCAGTGAGAGGCCCAAACTGAACACAAGATTCAAGGTGCTGCCTCACCAATTACTGATGTGGACCAAAATTCCATTGGCCTTCTTGGCCACCTGGGCACACACTGACTCATGTTCAGCCACTCTTGACCAGCACGCCCAGGTCCTTTTCTGCTGGACAGCTTTCCAGTCACTCCTCCCCAAGTATGTAGTGCTGCAGGGGGTTGTTATCACCCAAGTGCAGGACCTGGCATTTGGCCCTGTCAAGCCTCACACAGTTGGCCTCAGCCCATCGATCCAGATCCCTCTGCAGAGCCTTCCTGCCCTTCATTCTGCTCCCTGTCTCTGTCTTCCAGCTCACGGGCCTGGGTACCTGGAGAACAACTGATCTGACTATTAAAGACTGAGGGAAAGAAGGCATGGAATATCTCAGCCTTTTCCTCATTTTTTGTCACTATGTTTCCACCCACATCCAAAAAGGATGAAGATTCTCCTTAGCCCTCCTTTTGTTGCTGATGTATTTGTAGAAAAAACTTTTATTATCTTTTACAGTAGTTGCCAGATTAAGTTCTAGTTGGGCTTTGGCCCTTCTCTTTTTCTCCCTGCATGGTGTCACAACATCATTCTAATCCTCCTGAGTTGCCTGTCCTTTTTTCCATAGGTCATAAACTCTCTTTTCTCCCTGAGTTCCAGATAAAGCTCTCTTTTCAACCAGGCCACTCTTCTTCCCCACTGTCTCGTCTTTCACCATTTCAGTGGGAACAGCCTGTCCCTGCATTCTAAGATTTTCTTCTTGACCAATTTCCAGCCTTACTGGGCTCCTTTGCTCCCCAGGATTGCCTCCCAAGGGACATCTTTCATCTCTCTCAACAAGTCTCCTAAAAACGCTGAAAACTGCCCTGCAGAAGTCCAAGATGGCAGTTCTACTTTTTCCCTCTTTACTTCTTTGAGAATCAAACACTCCGTCATTTCATGATCATTTTGCTCAAGAGAGTCTCCAACCATCACATCAGTCCTTCTCTGTTCACAGCAGGTGAACCTTCCTTAGCTGGCTCACTTGACAGCTGTGTCAGGAATTGATCTTCCACACACTCCAGGAACCACCTGGACATTTTCCTCCATGCTTCATTGGATTTTGAGCAGATACCTGGTCTTCCTCTTCATCCTGGGCACTCCAGTTGTGCTATTTATTCCACCATGTTTCTATGGTGGCAACTATATCACAGCCTTCCTGCTGGCTTCCAGTCCCTCCCATTCGTTGCCTGTGCTGTGGGCATTTGTGTGGATGCACTTCAGTTGGGCTATTAATCCCGCTACCTGTTTGGGGGAAGAAGCCTTAATTCCTATGTGACCCTTGTCCCGTGGTTTCTAGCACATCAATAACCCTTGTGTCTTTGCTGCCACATGGATCTCCGTCCTTTGTGATGACTGAGGCAGCAGACTCACTAGGACAACATCCCTCAAACATTGTCATGCTGTCCCCAGGCCTATCTCTAGAAAGCATGGTTTTATCCCTTTTCCCGTTCAAATCCAGTTGACCAACTGTATCTGATACAGGAACTGCTTGAGAGTCTTGCCTAATTGTTGTGTCAATCTGACTTGTTTGTTGAGGCAGACGGCTTCATCCCACTAATACATTCGGTATCTGCTTTCAATTGCCAATTTCCTAGCTCTATCTCATGGGGGGAAAAAAAGCCCTATTTAAAACACAGAACCACCTTCTGTGAGTTGATTAATTCAGATGAATGGCATTATGGAAAGTTAAGAAATAAGGAGTTCTGACTGACAAAGCTTAATACGATTACCACTTCAACATTTCCTTTTGGAAAAAGACTAGAAAGAAAAATGGAAAATATCAAAGACAAGTTAACCTGGATTTGTCCCAGTGGATTATTTTACTTTTACTTTGGACTTTAAAAATTATAGTTTTAATAACATAAATTTTTCGCTTTCCTTTCACCTGACCATTTAGTTTCAAGGTGACAGAGTAACATTTTATGAATATCAAGAAATAACAGCTGAGATTCTGTGAAACAGGAAACAGTTAACCCGAAGTAAAGTGAGAGAGGCATTTAACAACGAAACCTTCATTTTGACATACCTGGTTTGTGAATATTCTTGACAGGCATTATTTAAGATACAATAAAAATATCTCTGCGTGTCTGGCCTCCTAGTTAAATGTGATGACTCTTTCTTGTACTTGTGTTCCTGTAAAGTGTAGTGACCATAAAATATGTGTTCTGCTGCTACAGGAATACAGCATTCCTCTGGCATAATGATAAGAGTACTGGTAACTTTGCCTAGTATTGATCCCACTAAAGAGGTTTGATCCCAGTAAACTCTCCAGTAATATTTATTTAAGCTATCTCTAGATTTCATCTTTTCATTCACAGAGAGAAAAGAGGTTGCAAAATATTTGTTTAAGTCATCCTCCCATTTGGAGAGCTCATAAAGCATTATTTCCATGAAAAAGGACATGATACATACATGCTTGTTATGTATTAAAATGCTGTAAAAACATTTTTCTTTATAGTAGTATACTATATTTTTTCTCTCTAAATGAAGTTCTGCTCTTAAGCCAATTTTCAGGAGAAAGACACTAATTTTCCTTGTTTTTTGACCGAATTGACTTGTACAATTGTATTCTTAGAAATGGCTCTTTTGCAGTATGCAGTGAACCCCAAGAGTCTTGGGTCTACCAGCTAAATTGCTGGTGTGTTACCAGGAAAGGGTGCTGCAGAGAAGAATTGAAATCTAATACATATTTTAGATCACTGAAGAAAACAAGTGAATGTGAAGTGCTTGAATGATAATGGACTCCAAAAATACATCACATGACCCAAGAAGAAACCGGAAATGGACAGCAAATGTTTAGAATTTAAAGATGGTTGAAAGACAAATAGTGATATTTTAATTTTGAGAAGAATGAAATGTATGTACTTAAATCTCCATATATTCCTAGGGAGTCACACTCAGGACAAGTCCAAACTAAAATCCTGATTCTTCCAGTTCTACTTTAGACATAGGAAGAACATCATGAGAGCAAAATTTTGTGATTTGGGATGGCAGAGATCTTACATGGTAAGCCCAGAGAATTTGACCATCATCAAAACCAAACCTATATAACTCAGGTCTAAACTTTAAAGCCTCATCTAAAATTTAAATCTGATCTGAACACAATCACTGCCCATCTATCTATAATAAATCTAATGAAAACAGACGTGAAACCTTTCTCTTACACAAGTTCTCCATACAATTCACCAGTGACATATTACCACTGCAGCAGAAACCTCTAATAAGATTAAAGTCAATGTCATTGGCACTGAGGAAAGGTCATCTAGAACCTACACATGGCTCTTAAGCACTCTGACCTGTCCACTGGTATGTTTTGTACTGTTGCCAGTTCCAACAGCATCTGAACAAATTCCTGGGAAAATAGACTGGCACTAAAACAAAACCTGCAGTGGAAGTGTTAAGATTCTGACTTTCTTCCTGCTCCACATTATTAAAAATTTCATGAAGTTGGATTTGGTGCAATTTAGAAAAGGAAAGGTTATAACTTCCTTTTAAGTATTTTTCTAGGGGAAAAAAATATTGTAGAAATTTTATGAAGCATTGTCTTTTGATTGTCAGATTCTGGTTTTATTCAAGCCCTTCTGAGGACTATTTTCCTAGCTAAAGAATTCTCCAGCATGCTTCATAAATTATTTTTCGTCATAAGTAATGAAATATTTATTTTTCTGCTACCCAGCTCTTTATTACATAAAGAATAAATTAGAAATTGGGCAATGATTGGAAAATATTGGATTTTTGGTTATTCAGTATTTATTTTTTCAAAGCATACTTGTTTAACCAAGAGCAAAACTAAGATCTGAAGTATAACTTTATTCTGTTAAAAAGAAATTAACTTGCAATTCTTCCAGTGTGACTGAAATTAAAGACTATTTTTTCTGAGTTATTTAATTTTCAAGTCAGTAACAGTCTTACAGGAGTCAGTGAAGATACTCTGGTTTTAAAACAGCAAAAACTGGAGAAAAACCTGGCCCCAGAAGACCAGGTTTATATCAACATTTCCAGACTATAAGGAAACTTCCAATGTGTCACAGGTGGCATCTCCCTTAGCTCTCTAGTTAATCCTGCTACTGAGCTATTAATCCCTACACGAAGGTGAAGCGGTAATACACACTCAAATTTCCTTTTTAACATTTAAATAAAATGGCGCATTTTTAGAAGAACCAGGCTGAAAAGTTTATCCTTGAACCTATAGGAGAAAGAAGCTGATGGAAGGATTTTAAATAGCGTTTGAGGGTTTATCCTGGCCATAGGCAGAAATGTTGACCTTACAAAGAATAACCCCATACAAGCTGATGATTAAAAAAAAAAAACAAACCTGTCCAGAGTCCAGAGGTCAGCACTCTGCTTACCTGCAAGGCTGTATATGCAATAAACCTGGAGTAGCAGTGCAGAATGAAACTCTCCAGGGCAGGACTTAACAGCATTACACTGAAAGGAATACCTGCTTAGAAAGGTATTGCAATTTAAGCAATGATAAATATCAAAAGAAAGGAAAAAACCTAAAACTATAATTGGAAGAAATGACAGTTGCTCAACTCTAGTACTTGACTGCTCCGAACGACCAGTGCCTGTTCTGGGGCTGGGGCTCAGCTGGAAGGAAACTCAGGACAAGGCTGAGGCCTGGGTCAAAACAAAAATACACATGCATAATTTTGAGATATAGATAGCCCATTAAAGGAATAAGTAAAATCCTTGTAGGCTTGATTTAACGGCACTGCTTATATATTGAAGCTACTCATGTGCTTAAATGGCCTCCCTGTACTGAGGTCTGAACCTGACAGGTCATAAGGGAGTGAAATTTGTTACTTTCTCTTGGCAGTTTTGTGATCCGCAAGAACAAACCCTAATAGGCTTGGAGAAGATCACAGTGGACAGGAACCCTTCTCAGAAAGTTACCAACACATTTATTCCCCTTCACGGAGTCCCAGAATGGTTGAACTTGGAAGTGACCTCTGGAGGTCACCTGGTCCAACAATCCTGCTCAAGCAGGGCCACCTTATGAAAAGCCACATCACACTATCCAAAACCTGAGCTGGAAGGTCTGTTTGGGTAGTTCCCTTAGTTCACAGCAGAAAGGCATTTTGAGGGTTATGCACACAAAGCTGCTTTATGGTTCTTTTCATTTTTCTGAACATAGAAAAAATTTGCTGATTTGGCCTTTTCCACAGACGCTAAATTCAATTAATAGAATAAAACCAGCATCAAATAATTAAAGGCCAGCATTATTTCCTAAATTTGTGTTGTCTGTAATAAGGGGAACCATCCTTTCAGTTTCAGCTACAGTTTCTTAAACATTTTTTAAAGCAATATGGGCATACTCATAAGAATCTCTCATCAGGCTCATGCCTTTGTGGTGTTATTGCTGGTTTATTTTCCATCTTGCAAATGTTCAGAAATGTCAGTTTTCAATAAAATTCTCTCACTGGAAATTGGAATTCAGTTATGGCAGTACATTCCCAAGTCAAAAAGTGAACCACACAATTTTCATGGCATTGTCTCTCTTCTCAGTCACAGACTTACAATTTTGGGGTTTAGCACAAGGGAAGAAAAAAAAAGATATGTGAATAAGAGACCTTTGCCTGCTGTTCATCTTCTATATTTTATGGAATATTTAACTACAAAATTGCTTTTGTTCCCTTCCCCTAGTACAATATTGTTTGAGATTCAGTCATCTGAATATCTGATATGTCCATATTTTCTGTTTGACATTTTTCTCTGTGAATAGTGGATAGGATTTTCTTATTATAATGATTTGAACTTTAGAAAAACAGTGATATATAAACAAATCATCTGGTTATTTTCCAGTTTCCAGCAGTATGAGACTTGAAATGTAAATGAATGGCTCTACCAGTTGAACGAAGAGAATATTTACCACTGTACATCTTAGAACAGACTTGTGGGAACTTGCCTGTAGGAATTAAAAAAGACAGTTCACAGATATTAAAATGGAAAAAAAGAGAGATACAAGACAGACAAGGTTCAGGGAGATAAGAATAACAATCCTGCTAACCGTAGGTAATTTGCATTTAAATATCAGAAGCAGAGTGAGCAAATAAGAAAAAAATTCTCACTCTTTTTTTCCCCATGGTTAGAGTCAACCAGTATAAAAATAAATAATGAGTTGTATTTTTTACATTATACATACACAGGAGAAAATGCAACATTACAAGCAAGTATTTGAAAATTCCTTTACTAGATATTGGATTATGCACTTTGGCATATAAGTTGTAAACTCAGCTCTGGTAAAAAAATTCTGTTTATCTAAATTTACTCCATAGCTCTTATTCCAAAGAAATTGTAAGGCGAAATAATGGATTAATGAGCACACATGGGAAAAAAACCCCAAACCAAACCAACAAACTAAACAAACAAAAATCCCCCCAAACCCAAAAAACCTTGTTAGAGCAAGGTTGAATCCTACCACATGTTATACAAGCTCTGTGTGTGTGAAAAATTAGGAAAATTTGCACTGAGTCTTGTTAGGCTTACATAAAAGCTCATGAAATTACTAGATAAGGTATGGACACACAGCTTTTTGAATGTACGTTTCTTTCTCTTGGAATGGGATTTCCCACCCTGAATGTTAACTTACACTATTTATCGTACAATTCTTACATTTTTGCATCCTGGCATCCATGTGCAAAACACAGCTTTTAGTCTATGCATGGTCTGTTGGGTCATGTTTTTCCACAGGTCGTTTTCTCCTCAAGCAAACATTATGAGTGGGATTGTTTTGCTGTTCTCTTAGAGCCTGATGCTTAATAGGGTAAAGTAGTTTATCTGTGGAAGGATCTATTTACTATGCTTAATCAATCAAATATTTTAATCACTTTGCTCCTCACAGTGAAATTGTGCTGATCACTTTGATTTCATAATAGTAACTAAGAAAGCAGCTGTTTTAGGGCTGTTTAGACCTAAAATGAAATATTTTTTTGCCTTCTAATTCTGACCTTGGTTAAGAGTTAAACTCAATGAATAGTAAAGTTTTTTACTGGATACCTTATAACTTCAGAGATTATTTTTTAACCTTTACCTTAAACTGTTTGGTGAATAAATATTCTATCTATCAGACTGAGAACCACCCTGATTTGGTTCCTGCTCTTCCTTGTGATCTGCTGAGTGACTGTGTGAGTCACTCAGGCCCTAAACTGCATTTCTTGTTGCTGATTTGAATGTTTTGCCACACAGTAAATCCTATTGAGTCTGAAAGAGCTGCAGCTGGGCAATATTAAACTGCTACCAAGACCACTCATGCAGATAATTCAGATGATTGAAATATAAATAGTATTATGTAACTTAGGCCAACTCCAACATTTCTGAGTAGCTACAAAGCAAATGCAATAAGGGATCAGGTATTAAAATTTAATTTTTATTGGTTAGTGAATTCCTTGAAACTGTTACTTGTTTTTTTTTTTTTTATTTGAAAAGAAGAGGGAGATCTTTGCATCATAAATATCCATTTTCACCTCTTCTCATCTATGTTCATGTAGTCTCATAAATGTTCATCATAGGAAATTTACAATAATTCAGCTGATCCCCAAATAAGGATGAGATGGGCTGCCCAGCTCATTGGTGTAAAATGTAAATCTACTTCTCTGTGGTTTCACCTAAATTTGGATGAAGAGTTATAGCCAGAGAATATGAATCTGGAAAAGTAACCTCTGCAGCTGAGTTAAGTACCCAGCTGTTCTCTCCGTGTTGTGCTAGTTACAGATTGAAACTTTTCCTGGCCCATTTTAGAACAACAGACAGCTTATTTTAAAGAACACAATGGGAAATGAACTCCGGGCTGTCTGATTGTACCTTTCCCTCTTTATTTTCACCTATAACAAAGATTTCCCTCTGTCTTGAACATCTTTTATTCAACTAGCAGAGAGACTGGGAATCAGGGCAACTGAATTCAGTACATGTGGTATTAGGTGCATCGTTTTTATTGTGAAGAATATCAGGATTTATCGGTGCTCTAGAAGAATATTGACCTTGGCATCTACTCAGTTAATATTTAACTCTTGGGTCAATAGATCTGGACAGTCACTTATTCAGAAGTCACTATCAACTTAATTTTTATTGGCAGTACATACCGTAAAAACCTTTGGAGGCTGATAACTGAGTATTTGTTATTAGATGCTGTGAAGAATATCATATTAAAACCTGATGTAATGATGACAAAAATTATCTCCTGGTCATAAAATTATTGTATATAGGGCCACAAGTAGAAAAAATGCACACCAATTCTCAGTATGTGTTTGGTTCTTTTATTTCTTCTCTTTGTTTACATCAGTAGTAGCAGAAATTGTTTCAATGAATAAGAATAACCCCAAATTTCTAATTCTCATTAAAAAGGATTACATGGTAATTAAATGAGCACATAGCCAATATTTCATGGGAGGATAAGCACTTCTTTTGTCTGTCTGCCTGGAAATCTATTAAGCACAAGCAAATTCTGAAGGTGTTTTGCTTTTTGTCTTTGTGTATTCATTATGTACCAAGCAGAGGAAGGGCATTGATCCCCATCTATAGATAACACAGTAAGACATCTGCTAATAACAATATCCTCTCCTGCTGGTGTAGCTTGATGTCATGGTTGTAGCCACAGGAAAAGTAGTGGGATCTGAGCTACCAGCTCTTGCTATTCCCATAACCAGGAACTGAGATCTTGTGGCTGGTGAAGCACACTTCAGCTGTGCTGAATTTAAATGAGATAGCTGTAGAATGTCACCTGCCCAGCTACCTTCGGAAGTGGAGGAGCACTGGACTGTGGCACAGAGATAATTCTTCACACCTAGCATTTAATTTTCTTCTTCAGACCCAGCAGTGCATTTTCTTCCTCTTCTTTGACACTGAGGTTCATCATGGGAGTGACATAGACACCTTTGTGACTAAGGACTTCAATAAAAAGAAGTATGTTATACTTTCAAATTTTGGCTCATCTATAGGATTTTATTTCGAATTCTGATGCTTGAAAATGTGTTTCATTTAGATTGCTTTTATCTTGCTGCAAAGATAGGCGTGTGCACTGTGAGATTGCTGGATGTTTGGGTACATCACTGTGACCTGCAAGAACCCAGTAAGGTCAACTTGGTTCTTCTGGAGAGCCACTCTGTCCAGCAGTGACAGACTGATCTCTGATGAATGACAGAGATCAGCAATCCCTTTGAGAGTAACAGAAACATCATTTTTCCTGCACAGAAACAGAGAAGGATGGCAATAAGTGCTTCTGTTTTCATTTGGGCACTCATATGTGTCTTGTGGTTTGACACTCATTCTTTTAACTTCTTGGGTAGTCCTGTGATGGAAATAACAATGGAGAAGGAAGAAATTTTCTGGGGCTAGAAGTCTAGAATCACTCCCTATCTGATGGTCAAATACCTGATATATTATCACACATTAGTAATTCCTACACAGTAGAAAAATATCAATCCTTGTATGGCTTTTGCACCAGCTTCATGAGTGAGCAGCACTCAGGATGGAGATATAAACAGTTAAACAGGTGGCAATAGGCTGATTTAAGAAAAACAAAGATTTTGTTACTTATATATATAGATAAGTTAATATATATGTTAAGACATATAAACATGGTCTCTATAAATAAAAATCAATTAGTGCTCTAAAATGCCTTCTGATACTTTATTAATTAGTATAATGGACTTATGAGTACTCATGCATTTAAATAATTTACTTTTGAGATTCTGTAATGTTTCTGATTTCAGACTGTGTTGATGCCAAACCTATAATGATACAGGCCGAGTCGTGCTTTTGACAGCATTGAAAACCTAATGATGTGGTTCACGCTAAAGTGATGTAAGTGTAAGGTCTAAGAAGTAAAATAGGGTATTTTAAGGATCAAGCCAAAATACACAGTTAGTTAACAGTTCACAAGTGAAAATGTACATAACATGTCTCTGGAGATAAAGGAGCATGAATGAGAGACAGGTTTTCCTGCAGTTCTTTGCTTTAAAGTTAAATTATCTTCATTTTTTTAGGATAATTTTTTTCTGTTCAGACAATAGAGCTTTGAGTCTAAAGGAAATGGTCTTTATAATATTTTTTTTCCTCCTTTAAGCCTTAGTTCTAAAGAAATTTAATCTTCTTAAATCTCACCTAAATTTGATTAAAGATCTCAAAAAGTTAGCAACAACCTAGCCTACCTATTCTCCAAGAGTATTGCCCCATAAGTGCTTATAATCATAACATGCCCTTTTGTTTAGCCTAAATGTTCTCTGTACGCCTAACTGTAGTTGTTCAGCTGCATGGAATAGTAGGAATGAAATGAGCTCCCATATCCTGCCTAAGGGTGCTTTGTAGCCAGACGGACACCCATCTCTGGCAAAATTCCCAGATAAACTGCTAGCATTAAAATGAGCATCACTGCAACTGGTAATTACACTCTCCTATGGCCTTTTCAATTTTTGCAAAGCAGTTTAATAATTAAGAGTTGTTGACCAAGAACTTGGGTTCTGTGCCCATGCTTCATGGAGCCTTGAACTTACATTACAGGATAATTTGTTTTCCATTTCTGTTGTGCAAGAAACACAGTATTCTTGTAACAACTCTGACAGCTTTCAGTGACTGCTGAGATGAACTTAGTTAAAGAATAGGTATGTACCTGGCTTATCTTCAGTAGTCAAGAGAAGTAAAAGTTTTATGCAGCATGATAAAGAAAAAGAAAGGTAGCTGCTTTGAAGGATAGAGAGGATGAATTTCCTTCATCAGCCTCTGAATTGTTCAACAACTGTAATATGTGAAGACCCAGCAGACATTTTAAGACAAGGCAGAAGAATAAGCGATGTCTGAAATGGCATCAGTCAGCTGATGGGGTTAAGAGAACCCAAATAGCACTGAATGTGTTATAGTTATCACATGTGGTGGCACTTAATGAAATTGCCCTTGCACATCTGAAGCCATGTTTTCAGTACTTGATGTATAACGCCTGTCCTGCTCTTCGCCCTCTTCTTGCACTCACCTGGCTCAGTAACAGCAGAAAACTCTCTGTATGGGGCTGGCACAGTATTCTTGCAGGTGGATGTAATTACATCTGCTTGTTTTGGACAGGATTCCTAACAATGCTACAACTATGTATTTTTTTTTTAAATCTGACATTCTAACTTTGTGAGAGAAAAGTGGTCTTGCACTCCAACTGGCAGTGTGGTATGTCCAAGGCATTTCTTCAGCTGTCTGGAACAGGAACATCATGCTCTGCTAACACTTGACACCAGAGCAGGTCTGCCTGCAGCAGTGGAAGCTCACAGTTACCTGGGAGCTGAGCAGCTCACAGTGCATTAGATCTGCCACAGAGTTGTCATTTATAAAACAAGACTTTCATTATACTTACAGGGCTCAATTCAGATTTTGTTATATAAACAGAATTCCTGGTTTCAGCAATTCCATTCAAACAGAAAAGCAGGAGCCCAGTTGCATGGTCTCCTTGTAGATGTTTAGGTTCTGCTTTCTTGACCTACACAGTGGTTTGCTTTATCAGGGTAGGACAAAGCAGGCTGATGCAAGAGACTACCTAGAATAATATTCAGTGATGTTTTTTCAAGATTTTCACTTCTTGGACCACTGCTTTAATTACTGAACTAGAATGTGAAAGACACAGAGCAGCAGTCCTGGCCCATTAGGTTCTCATCCTCAGAAGAGGGCTGAGTAGTCTGGATGACAAGCGGATGAACAACCTTGCTATTTCTTACTGATTTCTTGTATTCTATGTGGACACTTCACTGTAGACCAAGTGATTTTTCCCTCTGCAGGTTTTCAGCAGCACTGTAAGAGCACAGAAATCTGAGGCAGATATTTTAGGCACCATGGCCTGCCCCCAGAGCCAAGTGTTTACCTTTTCGGTGAGATAATACTTATGTTAGGAACTTCTGTGGGCGAGCAGGATTCTGCTTGGAAGGGATGTGACCAGCAAGCATGTACATATATGTACATCCCGGGAAGCAAAGCCTTAGTCAGATTTTAAGGAAGACATCTCCTTACGGGACCCTGATAATGAAACAATCCTGCAGCTGCCAATTTGGATCTCTGTGTTGCACTCCTCACAGCACAGAAAGAAGATCGGTCTTGGGAAATGATATCTCTCAGTCCTCAAAATCACCTCCTCCTCTGAAGCCTGCAGGAGTGTTTGGGTACTGCTGGGATATTTAAAACAGCAGTATCAATATTTTGCTCTGTTTTGTGTATACTCACATGACTACACTATCAAATCCTTTCGAAACTGCTGTAAGCAGCATGATTATCCAGCATCATATGCAGTTCTTTTCTTTCCCCCAAGGAGAAATTTTTCACATGTCTTTGAAGATTAGTTGATAAATACTATGCATACTGTGCAATCTGTTCTTGGAAACAATGCTGAAAGTGTGTTCAGAAGGAAAAAAGAGTGGGGTTTCTGACAGTGCCAACAAATGGTTGTGCTGGGCCTGAGCTTGCATCTGGCTGTCCTGTTTTCCTAAACAGTAAGTGTGCATGTAACATCTCCATTCAGTGCCCCCAGCAGCTGGGCTGTAAGGTGCAGTTCCTCCCAAAGTTTGGGATGTGCTAGGACCAGGGAGCTCTTAGAATGAAAAGATGATTTTGCTGTGTGGAGTACATTAGGAATTGCTTGAACAGGAGCAAAAAACTTCGAAGCTATTACTAAAAAAAATTCTCTAGTTTTAGGTATGGAAGATGCACTCATTCTGGAAGTGAGCCTTTCACAGGGTGGTCTGTCAGAAATAATAATCTTAGTGGAAGATGAATTTTCCAAGAAGCAAAATGGTGCAATAGCAGGTTTAAGAACAGTAGAAGCGTGTCAATAATACTTTGTGTCTCCACCTTTTCTCTCACCATCCTGAGTATCTGGCTTGGGAAGATAACAGCTGTTTCCAAGACATTTGTGAAGATCTTTGGTTGTAGTCTTTTCCTTATGGAGGAGTGAAAAGAGTGTGATGGTGACAGTTTTTAAATTTGTAGTGAAACGTGTTCTTTTGAAAAGCACCTGAACAGCAGAACAGAAGACACACTTTTCTTTGAGGAAGATAGTAAGATTTTGTTGCTGAGGCGACATGGGAAATGGAGATTCAACTTTTAAAACCAGGGTAGGTTTTCTGTTCATCCTTAGGAACCTTCGGCATCAACTCAGTAAAGCAACTTGGTTTCTGATGGTGTGATTACAGTGTGTGTTTAAAGACATCATCAAAAGAGACCTTTTTTTCTGTCCACATGCTTTGACTATTTTATTTGTAAGCCATGTAAGCTCCTTAGGACCAGAAGTGTCTCTCACTGTGTGTTTGTTCAAATGCCCAAAACAAAATAGGTCTGTGGTCAGGTCCCTAGGTGCTAGCATAGCCCTAAATTAACAGTGGTGATAAACACACAGAAAGCTTATTCAATTTAATGGGAAAACTGCTTTGTCCTTTTAGGTGTTTGTACTTTCCTTTGAAAAGCCAAATTTCATAGTAAAAATCTCCACTGTAAGTTCAAACAAAATTGAATCCCTAGATTGTCAGCAGATCCATTGGATCACGTGCTTCTGCTGCCAGGGCTTTGCCTGTCATGGCTTGGAGTAGTCATGTGCTTGAGGGGGCTGAAAGTTGTGTTTCCATGGTTATGTAGCTCCTGACTTTCTTTTAATAAGCCAGACAAGAGATTTGTTAATGTTTGCTACTGATAATGGGAAGCTATAGAAAAAATAACTCCCATGAGTTTTGGATTTTGTTCTGCACTGTGCAAAGAATTAGGTGAAAAAAATAACAGCAATTCATCCACATAACTACTTAAAACCAGCAAAATGTGGCTTTTACACCATAGCTTGTCAGCAGCTCAAAAGTGAAGGCACAGTAGACCTGCTTCAACCGTAAAGGAACCTACCCCAGTCGAGAGTATTCACCTTCAGTGGCAAATTAGTGAAGAGCATCATGGTACAGGAAGTGTTACTGTTGCAGTCAATGGTCCATTCTCTTCCTGTAGTTGGATCACAGTTCAGGAATCCTGATAGAAACAGACACTACATTTATGAATAATATGTTGAGAGAGGCTTTTATTCATCTTCTGCATCAAGTTCTTTATTTTCTGTAGTCAATTGAGGAGTAGTTGATGCTAATGATCAGAACATAGAATTACAAATAAGGCTCTCAGAGATTTTAAAAGCAGTTCAACAGGGTGAGTGATTCAATGTTAATATAAATATAAATTATATTTTTTATGCTGAAAGGAAAGCAAATAACTTGGCTTTGTGCATACACTGAAGTTTACAATTTTTTGAGGGAAAGATGTATTATTAAGATTTGAAAAGCTATTTTAAAATAAGAAAGACAAAGATATTAATACAAAAGAGTTAACGACTTTTCCAGTTCATAAATATTCTGATGAATATTAAAGTACATTCTGAAGAAGTTACTTTGAAAAAATGAATACAGTACCTGTCAAAGTTCATGATAACTGATGGCAAGAGCAGAATTGGGAAGTTCTGGATTGTATTATCAACACCATCACATTCCCTGGTGATCTTTGGGATGTCAGGTGAAAATGTTCACATTTTTCACCTTGATTTTTCAGAGGACTTGAACAAAGTATAATTTAAGCTCGGGTTGTTCAGTAACTTCAAGAATCAAACCTCATATTTATACGGAGTTAGAAATCATATTTGAAAATTATACTTCCTGCATCTGATTTTAGACAGATGCATATAATGTTATTACCTATATGACCAAATTTTCTCCAATAATGATGAATGATGATAGACAGTAATGGGCCATTTTCAAGTGCAACTTTTTTTTCTGTGGTGCATTGCAGTGTTTCTATACAAGGAGTTACAGAAGTGCACAATAATATTTGATATCATAATTGTTTCAAATTACTATAATAATATTAAAGAGATTCAAGAAATGCAGATCCAGCTACTCTTTTAAGTCTCAATTTGACTAGGCACTTCAGGAAGAACCTAATTTATAGCCTATAAGCTGTATCATTAAAATTAGTGGTTTTAATGAAAGCCTTAAGTATTAGTGACTATCCATAACAAATTACAGGAGTGATGTGAATACTTGAGTGCAGGTGTATCATATTAAAGCTATATTTTAGTAGTGATATAAAATGAACATTATCAGAACCACCTGGTTTGAAAATTGCTGAAACTGTTTTCAGTAGAAATAAAACTATTTTCATTATGTTGAGCAGATTAAAAGAGATAGATTTTAAAATGCTAATTTATAGATAGCTACTCATGGCTCATATTAGTCTTAAAAATTTTAAGAGTAGGATTATCCATTTACTTAAAGACAAACTAAAGTTAACTTTCACATGTGACCATTGCAAATGTTTAAGAACTTAAAATACTTAGAGTTTATTAGCCTTCAGTGCAAAAAGGAAATCAATATTCCTATGTGTGGCACTGAGAACTTACATGTCATGTGCAAATATTTATAATTCTAATACCTGCTACTTTCAGACCTCCAATGCCATTTGACTCAATATAAAATTTAAATACAATGTCTCAGGGTAAGACCTGTATTACTTTTCTATGATCCAGGGATGTCAAATCAATAACTGTGTACTTAAAAGTGTCACATTTTAGTCCATACATCAGCTGTGCAGTTGTGAAACCTTAAATAAACTATATATTTTTCCCCCAAATTATAAAATTTTACTTGAAAGCAATTTTGATTTTGTAAAGTTTATATTTGTGTTTGCTGGATTTAAGAGGACAAAAACTGTGTAAAATAAGGAAATGGTTACATGCCATGTTAAATGACAAGGATGCTATCAAATTTCACTATATCTTTTGAAGATAAGATGGGTAAAGAGCTAAGAAAAAGAATAAGGGTATCTTTAGGCTGCATTTTCAGGTACATAAATAGACACATGCAGGAAAGTAATTGCTTTTGAGTCCAACTACTAATGTCCATTCTTCTAGGAGAAAAGACAGAAATTATATCTGGGGTAGATGCATTGCTAGATTATACATGCAGGGATTTAAGATTTATTCTGGTCTGAGGCCCTGAAAGGATTACCCTAAAAAGTGAAGATGGGGTTGAAGACGCAGAGCTACTGAGAGTTGGGAGCTGCAGAGAAGGGTACTGAAGAGGAGGTGTTTGAGTTGAAATGTGGGTCCCCCATCAACCCTCGCGAATGTTCCCCCGCTGAATGGAATTCATTGATGTGATAGATGTTATCCCAAGAGATACCTTCCTTTGCCTTGTTTCTGAAAATTAGGGTTGGTGAATCTCACAAATTAAGGATATAATCTCTTAAAATTTCAACAGGTAGAGCAGAATTTTTTCCCCACCTCAGACTGCGGGGAAGAGTGTGACTGCCCTGTTCAGAAGGGCAAAGCATAGAAATCGCTTCCACCCTGGGTGCTTTAAGAGAAGGTAGGAATGGCTTTACCAGTGCAGATCTAAGGCCACATAGGCCAGTGCAGTATTTGCAGCAGGGGACAATTCTTAATTTCCTGAACATGCTTAATTTCCAGAGCTAGGACAGCATATGCTCACTCAAGTCTAGCAATTTATTTTTCAGGTATTTCACCAGCTCATATTGACAGGGGAGTGTTGGTATCTGTTAGTACAAAGCAGAGAGTAGCTCTGGTTGGGACTGATTAGCTATCCAAGTAGGGACTTTGTAGGGTACTCTGGGGTCATATGGGATTTATAAGATACCTCTATCTCCTGTGGGTCCTATTATGCTTAGGTGGCTCTTGCTGACACAATTCTTTCTGCTGGCACCACTTTGAGTTTCTCAGAGGATAAGGAGCCAAAGAACATAAACATTAGGCCATTACAGTGCTCAGTGTTACAGTGACTATTTTATTTTTCCCTGGAACAAGCTGTACCTCTAATGAAACATCTTAAACTTGATAATAAATATCCCGTTTCATGACATAGACGTTAATTACTTCTTCAAATGAGCAGGTTTTGTAGTCCAAGCACTGAGACCTAGTTCTAAATCAAAAGGTAACACTCTTCTCTTTGAAGGGGACCAGAAGTAGATTAATCAGTGACAAGGACATAATTTACTAAGAGAAGTATTGTTTGAGCTGCTCTGAGAGAAGAAACATTCTCTAAGGCCAAATTCAACCAAGCTTTTAAGTACTGATCAACGTGGAAGAATTATGCTTAATGGTGTATTTCATAAGCTTAAACTGAGAAATTTTTAATTACCTAGTTGAACTAGGTACCTGTTGCAATCAATAGCATAATGAAGATTTTAATGGAAGCCTAAGAAATATTTTCTACTAGTCAAGGATTTACTTGAACAAAAGATGCAGAAGCTAATGTAAAGTCCTGAAATCCAAAGAGAAGAAGGTCTAAATTACAGTCTGGAAGGAATTATATGAACTTGACAAAGAAATTGATTTATTTTTAATTGGAACAAATTAATAGATATTTCAGAACTAATAAACATCAATTTGAAAAATAATGGTTTACTCATCTCAGTCATAATAGACTTAATTGAATTGTTCAGAGATCTCGTGTAGTTCATAAAGTTCTGTTCTTTCTCTCTTGAAAAATCTGATTCTGGCATGCAAAGTATTGAAAAATATCAAGAATATTTAATATAGAAATATAATAGAAATATACAATAAAAATCTCACAATATATTTTTATATTGAAAAATTGCAAACCCAATTTCTCTAAATAATTGAAAAACTCTGGCTCAACAGAAAATAAGGAAAAATTCTCTAATTTTTTTAATCTTTATTTTGCAAAAAAAAGATGAAAATACAAAGTTCATAAAAAGCACACTCTTTTTCTAGTGATGTTTTCCTGTTGAAAATGCTTCTCCTATAACAAGAGGTTATTCAACGTCAAAGCAGTTTAAACATCTTCTGCCTTCCAAATGTGTAAAGCCATTAATGACCCTTATATCTTTACAGCTTCTGGTCTGCATTCCTTTGCCTGCTGGTGGGTGGTTTACATCTGTGGGCACCTCAGTACCAGCCTGTGCCCACCTCTTACCATTCCAGACTTGCATTCCTCTGTGCCTCTCCACTTCTCCAGGTCTTTGCTATTATAGCAGGATTGTATTTCTCTACATGACATCCTTGTGTTAGAATCATAAACACCTCATTCTACACTGACTAACTGCTTGTTACAGCTATCTGTATAAAACCATGGTTTTACCACATAAAGACAAACAAAAGGAGAACAAATGAGCCCTAGACACCTTAGAGTTGCAGGCAGGTCAAGAAAAGTGCAGGTAGCCCTGGCAAGCCTCAGTCCTTATGGCCTCTAATTTAGCAGTGGCAATGCTGTACTGCAGGGCTTCAGGGCTGCAGAGGGAATGAATGGAGAAACTCCTGGGTTAGACAGTGTTAAAGTCAGCTCTTGTGCAAGAGAAAATTGCCATGGCAGTTTAGATTTAAATCTAAGACTATCTGTTATAAAACCTAATAGATGCTCTGTAAGTGTATAGCTGGTAGTTATTTTCCTCATACAGACTGGATATGTTCTAATTTCGTAGTAGAAAAAGCATTTAATACACATGGAAAAGGTGTGAATCTGTTGGACAGGCAGACTAAGGAACTTCTTTCAAAGCTCTCTCCCTCTCAGATGTACATTTCCACTTTTCTTGTGAACTACCAGCAGTTGCCCACCCAACAAAGCAGGGACCTTATCCGACTGATCCCACAGAGGTGAGGGACTAAACTGAATCAAGTCTCTGACCTTGCTTCCCCCTCAGTCACAAAAGCATGGATCATCACAGATGAGGGAGTTGGAGTAATTCACCAGGGTCAGGGGTAATGGTGGGGCTGCTTGTTCTGGTAGGTTCTTAAAATGCTGTGACACTGCTTTACAAGATGAGGATGGCTTTTTGGCTACCTAACCACCCACCTGGAAGCTTATGGGCATTTTCAGGTGAGTTTCTTCACCTTGTATGTGTTGTGCAGATGTAAATACACAGCTATGTCTCCCTTGTATTGTTTCTCTCCTTTTCAGGACATGACATTAAAACTGGCTTGAGGCCTGCTAGCAGCAGATCAAAATATAGTAGCTAGATGAGGGAATAACTAATCTTGTCTAAAAATAGCATGTCAGTTCAAAAATGCTAAAAAAAAATATGTTGGATGCACTTTGCATTAGCTAGGGATTCTCCACAGCATAAATCAAAGACAAATGCAATATGAAATGTGGGCATTAAAAAATGCTCTGGGCTGTATGCTAAAAATAAATTATCTTAAGATATAACTGTATATGGATGCTATTTTGAACCACAGTATAAGTGCTATGGGAATATTACTCAAAACTCATGCTACCATGTGGCAAATCAAATATTCTTTAAATGGCTCTAGCAATGGTCTGAGCAAAGGACTAATGTGTGAGAAAGGCATATCTTCAAGCAAGGTGATTCTGAGTCAGCAGCTCACTGAATCTTCAACACTAAGAAAAACACAGTCCTGCCCTCCCCCCCGATGGCTGCTGGGTATAATGTGCAGTGTATGGGAGAGGCTGAATTTCAAAAAGAGGAATGCCATTAAGACTGTCTATTATTTCCTTTAGAGACTGGAAATGGGAAGTACAGCTATTAGCAAATGAAATGTGGGGTTGTGGTTTACATCAAAACTGCTCTGTGGTTAAAAGCACTTCAGCTCTTACTCTTCATTACCAAGCACAAGGAACACATTTCAAATACACTGCATTAAAAAGATCTATTGTCTCAACAATCTTGCCAAAGAAGGGTCGATGTACCAATACTGTCCTCTTCTGCTCAGTATCCTGCTCTAGGAGGCAGTTACATGAGATGCAGTTTTTGATGGCAAAGCTGGCTTTGGAAGTTCCCATTCCCCTCTGCCAAAGCCTGGTTTGACTATCTATCATGCTGTTCTGGCACAATCAACCGTGTTTTCAGTTGTGCCAGTTTAACTATTTGTGGTGGTGTAATATAGACAGGTGCCTGAAGATTTGGCTTTAAAAACCCAACAAACCTTTAATTCCTGGAGTGTTGTCTTTGACCAGATCCCTTTCATGAGCTTGGGCCATGGGCAGCTGCCCTGGCACATCTGTGCTGCACTGCTGTGAATATGGAATAAACAATGGCAGGATTTCAATCATATTCAGCAATTTCTTCTTCCTTGTCTTTTAATTATTTCAGAAATAACGTATTTTGCATCAGCTGGGGTTTGTGTGCGCTTATTTTACCAGTAAATTTGATGTGGTGAAAGAATTTTTAATATAATCAAATGCAACAAGGAAATCAAACCAGTGGCAAAATACTTGTGGATTGAATAAGCTCAGGCTTCCACTCAGAATAGATCTATGCTCTCTATTACTAATGTTATCATCATCACCATTGTCTGTTCTACACTCTTGAATAATACATGCCATAAGGCTTTCCCGAATAAATTTTCTTGAATTAAATATTCCTTTTATTAAAAAAAAAAAAACAAACCAACAAGCTAACAATATACATAACATTAATCTTATTAGGTTATCTCAGTGGTAAATTATACCTCTTTTTAAAATTCTCACCTTTTTTTGTTTCTGAATCTGAACTTTCCTTGCTTCAATTTGTAGTCACTGAATCTTCTTTTATCTTTATATATGAGGTTGATGAGCCAGTTGCAATCAGATTGTTACTCAAATTAGAATTTACAGCCTGTAATCAAATCATGGTGGGGTTTTTTTTTTTTAAACATAATGGATTCAGATCTTTGAAGATTGAGTTGCAGGCAATGTTTTTCAAACCTTCAGTCATGATGACCCCTCTCCGTTTTTTAGTTCTTCTTCAATCTCTGTGGCAGGAATAGACATAATATTCTAGTATCAGTGGTTAACTGCTGTTAAACACTGGTAAAATGTCTCTACAAAAATCCAGTATTTTCTTCTTATATTTCAGAGAAACATATTAGTTTGTCCACCCAATGCACCCTTGAAGGTGGTCAGGTTGTTGGTTAATATTGATTGCTCCTGCCTAACTTGCTGTTACTTGTAGGGACAGGAAGATCATAGAATCATAGAATCAACTAGATTGGAAAAGACCTCTGAGATCATCAAGTCTAACCCTTGATCCAACCCCGCTGTGGTTACTAGAATGCAACATTTTCTGCCCATACAGCTTTCTCTCTGCCTTCTCTGAGAGCACAACATTATCACATCCATGGACCAGGTCCAAACTGGTTAATACTTGAAGAGCCACCCTGCACTATAGAAGTGCTGTTCTCTCCAAAGCTTTCTTCAAAGTATGATAACTTGAAGAAAAGAAAAAAGGGGATAGAAAATAGAAAAAAAAAAAAGGAAAAAAAAAAGAAGGAAATCAAGGCAATTGTTGCAATCAAGTTTTTTAATAAATCATTTCAGTGTCTCACAGCAGTTGACTAAAACTTGTGTATGTGCCAATTCATAAACTCAGAGAGAGAGTGTACACTTTCCCTGTACTGTCCCTTTGATTCCTTTATACATTGCAGAGTACACTCTGCAGATTGCAGGTTGCCCAATATATTCTGGATATGACTATCTCTAGACTTCATTTCTACATATCTTTTGAATATTTGAAAAAGCAGAAATGAACATAAATCCTTATCTTCTCAAACTCTTCTCAAGTGTCTCACATAGAGTAGTAACAGGAGCTATTATTTGCTTATGTTCCCTTCTAGTCTTCCAGTACAGTGTATAACTGTCCAGCTCCTGGGGCTAGCCTGCTTCAGCCACAGGGATAAGGCACGAGCAGTTTCATTCTGGTGCCTTCCACTGTTAATGAGCTTGGCCCTGGGTTTGAAATAAAAGTGACAGATAAGACTGAACAGGCTATGGTAGGCTTGCATTTTCCATTATGAAGGCAGTTTTTCTTCTTCATTTGGCTATTCATGTTGTGCTATATATTATTTAGTGCAATCATTCTGAATTTCTAATACAAGTTATTCCAGGACTGATCAAGGCTCTATTCCTTGGACTATTCATATACTTGACATCACTCATTCACTGAAATAAAAATTAGACAAGGTCTGTGGAGCGGATTCATAGTTTTCCACCTTTCCAAGTGAAAGTCCCAGCCATCAACCTTTAAATTTTTTCCTGACATCCTGGTTTTGACAGAACACAGTGTATCCTGACTCAGTGTAAGCAGCCTGGTAAGGCAAATAGAGCCTTAAATTTTGTTAAAATTTTATTTTACCAACTAGAATGTTAACCTGCGTGGTTTAGTCAGATTTCAGTGGTTTGCAAAAATATGACAGAATCATGATCCATTTCAGCAGTTTTTTGACTTGAAGTTCAACTCCTTCTCTCTACCAAAATAAAGTACAACATAGGATTCTTCTATATTATTCTATACAGGTGCGTAGCAATCTCTGATTTAGGAAATGGCCATCTGTTACACAGGTTTCAAGACTGGGCACTCATTAACTGAGATGCAATGTGCTGTGATAACCTGGCGTTTTAATCTGTATGTTCTTAGCTAAAGTCATCTCCCTTTTAGTGTGGAGGTCACAAGCAGAGACCAGTAAGTGTGACCAGTCTTTTGCTCCATCTGGTGTATTGGCATAAGTTGGGCAGCAAAGAGGTCAAATTAGTCAAGAAAGATATCATCCTGGAAATGAGCTGTGGCAGAGCTTCATGTGCTTAGGAACTTAAGAAATTAAAACCTGAAGTATTATGGATCTTTGGCAATTGCAGAGTTATGCCGCCTTTAAGTGCAGAATTTTCAAATCATGGATTTGAAACTGTACTCTTAAATAATCTCTAATTTTTTTTTCAGCCCCTACATCCTTTGTGGGGCCAAGACCTTGGCTGTTAAAGGCTCACAGAAAGTTACTGTCTTTTGTATGAGTCAAATGGGATTTTGGTCCAAAGTCCTAAAATCATGCATTATCACTGAAAACAGGATTTATTCTTTTCTGTGACTGACACTGTTTCCTGTTTGAAAGGAAACAATAATTATTATACATGTATGTATAAATCAATATTATTTCAAAATTTCAATAAATTCCTCTTAAAAATGTGCAAGGACATTAAAAGTCTGTCTAGCTCTGACAAAAATGAAAAATATATGCTATCAGTGCTGTAGTACTACATGCATAAAATTAGTAGTAACATGCTGTATTACAATTAGGCATTAGAATTAGTACAATGCATAGAAGGTGAAAGTAATAGTAAGTCAGGTACACCACCAACTGGGAAAATTTCAGCTTGCTTTATTCAGTAGAATAAATTTGTGCATGATTAACCAAGAGACTGGGAATTACAGAAAAGTTTAATTCTAGGATTGTAGGGCTCAAGCAGCAGAGGACAGTAAGTGCTGCATAATCAGAATGCTTTTTCTTGAAGAAAACCTCTTCCAAGATGTTAACAGAGGTTTGAGAAGGAAGAATACCCTCCGTATTGTGTATGAACTGTGTTTTGGCAGGAATTCTTCGGTAAGTTATATTTTAAGCAAGAGAAGTCAAAATATTTTGGAAGTGTTAAAAGAGACGACTGCAGTAATGTATATTATAAATGAAGATGATGCAGACCGAAGAAAGAACAAAGATGAGAGAATGAAAAAGCCCACAGGTTGTGTTATCCATGAGTGCTGAACACATGAGCACCATGTGGGATAGGTGCTTCCACCTTCTGGAGGGCTGCATATCAGTGGTTGTTCAGCCTGCAAGAAGCCATCAACATGGTTCTTGACAAACTGAATTTTCTGGAATAAAAGGAAATCTGGTTATTGCTCAATGTAGGCTGAGTTCATGTCTGGAGAAGTTAGAGAAGAGGCTGGTAGGAGAAGCATGGCCTTGAAGGGAAGGCTGGTACTAGCACCTGTCATCTTCCCTGTAGTTTTAAGGAAACGAGTGATGAATGTGCCTGTCCATTTTAAGTGGAAGTGAAGTTCCTGTGCTCAGTCTGGAGAGAAAGAATAATGTGCCTCGCATAATACTGGAAAGAACTAGTACATTAAGTTTCAAAGTTGGCAACAAGGAGTGGTATTGAATCTGTCAAACTGAAGATGGTACAGCAGTGAGAAGACCATTACCATAATGATGTTTGAGAGGAGAAAAAATGTAATCTTGAAAACTAGAGATCTGTCAGTTTGACCTAAGTATAATGAGAAGCTTTTGAACAAATTTGGAAGAGAAGAATAATTAGGACGTGGAGATAAATGGAAAATGGGATTAAATGCAATATTGGTTTATGAAATCAGATCAGTCCAAACTAATTTGCCATATTAGGCCTAAGAGGTGCCTAATTTTCTAGAAAGAGAAAATATAGTGCATCTCATCTGCTGGGATTTTTGCAGATTTGAAATTTGTAGGTCAGCTAAGAAACATAACACAAACCCAACCTCCTCTTTAAATAGTATTTCTGAGAAGAATAAAAAACAGATCAGACGTGTTTAGGACTATGTACAACATCTAAAGAGTAGACCATAGGTAAAAGCCAATTCAAAATCCAATTTTTAACTAATTATTGACTCATCTTGGAGGTAGTACTTATTCTTATTTAATTACATTGAGGAACATCATGATAGATAATGTCAGAAACCTTATTAAAATAAACTATATAATATATTTTTCTTTTTTTCTTATCTAATAAGATGTTTAATGAAACTAGAGTGGTTTCATATTAATTTTCTTGACAAAGTCATGTTGGTCATTGTTTATCATCTAATTATCTTTTGGACATTCACAAATAGAGCTTTTAATAAGTCTTCCAGTGTATTTCAAGATTTAAAACTAGGCTGATTAGATCTGTATTTCACTGAGTCCTCTTTTCTCCCCATTAAATTGGAGATAGAGATTTTGGTAGCCCTTTTCCAGTCCTTAAGATGTTATGTGTCTCTCACGACTTCTTAGAGATAGTAATCAGAGTTTATTTTGTCCATTTCCTTAATCGTCCAAGAATGGATTACTTCTGACCATGCCTACCTTAATACATCTATGTCAGCTAATTATTCTGTGAACTATTTTTCTTACTCTGTCTTGTAGTCTATTTCCTTGAAAAAATATTTTAGTTATGTCCATTAAAAATTTACTTTTTTTTGGTAAGGGCCAGAGAAGAGCAAGAATTGAAGTTTTACTCTTGTTTGAATCATCTGCATTCTTCCAATTTAATGTGTCATTCCAATGTGATGTGTGATTTTGTATGTAATTTGCCATATATAAATCCTTCATGATCTAGCTTTAAAAAAAACTACTGTGGCTTTTCAAAGGTTTCAATAGTTACAACAAATTGTGTCCTCTGAAAATCAAACCTTATTTATGACTATGTTTTTTTTAACATCCTCAAATTAGTCAGTTTGTTCTACAGTTATGCTATTGACAAATATTATGGGGGTATTTGCATTTGAATTGATCAAGTATTTCAGAAATACATATTTTCCCTGTGGCAAATATGTACAGGCAGGGAGAAATTATTTGGCTTGCGTTTGTTGCTTGTCAGTGCCATATCTCCTCTGGATTTGCTTGGCAGGTAATGCAGCATTTTTGATTGCTACAGTAGTCTCCCTCACTCTTGCACCCTCTGATGTAGCATGAACTGGCTGCTTAATCTGTACAAATTTGCATTTCACTATTGTAGCCAGCTCCACAAGGTTACTGATAGTAACGTAAATTAGATCAAAAGAGGTTCCCTAAATACAATTATTTTAAATCCATACCAAATCCATTTTTTCCCCCTGGGATTTATATTTTGAGCTTTCCTTTTTTATTTTGTGAATTTTCAAGTGCACTATTTCTATGCATAATGCCCTTTAGAAATTAATCTTGACTTTCCGCATCCTAGATGTTGATTTATCCTAGATGACAATCATGAAGAGGTTGGAGGCACTGCACAATCATGTAAAGTGTTCAGTTTCTCCAGCTGAGTGTTGTAGTTCAGTAGTTCATCATTTCCTACCATTTCACATCCTGTAACTCTACTGTGAAACTCCTATTTTCACTTACTTTCAAATCACACTGTCACTTGCAAATGTTCAAAAATGCAGATGTACTCACTCCTGTGTGTCTCTCCTATCTAGATGCCTTAGCTACATCTATGACAACTGTGGAAATTCTGTTTGTACTCAGATTCCTTAACAAAATCTTTTACTGGCAGATTAAGCAGGCAATGCTTGCAATTTACGTTAATTTAGAACAGACATCTCAAAAACACAGATGATAGAATAATATCAGGCTTGCAAATCTAAGTATTCAACAGCTAACAATGGAACAGGAATAGATTTCAGCCTTCTCCAAATGAGATGTCATTGCCTGCATATAAAACCAGAGTGTATATGCAAAATATGCCCCAAGATGGGTGATTTATGTCATAGTGATTTTAAGTACCATTTAAATGAACAAGCATTAATTTAAATAATGTTTATCCTTTTCTCTAAGATATTCTGCAAAATAGAGTCTGTTCTAATTAGCTGATATAATTTGATAAATTTAATGAAGCTATTTGCTGAGCTAAATATGCATGTCTGCTACATATTTGTCTAAGTTGTTAAAAAACTATGTGCCTTTCTTGTGCTACTTAGTACTTACAGTTCTATTATACTGGAAATCAATGAATGGTGAATTCATTATTTAGTGGATAATTTGTCTTTTTAATTATTTTTTGTGTGAAGTTGCATTTGAATGGATATTCAGTTTAATTGATGCTCATTTAAAAATTAAGAGTATTTTGATAATGTTTATTGTGGACTTAACACTACAAAAATTAAAAGGCCCCCCTAAACAAACTTTAATGAAAAATTAATTACTGTATTAAATGAATAAAATACCAACCATCAGTCGTCAGTTGATTTTTTCTGCTTGCCACGATCTTCAAATTTTTAAAATGGGTAAGTCTTGCCATTTCATACCTCATCATTTGTTACTTACAAGCTGTAACTGGAAAATGAGCTTACCTCCTTTTTCAATGTGCTCTGGATCTCACAGCTTTGCTTCATATCAGCATTAAACTAAAGTAGTCAAATAAACTGAAATGAAAAGTACTCTTGTGCATCTTCATTAAACACAATTGTTGTAAAAAATTAGTTCAATAAACCATGGTCTTAGTTTTTAACTGATAAATCCTAGCTCTTCATATCCTAATTGTCTTTAAACTGATGGAAAACTTGCTCTGCTTAATTGAATGTAAAAGATATTAAGGGGCTATTAAAGAGTCAGAATGTAAATTGTTTCTTCTTTTAAATGTAAAAATATTTAATTTACATTGGAGAATATACATCTTATAAAATGGCTCTTTGTCTGTACTGATCTGGTACAAAACCATAGGTACATACTGTGCATGTGGGTATCTGTGTAAATAAACCCTGGTTATTTATGCTTTTATTGTATAATTTTAAAGTTATTCTATTCAATAGGTACTACATTCCTTGAAAAGCAGTCTCTTCACTGGATTTGCTTAATCAGCTGACAATATTTTAGGAATTTTTCTGGAATGCCAGATGATCAAAGAAAATCTGTGATGTTCGTTTTATGTTCTTTAGCCTACCTTGTCTCACAGAAGCCATTGGAAAGGAAATGTGGGACCTCACTTTAAAGAAGATGTAAGATGTTGACTGATGGGGCATGAAGGTATAGGAGTAGCACCTTTGGAAAGCAAAGGAGGAGATCAGTTGTAGTAAAGGGAGGGGAAGACAGTTATTTGTGGAAAAGCACACAGTTGAGGGGAATAGAACCGTAGTTAGGAAAAGCAATTGAAATGCACAACCAAAGGGACAAAAATAAAAGCAATAGGAAGTGATAGAAAGGGAACATGTGTGTTGGGGGTTAGAAGAATAAAAGATCATTCCGTAGGCATTGGGCTTCATCTGTGGAATCAGTTAAGTACGTGACAACCTTGCAAAATTATAGGTATATTGAGGTAAGAAAAATAGTTCTGCTCAACATATGGACATTAATGGTATTTCATGTAAATTTGAGGTGACTCTGGAGTGCAGCTTTCTGTATTTGAGATAACTATCTATATTCCTTTTAAGGTCACTGGAAGCAAACAGGCATTATGATTACAGCTGATCTTGTGCACGTCTAAAATGATCATCTGTTTTGCATGGCGAAAACACTTTTCTATTGACTGCAAAAGTTCAGGCAACTAACTCAGGTATAGACACAGTGTAGACATCTAAAGTTACACAAAATGGATCTCATATCCTTTTGATAAGACTTCCAGCTGGGCAGTGATTGATTCCAAAATCTGTTTAGTCAGTGTCCAATCCCTTGCATTATTTTTTAAACCTCTGTGGCACATGTTAAGTACCATTGTACTGAAGGATATCTTTGATGCCTGCTGAATTCTCAGGTGCTTAATTTCAGGTACACAAGTTGCAACCTTTCTTTCATTCATTGTCCCATTTCTATAATGCAGGTGTTTACGTTATTTGCACAGAACCATCTTATCTTTCTACCTTATTCTGTCTTCTTTGTTTTAGTTAGAATAATACTCTGTCAAATAGACAGCCTTGTGCCCAGATGTTGCAGGTAGCTTTATGTAATGTTTTGCAACCTAAGAGTGCAAACTTTGTTAACATGCAACCAATATTTTGCAGAACTATATATATTTCTTGTACAGTTTATGGGATGTTTTTTAGACAAATACCTGTAATGGTACCATACAGCTTTATTCTGTCATTAATAGTGTTTGGATCACATTGATGACAAAGTAGTCACTGTCTTTTGCAAACCATAAGCACACAGGAACGTGGGTCCTATAATTTCTCTCCGGGCAAATGGTTCTTCTAGACTGTTGATTCCAACAGAGACCATAAGCAGATCTCTAGGGAAAAATAAGGAAAGAATCAGCTGTATGAGGACAAAGTTCTTCCTAACACTTTCCTCTCTGTGGATTTCCCGAACCTGTTAAAGTTGGTCTGCATACTAACTGTGTATGGGATGTCTCTTCCAGAATTTCATCCAGTCTCCACTTGGACATTTAAATATTCTACATGCAGAACAACCTTTGGTAAGCAGTAATACAGCTCTACTGTCTATTGTGTAAAGAACCAATTCGTCTTGTTCTTAAAATGCTCCCACTAGCTTCATTTTATGGCCTCTAGTTTTGTTATTGATGTTGAGCATTGATGAAATAGGATTATTTTACACCAATTGAATTATTGTTGAGCAGTCCATCCCTCTCCTTATTCTCTACAATCAGTGTGATTTTGTAGATCTGTATGACACCTCTCACTCATATATTTTTCAAACTGAAGGGTGTGGCATCAGTAGAGATGTTTTTTCTTTACTATCTATTGACTGTCCAACATGTTTTTATCACTTACTTAATTTTTTTTTTTTTTAAATAACCCTGACCAGTCCAGACCTTATATTTTTGTAGCACCAAGTATAACACCCCAAGCTCTCCCTCCCAAGAAGTAAAAGGGAGCTCAGAATAAACCACTTTGTCTGAAGCTACAATTGGCTTCCCACAGGGGCATCACTTTACATTTCTCTATGCTAAATCTCACCTGACATTTTATTGCCCAATTAGTCTTGTCAGTTCTTCTGCAACACTTCACAGTTGGCTCTCGTCTTGCTACCTTTAATAACTTGGAACCATCAGCAAACCTTATCATCGATTACTGTCTTTTCTAGGTCATTTATGAATATATTAGCCAGCAGAGGTCCCAGAACAGATCCTTACAGAAACCACTACTGACATCCTTGATATGTAAGAAGTATTTATTTACTCCTTTTCTAAGTTTTCTATATTTTATCAAATATTTTAGTACATGCCACGACCTTCTCTCTTACCACATTGATTCTCAGTTTCCTTTAAAACATCTCTGGAAATCAGATTAGACTAAATCAGTCATATAATTTGTAACTCCCTTCAGAACCCTCTGACACCTGTAGAGCAGGACTTGCCCTTAAAGAAACAATGTTGAACTTTTAATCACCCAGTATTTATCCACAGGTTCACTAATACATCTTTTACCTGTAGTTCTACTACATTGTTTTCCACAATTATTTTAGTTTCAAACAAATTCTCTGTGGACACCCTTGACCCTTTTTGGCTTGCCCCCAAGGAAAGATTTTCATCTAGTAATGCCCTCATTTTTTCCTGAAGTTAATGCCTATTTGAAGAATTATTCTGCCTTCTTGAATGGACTTGTGTTTCCTGAGCTCTCCTTTATACTTTGGGCTCCAGCAGGTTTCTTCCTTAAAATATCATTGCAAACACTTTCACTCCTCAACCATTTATTTTAAAAGTTCCCTCACAACCATCTTGATTTTAAATGCCAGCTGTTTTTTTCCCTTAGGGATCATCTCGTGTTCAGATCATCTTTATTCATAATGAACATGGAGTCATTTTGTCTTTCAGTGACAGAATCATAGAACAGTTAAGGTTGGAAAAGACTTCCAGGATCCTTGAGTTCAACTGTTAACCCAGCACTGCCAAGTCCACACTAAACCATGTCCCTATGTGCCAAATCCACACACCTTTTGAACATTTCCAGGGATAGTGAATCCATCACTTCCCAGGGCATCCTATTCCAATTCCAGACCACCCTTTCAGTGAAGAAATATTTCCTTATATCCAATTTAAACTTCCCCTGGTGCAACTTGAGGCCATTTCCTTTCTTCTGGCAATTTGTGACCTGGAAGGAGATACTAACCCCCACCTGGCTGCAACCTCTTTTCAGGTAGTTGCAGAGAGTGAGAAGGTCTCTCCCGAGACTTCTTTTCTCCAGATTAAACACCCTCAGCTCCCTCAACATCTTCTCATCAAACATCTGTTCTCCAGACCCATCACAGCTTCATTGCCATTCTTTTGACACACAAACAAAACTTGTCTCAAGCACTTTCCTCCCCTTTGCCTTGTTCTGTTGGGGTTCTGAGTCATTCAGGTTCCCTATGATGTCTATCAAAATTGTGATGAAGAAAAGTCTTTATATAATCATCTTTGAAGTAGCAAACATTTATTTTTTTTCCTGATGGTTACACCTACTCCACCAACCTTTTCTCTCTCTCCCAGTTTGAGTTCCTGATCTCAGAGGAACATCCTTAGTGCTGGATGCTATATTGATATCATTTAATGGAGAAAACCTCTCACTCAGGTTTTACCTTTCCCAACTTCTGTCGTTGTTATAGGTTAGAAATCCGAGGGGGGCAATTTTTCTTCCCCCTGCCCCCACTGTAGGAAAGATGGAGTTTGAATGGAAAGGGGGGGTGATTAGCTTTACAAAAGAACCTAGCTGGCCAAACCGCATTCCTAATGGATGGCCCATCAGAGGCTGGGGGAGAGGGAAAGAGTTTTGTGGGGGGTTGCTGGCTCTCCTCACAAGGGATAAGTCAGTTTGGTGGGTTCTCTCTCTGGGACAGAGACGGGGTAGCTGTCTTTGTCTCCAGCTCGGACCTGCTGCGTTTTCATCAGAGAGTTTTTGTGCTCACTGGGAGAGAAAAAAAGGAGGAGCCTTGAGACATCGTCATCTGAGGACAACAGTGAGTTCAGTGGGGGTGAACTGCTTTCCTTTCCCCCTTCTTCCGGGGGAAGGGTCCCCATTTTCTTTTCGGCTTCTCCCGCGACCCGAGATCACCCCCCAGACTCCTCTTCCCGTGTGGTGACCACCGGAGCCCAACAGTGCTCCCTGCCAACCGTGATTAGAACTGCGCTAAAAGACAGAGAAGTATTCAGAGTTTTTCTTTTGTTGGAAAGGGACTTTTTGAGTACGGGACTATTGTCTAGGTTTTTTTGTGTGTTCTGTTACTATTCTTGCCAACATACATATATCTTTTAATAAAGGGTTGTTATTTCTTCTGGTTTTTTTTCCCCACACTTCCTCAATTAAGGCCCCTTAATTTTGAATTTACAATTGCTGAGAGAGAGGAGTTTGGTTTGTCTCATAACTCATCCTCTTTAGCAAAAATTCCAGTCTCTTCAGACTGAGACAGTGGTATCTCTAAACTTCTCCTTAATAAATAGCTTCATCTCTTAGGGTTTTTTTTAGGTGGGACTTGTACCCATTTGAAGATTAGATAGCCCCAACATGTCCCTGAAAGTGCTCTTGATCAATTTTTCTGTCTCTATCAGTTTCTGTTATTCAACCTTCCAAGTCTCGTGGGCTTGCATTCTCTCTCTAAAGCTTTCCTGTTGCTGATATAATTGCTGTGTGCCACTTTCCCACAGGGCAGGTACTCATAATTTGACATGCCGGAGCGTAAACTGCAAAACTGTTTCTCTTTTGGCTGAGTTTCCCCTTCATTTCTTCTACACATGAAAGCAAAGGTGACTTCCAAAGCAGTTCTGTATGTCCACATGATCTTACTCACACCACCTCCCATCATATTTTCTTAATAAAAAAGCTACAAAGCATAAACAAGTACTGTAACAGTAACTGCTGTAGTAAATATATGAGGTTTATGTTTATAAAATAACAACAGGGCAAAATTTTGTCAGTTTTTTGTACTTATATTTAGTGATCAGAATGACATTTAAACCTTTTTAAGGATGGAAAAAGGTACAATCTTACATTAGCTGAATTTTAAATAAATGTCCTCAAAGTCAATTTCTGGGAAAAAATATAAAAGGGCAACTTCTCATCTCATAGGAATTCTTAAAATTCCAAGAAAATTCAGTGTCATATAGGTGTTTTTCATACATATTCCCTCAAAAAGAAAGATTTAAAAAAATATTCTAGGCAATCTCTATGCAGAAAATAGAATGAGGCTGGTTTGTACGTCATTCTCTGAGACTGACATTTAACACAAATTCTTTCAGTGGTTCTTTCATCTTACGACAACCAACAGAACACCAAAGGAAGATCAGACTATCTTGAAAACATCTGCTGACTGTTATTCCTAAGACAGTGCATGGGGATTTAAAAAAAAAATACTACTAATGGTACAAGATGGTGTTGTGTAGTACTGGAACTCCAGCACTTCTTGAAGGTACAAAACATAATCTGTATAAACAGTCCAACTGTAGGGTTCTGGGTCTGTTGGCTCTTGTAGACTGTAGGCTTGTCCTAAGTCAAGGACTAAACCACAGAACTGTTCTTTTCTCTTTGGGAACTCAATATTTCATGTGAACCAGTGAATCACGAGTGAGACTCAGTGCTTCTATTTGCAAAATAATTGAAATTTTAAACCCACAATTATTCAGCAAGATGTATTACTTGGCATTCAGATTTTGGTTGTAATTTGGCAGAACTTGATTTCAAAGTCTAAGCCAATCTGAAATATGGCCAAATATCCAAAACCTGATGAGGCATGTATATCTTAATGTTTCATGTTAAGAGAATCAATTTGCATTATATACATACTATTGTGAAGAAAAAAAAGTCTTCTGTTTTTTGTGCAGTTTCAACACCTTGAAAATACTACCCTACTGTGTGCTGGCATTGTATGGATTTTTTTATTGCACATGATTTTTCTCTAGACTGGTTAATTTCTGAACAACTATATGAATTTCTACAAATATTTGTAAGCAGGCTGAACAAGAGTAACTGTAACATCTGCTATGTAAGAATCATCTTAAAATCAATACAAATGAAAGCTGCTGTTATGGAGTAACATGGATAGATCTGTTTGTACAGTAGAAATTGTCATCTTGCTGTGAAGTAGCTATGGAAGGGACCAATGAACAGAGAGGGACATAAGACATTCCAATTACTTCCTATGTCAGAGATTAAATCTACAACTCTGTTTTTACCTGGATGCCTGAACAAGAATCTCTAATAGCAGCGGCAGGGATATCCTTCCTCGCCATGTGTTTAAAGGTTGTTGCAGAAGTCTCTTTTGCAGGCACAGGTACAAATGCATCAGTTCCATTTTTTGTTGTCCAACCTTTCTACCAGCTGCTTTGTGGGAATTTTCACAGAATCACAGACTGGCTGAGGTTAGAAGAGGCCTCTGTAAGTCATTTTGTCCAAAACCCCTGCTCAGGCAGGAACACCTAGACCGGGTTGCCCATGACCTTGTCCAGAAAGCTTTTATCTCCACAACCTCTCTGGGTGACCTGTTCTACCTGGAGTTTCTACCTGGGATTTTCTACCTAGGGTTGTTTCTTGATCGTCTGAGATTAAATTTATTTTCTTTTGTTTGTAAGCAAAGCATATTCCTAGAGATGTCAGCATGTATCCTGAGCTGCACCAAAAGCAGCATGGCCAGCAGACTGAGAGGTGATTCTGCCCCTCTACTCCGCTCTTGTGAGATCCCACCTGGAGTTCTGCATCCAGCTCTGTGGCTCCATCACAGGAAGAACATCCAGCTATTGTAGTGAGTCCAGACAAGGGCCACCAGGTTAATTAAAAGGATGGAGTACCTCTCCAATGAGGAAAGGTTGAGAGAATTGGATTTGTTCAACATGGAAAAGAGAAGGCTTTGGGGTGACCCAATTGTGGCCTTTCAGTACCTGAAGGGAGCCTACAGAAAAGATAGAGAGAGAGACTATTTACAAGAGGGTGTAGTGACAGGACAAGGGGAAATGGCTTCAAGCTGAAAGAGAATAGGTTAAAATTAGATTTTTAGGAGGAAATTCTTTACTGTGAGGGTGGTGAGACACTGGGACTGGTTACCCAGAGAAGTTGTGGATGCTCCATCCCTAGAAGTATTTAAGGCCAGGTTGGATGGAACTCTGAGCAACCTGGTCTAGTGGAAGGTGTCCCTGCCAATGGAAGGCTGTTGGAAGTAGATGATCTTTAAGGGCCCTTTCAACCCAGACCATTTTATGATTCCATGATTTTATGTCGTTGCTACAACAGGAATGAAAATGAAACACAGAAGGGGTCCTGGACAATGTCCTTCATGTCCTGCACTGATTAGATCATTACAGGACTTGTACTAGACTGGCTTGAAGCAGGTATGCGACTCTGGGCATCTGCAGTGCTTTGCCTTTAACTCATCATATCTGATGAGGTACCAGGTTTGGTACCTGCAGTGGGAATTGGAAGAAAAGAGCACAGGGTGAGCAGAGGACACCACTTAACTGCATGACTATTAGTCAGTATGTGACAACAGATCCCACAGAGCTTGTAGGCTTTTTGGAGTAACCCGACATTTGTAGCAAGAAATGCCTGATTTTCAAACAGTATTCATGAAAACTATTTTACCTTCCATCTCTTCACTAAAATGCTTTACTACAGGTTGGGCCACAGAGGACTAATAAGTAATCAGGTGGCAGCTATACAGCTTAGTCTGCTGTCCTTTGGGAACTGGAAAAGTGCTTGTAGATGCCATTTATGGCCTAATAGAGAAAAACCTGTAATCAGCTGTAAGGAGAATCGAGTTTGACTGCCTTAGGTGTAGATGTATAAAGTCAGGTGAGATAATTCCCATCCTGAGTCACTGTTGCTCCAGCAGGACTCTTCCCTCAATACAGTCACATATATAAGATGCACAGTTCAACAGAGACATTGTGTGATCGATGTTTTCTTTCTTAGTGATGCAAAGTTATAGATGTTAGGAAGTATGTGTCATTTGTTAAAGGAGCTCACTCAATGACTAACCAGCAAGAAACAAGTCACCAAGGAGAGATCTGTAAGAGTATAGTGAATATATAATTTGACAGAAAACATACTGGGCAATGTGCATTATTTTTACATGACAGTCCACTGTTACACATCAATACTAATACAGCTGAATTTCTCTTACTTTGAGCTTTATTCTGCTTTCATAGCACTCTTACACACATGTAACTGTTTGCAATGAAATTACTCTTGGTTTAGTGTACATGGCAGTGGCATTAGTCTTCTACTGTAATTTACTTTTGTTCAATGTATTTGTTCTTAGTAAAAAAGATTTCCTGTCAGTTCCTACAATGCAGTTTTGTGCTGTTTTTTTCAAAGCAATTTCAGCATTATTATTTTGAATGAAACATTGTCACTTAGACTTCATTTTATTACTGAAAATTTACATTACCCTTTTGACCTCCTAAACATATTCTAATAATTAAAAATGCTATGCTTTTTCTCTTGAGTCTTTATCTACTTTCCTTCTCTGCTGTTCTACAGATATGACTGACTCAGATGCCTTGATACTATGGAGACTCGGATATTATGGTAATGAGCATGATAGGTACATTAGACTCGAAGAAGGACTTGAGGGTCATCACAGATAATTACCTTAACATGAGATGCCTGCAGTGCTATGACTAAAAGGGATAATGTGAACTTCAGAATTACATTAAGGGGAAGATATATCAAGCAGAGGTAGGAAAGTAATCTGAGGTGTGTGTGTGTGCATCTTTGCCTGAAGCATTGCTTATGGGGCACAGCTGGAGGTAGATCATGGGCACAGCTCTGCCAGTGCTCTAGTGATTTGCAGGGAATCCATATCCTTAGATGTGCTGCAAGTGTAAAGCAATCACACATTCATTATCAAGGTGGTTAACAGAGTTTGGAAAAACATTTTTCCATGGTTTGGACAGATTAGTTTGGACTATAGTTTGGATATTTATCTATTTATTTATTTATTTATTTATTTATTTATTTATTTATTTATTTATTTATTTATTTATTTATTTTTAGTTTGACTTTTGTAGTATGAGATAAAGGATATTCAATTGCATTTCACCTACTCAGCATCTTGACTCTAACCAGCTCTCAGACTCTGATGGTATATCACTCTTTTCTCCTCTCCTTGTTCGCACTGGCAGGATTGAGTGACTGAGATCTTACAAACGTAGATGGCCTCATTGTTTCTTCTCTTCTTCAGGGATGTGTCCATGCCAGAGGCAGGTGTACTCTGCACTGTGTCCCATAACCTTAATCCCCACGTGGCAGTCACCAGTATATATGCTTCCCTCAGTTTTCCCTGGAAGAAAACGGTTAGGAATGAGAAAAACATCCTGTGCATTTTGATAGATTACCTATATAAGCAGCCTGGGAAGAAGGGCTGTTCACTAGGGACTCAGGAAGTTTCTGGGGAAGATTGACATTTAGCCTGCTACCCATAGTTTGTAAACTGCTTGAGTAACTCCTAGAAGAGGATCTGTAAGAGCCTGACCTTCTGTTTGTGAAAGAGTGTGACAAGAAAAATGATGTCCCCCTGACAGAAAATTCCTTGTTTTCTGCCAGTAATATATGTGCTCACCAAAAGACCTAATATCATGCCTGTAATTCTCAATACAAGCAGCACCAGAAGAAGCCTGAGAGTTCAGAAAAGCATGTCTGAATTTATGCTGCAATATTGGATGATTCATATTCACCCAGCTATATTCCAGCTAAACTCTTGGCTGGAAAACTGTTTTGCACTCTCATTGTCTTTAATTAAATACTCGGTATTTGCCCCTTTAGTACAGAGAGGATGAATATAGTATTTGGTTTGCAGAACAGAGCACTGATTTAATGAGACACATGAAATCAATCAAAAACTTTTCCCCAGTTTCCCAAAATTTCCAATCATAGACAGAGAAACAGAAGAAGCACTCCCAGCCCCTGCTGTGAAAGATTTTGGAAATTGTATGATATTTCTTGGAACTCATGTCTGAACTTCCTTAAAAAGTATTTTAATGACAGAGGAAAGTGTTCATATTAAGCTTGAAAGTAAGGGCTAGGAAGGGGATTTGCCTAGTATGTGACCTCAAAGATTAACATTATAGCATTATCATGAGATCACAGGGCAGAAAAAAAATCAGATAACTGTTTTAAAGGTATGTCATGTCAGACTAACACCAAGGACTTTAACAAATGAAACTTTCTTGTTAACAAACTGACATTATTGTATTTAAAGGTCAGCTGACAAAAGGGTATGACTCTCAGGCAATCTCTCACAGTCTGCGAGCAGGACTTCCCTGGGGAGACCCTGACCTTTTCTAGGGGAGGAGCGATCAAGGCTGATAAAAGTCAGTCATTTCCAAAAGAAATATAACAATAATTATGCACTGAACTAGTGGACTTTAATAGTTGGATGGTTATTATAGGGCAGAAGAGACACTATGGAGCTCATTGGTTCCCTTCTCTATGTTTTCCATAGTGGCTGTATGCAGTCCGTGGCTGGACTGATGGGTGCACTGATTGTATGGAAGCAGTTTGCAGGAGTTTAGATGAGAAATGGTCTTGCCACAAAAGCTGATCAATAAATTCTTTCCAGGCAGCACTGGCTTTGCGGGAGTTTTTGGAGATGACTTTGAAGATGACATTATTCCCATTGGTTACCACAGATTTTCTTGCAGCTTTCTTGACTTTGGTAAATTAAACAGATTCTGCATCAGCTGAGAAATGAGCCTTGCTGGTTACAAGAACGTTAAGATGACATTTGCTCTTGCAACCTCCATTTGGGCAGATCAGTTAATAAAAGTGTTAGCTGAATGATTGCAAGCTCCTTGCACCAAACAAATATTCTCTTGGGTGCCACATTAAGCTTGACACGGCTAAAGGCAGAATTAGTGAACACCCTCAGGAAACTACCTGACATCCATCCTGCTTGTTCCAACATTTCTGTACCCAGATGCACAGTGACCACAAGTTCAGAGTAACTATGTCTGACAAAAAAGTAAGAGACAGCAGGAACCAAAGAAGGGATTGGTCACCTACACTGTCCATTACATATGGTCATACTTCATCACTGCAGGAGTGCATTTGTGGTGCCAGATGTCTTGGGTCTCCTGTTTGCCAGGGGTGATACTTGCACAAACTGTCAATGATTACCTCATGTAGCAGAGCTCAGTAACCAAGTTCAGCCTAACTAATTAAAAATAAGATATCCAAGAATGCTGAAAAAAGTCTCGAAAAAAGATTTTTAAAAGTGTGAAGTTATTTGTATTTCCTCAGCACAATTCTGGTAAGGAAGCCAATGTACAACACTGCAGAGCACACTGGGCTGCCCTGCATCTTCATTATGGAAAAACTCCAATCATTCTTAGGGTATATACTCTAATTCAGCTGTAAATTACTGGATTTGACACTTGTGGGAAATTCTGTAGCCTGAACTATGCAGGAGGAATAAATGTTCATAATAATCTTCTTCTGGCCTTCAAATTTGTGAATCTATGTTCATTGCAGACTGCTTTTTTTTCTGCTAGGGATACATCTCTTACTTTGAGTCTGTAATTCTGCAAGGGAAAGCAGCACTGCAGTGAGATTTTATCATGCTTTCTACCTACTGAAGTCCAGTTCTTCCTGCAGTTAAATGAAAACAAAACTGAAATCCACTGAGCTACCTGTGAGACAAAATAATTCCAGTAGTAATAAAATGAGGCACTCATGTTTAAAAAAACCTGTAATTTGACCACTTAAATTTTTAATTAGTGTGTATATTGAGACACAAAATCTTGAGAGGAGTTCTCAGTGTGCAGCTATCAGAAAGTTGTCTCCTATATTCCTTATGCTACACAGACTAAAGAGAGACTCTCAATTTCCTGCATGAGCAACTGATGAGCTTCTGTTCTGTCTGATAAATGATGCTGCTGGTGTTTAGGGACTCTGGCTGGGACTTTGATTTGTGGAACAACTTTGGTGACAAATGTGTGATTGGAGGCCATTGTATTAGTCTGGAGGCACTGAACAACATTAACAGTGACTGGGAAGGCAACTACACTCTGGCATCTTTACCTGGGCCAGGCCTATCTCTCCGTTTGGGTAGGACTGCTGGAAATTTTATTCCAGTGTTGTCAGCTATATGTTGAAACCTATTGCCTCCCTGAGTCTGCTGTCTTATTACGAACACCATGGCGTTATCCATGAGTGCTGTTTCCTGACACCTCCTCATCTTAGCTCATTCATCACTGAACTCATCTAGTTGAGGCTCACCTTGCTGACCCAAGCATATTTAAACCAATTCTTGCTGCTCTCATGCTATACTAGGAATAGAGGCTGTATCATCCACCTTATTAGTCACTGCCAGGGACTTCATATGCAATGAGGGAATCTGGTGCAAATTGCTCAAAGCTATCAGTAAAGCAAACCATCTGAAACTCCTACCAAATTCAAAGTGTCCACCAACTACTAAAAATTACAGCTCTTGATTTTAGAGGCAAACTTACTTCCTAGTTCTATTTCTTCACTGTCTTTGCCCTTTTTACCATAATTGGCCATCTTTTTTGCCCAATCCCATTTCCCTAATTCCTGAAGAGAACTCTTCCTCTGTGGCATGCCTACTGCATGAAAGAGACCTCCTTATTCTTTAGTTTCATGGTCTTATTGTAGATATTCTCCTTCAGGATGACTTTTCTATTTGAGTTTGTAACTGCATTGTGCACACTTTAGAACATTCTAGGGATCCTGTTTGTGTCAATGACAATATTAACCTGAAAATTATGTTAAATAAAAGGTCTACTATGCAAGAAAGAAATCTAACTTATAAAAATTGTCACAAGAGATCTGCTTGCTGCACAGGCTACAGGCATACATTGGTGCACTTGCACTGCTCATTGCTAGGCTATGTTGTGTTAGGTGGTCTGTCATCTCCTCTCTGCTAAAGAATACAGTGCTGCTTGTATGGGAGGCTGCGCTTATTCTCATAATTTTTAAACACAGAGGATTTTATATAAAGGTCTCTGCAACATCATTATTTGATGTTGCTTGCTGCACAACATTGGTTGCATGACTGTTCTCAATATCCAACAGGAGCTCTCACATTCGCAACAATTCTCACCTTTTGGGTGAGCAATGGAAGATCAATTTATTGTCATTCTTTTAGCCTCCTGTGTTTGCGTACTTAGAAACAAATCCACCTAGACATGTTTCTGCAGCAGGTGTAGCACTTCTCCCTTTTAGCAGAATATCAGTGAATCACAATTCTCTTCCAAACCTGCATGACCTCAGGTGAGGCAGACTGAGAACTTCAGACAAAAATAAGTACATGGGTCTGTGCCACTAAAATGAATGCAAGATTTACGATTGATTTCAGCAGATACAGAAAATCACTTCTAAATTCTTTTTGAATCTTTTAACAGAACTGACTCATGTCTCTCCTTTTATACATTGCAGCTGTATCAGTGCTGCTTCAAATGTCACAACCAGTTTTAAATAAATAGTATGTAAATGTTGCTCCAAAAATCTGTATGTTTCATATATGGTAACAGGGAGATACTACTAATATTGATGTCTTCACAACCCATGGCAACTCCCTAATGTGTATATATCCTCTTTTAGCTTTACAAGGACAAAATAAGTCCATCATTCATATGTTTAAAAATTCATAACTTTTCAAGTTGTTTCTCTGCTTTTCTCATATATCTCAGTAATAGCTACAGAAAAACCAAGACTTAAAGCGTATATTTAAGTTTTTGTTCTTGCTGTGGAAACTATTCTATTAAATTACATCAGAAAGCTCTACCTACATATTCAAAATGTCAACAGCAAGCTCAACCAATTTTGCTTAAGGGTCTAAAACCACTTCTCTTTTGAGAGAAAATTAGGGCACAATTTCAGAAAATGGAATTTTTTAACTTATAATTGTGAGCACTTTAAAAATATGGATGATTCGCAAAACGAGACCTTTCATGCTTAGCTACAGTCACTGCTATTACTTCCCTTAGAAATGTGTATTCATTTTCTCTGACTGTTAAAAACATAAAGCTATATGTCTAGAAGGAATTCCCCCTGTCTGGGAAAGGAGATCCTTTCAGTTGAGTTCCTAAATGACTCCATTTGTGCAACCTGAATATTTTGACAAGGGCATGTTTTCTTTCTGTTCTACTCTATTCTGTTCTACCCTGCCCTATTCTCCTATATTAGATTTCCACCATCGTAATTAATGAATACCTTAATCTGGAAATTATGAAACGCTAAAATAAGAAAGAAAAGAATAATTTGTTTCACTAAATATTTTCTCTGTCAAATTGTTGAGCTTGGTTGAGGCTTGAACAAATAGCTCCAGAATAACTGGAAGTTGTTCAGTGGCTACAATTTAGGCATTTAAAATTTAAATATAATTTCATATCATTTAAGAATTTGCAGATTTTCTGTGCTGGCAAACATACCTCAATCAATTTTATTCATATCAGAATGCAAATAAATTTATTACTTTATTGTCCATTTGTACAGTTAGATTAGAGTGAATCAGTTTGGTGAGGAATGGAACCGTGTGGATTAGGATCTTGCCCTGAAACAAGTTCTCTCCTTATCAGGTTCTTTGAAACAGCAAGGACATGTATCAGTAAGACTTTTTTTCTTCTTTTTGTTTAGTCACTACTGCAGAGTGATAGATCTTGTCGTGCTCAGCCAAAATGCATTAGCTGTTCCCAACTCCAAAACAGAAGTTGTCAGTAAAGGTGGGGTGCATATTATTCTCCCAAATTTGATTAAGTTGCCACAGAGCTCTTTTTTTTAATAACTAAGTCTTTAATTACTGCAGTTACTGAGCTGCACTTGAATGATCTTGCTTATTATAGCGTGCAGTGGTTTCTTGCAAGGTTGTATTAGTTTTACAATTTAAGCAAGGGCAGGTGCAGGATTGCTTTAGATTACTTGAGGTTAGGAAGACACTGATTTGCATAGCTTCAGGGCTGTTGGAATCCTTTGGGAAGTGAAAGTAATTTTCTTCTATTTACTCTCATTTCTAAAGTTCCTTCTGTCACTTATTCTCACTGGGTCACCTTTCCCTTTTCTAGTGTTTATACCAGGATGTTGCACCAGAACTACACAAGGTAGATTTTGCCTAGGCTTTTAAAAGGATAGCATCAAAGTTTTGTGAATTCAAAATTTTGCCTCTTCGTTTGTCAGAAAGCAGTGTACAACTCTTTTTTCTCTCTTTCGTTAGAAGAAGAAAAAAAAAATTTTCTTTTTGTGTTCTGTCAACATTTTTTATATATTCTTGTATCTTTTTTGCCTGGCCCTAGTTATTTGTTCCTCACTGCTGCTACTATTACTGTATCTCGACCCATATTTAGTATTTCTGATAGTTGCCCAGGTAACAAGGCTGCAAATTTACGTAGTCTAACTTACAACAACAGGGGTTTATTACTTTCCCCCAAGAGACAGTGTACATGTCCCATAACTGGGAGCACTGGAGTGGTTGGACTGGCCAGGTCTTACTCTTCTCTGTAGAAACTGGACTAATTAAACACAACTGAGCACCCACATCAAATGTTAAGGTTAAAGACGGAGAGGTGAGGCAGTGCAGATGATTGTGTTGATCTGCAAAAGGAAGCTGTACTAACAATGATAAAATTACCGTACCTGAGTAAGTGCCAAGAGAAATTAGGAGCAACAGTTTGCCAGTAATTAAACTGTGGTGCTTAGGTTGATGTTTGTCAAAACTATGTCCGTAGAAATCAGAACAGATCATACTCTGTCCTGATGTCAGAAACCTTAATGCATGGCAGGGGCACGGGAAAGCTATGTAGCCAAGCTGCTGGTGTGTCATACAAGTATCTTGCATCCAACAGGAGCCAGTACTTTATGTTCTAGGGCTTTCTGCAGCCTCTAAGTTGAGTTCCTCCAGCTTCTTCGCCAGCAATGTGCCAGTGTAAGCCTTTTTGCTAGACCTAAAAAGAAGAAAATCAAGTGGCAGTTTTGAGCATAATTTATGAAGTAGAGGGACAGGTTCCTTGTTTAATGGAGGGAAAAAAGAGGGAATCATGGAGTCATCCAGGTTGGAAAAGACCTTCAAGGTCATCTAGTCCAACTGTTAACCTAACACCAGTATATATACAGCTAAACCATATCCCCCAGTGCCACATCCAGACTCCTCTTGAACACTTCCAGAGATGGTGACTCCATCACCTCTCTGGGCCACTTATTCCAGTGCCTAACCACTCTTTCAGTGAAAACAGTTTTCTAATATCTCACCTAAACCTCCCCTGGCACAACTTAAGGCCATTTCTTCTTGTCCTTTCACTTCAGACATGGCAGAAGATACTGACTCCCACCTCACTACAGCCTTCTTTCAAGTAGTTATACAGAGTGATTAGGTTCTTCCTCAGACCAAACAATGCCAGTAACCACAGCCACTGCTCGTAGGACACATTTTCTAGAACCTTTACCAGCTCTGTTGCCCTTCTCTGGACACACTTCAGCACCTCAATGTCTTTCTTACAGTGAGGGGCCCAGAACTGAACACAGGATTTGAGGTGTAGCCTCACCAGTGCCGAGTACAGGGGGACAGTCACCTCCCTGGTCCTGCTGGACATGCTATGTCTAAGATAGGCCAGGATTCCACTGGCCTTCTTGGCCACATGGGCACACGCTGGCTCATGTTCAATTGACTGTCAATCAGCAACCCCAGGTCCCTTTCTGCTGACTTTCCAGGCACTCTTCCCCAAACCTCTCATGAGGTTTTTGTGCCTGAAATGTAGGACCCAGCACTTCACCTTGTTGTACTTCACACAGTTGGGATCGGCCCATCAATCCAGCCTGTCCAGATCCCTCTGCAGAGCCTTCCTGCCCTCCAGCAGATCAACACTTCTACCCAACTTGGTGTCATCTATAAACATACTGAGGATTACTCACTCCCCTCACCCAAATCATTGATAAAAATGTAAAATAAGACTAGCCTCAATACTGAGCGCTGGAGAAGTCCACTAGTGGCTGGCCACCAGCTGGATGTGACTGCATTCACCACCAGTCAGCCAGTTTTCACCCAGCAAACAGTGCACACATCCAAGCCATGAACAGCCGGTTTCTCCAGGAGAATGCTGTGGGAGACAATTTCAAATGCTTTACTGAAATCCAGGTAGACAACATGCACAAACCTTTCCTTCATCCACTAAGTGGGTCACTGTCATAGAAGGAGATCAAGATGGTCGAGCAGGACCTGCCTTTCACAAACTAATTCTAGCTGGGCCTGATCTCCTTGTTTGTCCCATATGTGCCATGTGATGGCACTCAGGATGATCTTCTCCATGACTTTCCCTGGCACTGAGGTCAGTATGAGAGGCCTGTGGCTCCTTCCAGCCATTCTTATAGATGGGCATTACGCTTGCTAATTTTCAGTCAGCTGAGACTTCTCTGGTTAACCAGGACTGCTGGTAAACGACCGAAAGTGGCTTGACAAGCTCTTGTGCCAGATCCCCCATTACTCTTGGGTGCATCCCATATGGGCCGATAGACTTGTGGATGTCTAATTGGCTTAGTGGGTCACTCACCATTTCCTCCTGGTTTATACGGTCTTCTCTCAGCTTCCCATCACTAACTTCCAGCTCTGGGAGCTGGGTATCCTGAGGAAGAAGGGTGGGAGACCCGGGTTTTATCACCTACAAGGATGGTGTTCTTTATCCCATTCTCTACTATTTTACATCACAAATTTATATTTATTGTCCCTAAACGCACTGTGCTGTGTGTTGTACTCTTGAATTTCATCCTTTTTCTACTATTCATAAACTATGGCTGTCTTTCTCTTTCCCTGTGATATCCCAGTCCCTCTGCTGACCATGCCCTATTTCAGCAACATACCACTATCCTTAGCGCTTAGGCTGTCGAAAAACATTTTAAAAGATCAATGGTAGTGAAGGGTAAACTCTATCCAGATTGGTATTTTCCCCTCAAGCATGGCCAGGTGTCATTTTCCATAAGTCATTTCCTTTTCCCATCAGAATTCATTTACTAATTCCCACACAGTTAGGCTTTACCGTTTTCCATAAAGCACCATGTTTGAAAACCAGATAGAAAAAAACCTGCTATATTTAAATTTTCTTCTAAAAATAGTTTCTTACTGAGAAACCAGGCAAACCTCAGACAATCTGTTGTTTGGTTAATGCAGATGATGTTTTATCCCATTTTTGATTTATCTCTATGTTTTCAATATTTTTTAATTCCAAAAATTTGTTCCCAAGTCATGCATAATATTAAGGTCAGAAAAAAGTGGTTTTGTAGCTATTGATATCTCTTTTTCCAGTGGTATATTGTTTCTGTTTTCATTATTTTTAAAAATGCACTTCTGACATTTACCTTTTCTCAAAAATATTTTATACTTTATAATTAATTTTGCTATGGTATTTATTTATGTATCTATTTATCTATTTATTCCTGCCTGTACATGCTGGATGGTACTTGTCTTTTTTTTGCATCAAAAATGCTTGATTGATTCATGTTCACTTTGTAATCCTTTCTGACATATACCCCTTCAGAACTACGCTGTAATCAGTGGTCCCTTTTCTATGTTTTTGTAGCTGATTACTCCTGCCCTATCATCAGTATCTTGTTCTGGTTCCTGTTTTGTAGGACAACCTTATGCTTCTCGAGGTAATTTCCTAAATTATCAAGGTTGTTGTAATTCTGGGTGAATGTACTTACAGTTTCATCCAGGATGGTGTCATTAACAAATGCAAGAAATATGCTTCATTCCATCATTCAAGCCATTCCTGAAAATATCAGTTAGTTTCAATCTACAACAGACTTTTTCAGAACCCCATGTGATAAATCCTTTCATTTTCACAATGAACCTTGGATGACTACTCTGTCAATTATTTGTTTCAATAAAACTTTTTTCTATTTTTTGTAAGTTCTGTTAGATGTGGAATTCTTTCCTACAGAATTCACTTGGATAGTCTGCACTTTTGACTTCAAGTCATTCCAGGCTGAGTGGTCTGGATTTCTTCTTTCTAGCTAGTTGATTTTGGTGGGTCTTTTCTGTTTGGTTGGTTGATTGGTTGGGGTTTTTTTTAGATTTATTTGACTTCGACATCAAAACCTTTTTTCATGGAACTACAGTTTCTTATGCTTCTACTCTGTGTTCCACTACAGAATTATCCAGGAGTTGTTTTTTCACACCATCACAGGATCCATTAATTCCAATAAAACAAAGAGAAGAGTCATACCTGGAAGAACCCCAGAAAAAGTGTAAATACCAGATTAAGGTCAAGAGCACACAACAACAGAAGCAAAGCATATAGAACATTCATTGCCTTAAACACTTGTTAACATAAATTGATTGCTCTTATGTGCACAAACTTATATTTAAAAAAATTACTTGCTCTCTTGTACATCTTGTGCAACCTGTGAAGCGCTGCACTAATGTCCCCAGCTGGACCTTTGCACCCTTTTTAAGAATTTGCTTTCTGTGTTTTATCAAGCCTTTTAGAAGTGTTAGTTTCTAAAACATGGTCTGAATCAATTCCCTTCATATATTACAGGAAATTTCTATTTGCAGCCATTGTACCAGTTGCAATAAGCTTTATAGCTAAGCTTCAGTAAAGAACTGCACTCCACAGAAGGTTATTCTGATTCTTAGGCCAATGCACCTTTTTTTTCCTTTTGTTTTCCATTTATTTTTACAGTGTAACATATTTTCAGTTAATTCAAATGATGTAAAATTTGGTATTAACTGACTGTTCTGCTGCATCAGTCCAGCTGGATTTGCACTGTTAGTCAAGACTGACCCTATGACCAGCTCTGAATTAGTTTGCAGTTAGTCTGTATTACATTTTTACATGATACCTAATAAGAAATATTTTTTCATTCATATTTAGAATAGATTCTACAACATTTCTCTTATGACAAAAAAATTATGACCTTTAGATTTAGTGATTCTTTTCTGCTCTGTCATTAATTCAGCCTTTCCCAACTCAGAAGTTTTCGCAGGCTGATATTTGAAAACTTCATGGTTTCAAACTTACCAGATTTGTCTATTGCATTCTACCATTTAATACACTTTCATGTATTTTATTCAAATTTCTCTCATTTTTTGAATAATTTTGTCAATATTTCTCAAGCATTTTCAATGTTTCTTGGACCATTTATTTTTGTGACATTGTAAATTTTTTAATAATTATTTTTGTCAGTAAGCACACTGCCAATTAATTTCAAGGGTCCTTTTGACTCTTGCTTCAGCGTATATTTTCAAATTTTCCACTTTTTTTTTCCAGCAAATACTGAAAATCCTAAGGTTTAACAGACAAAAATTAGGAGGGTTATTTTAAGCAAACCACAAATTTTTTTCTGGAGAAAGAAGAAAGTAATATTTTACAGAAAAAAACACCAAACCTAAAAAACAGTCGTTTTCTAAATTTTTGCCTTCCTTCAGTGCACACGTTTTTTCCAATTTCTCTTAGCATGCCTTTGGGTTACACTCACAGATTCATAAATTTTATGTACAGATTACACTATAATGATCATGTAGCCTGATTTCTTCCGTAACACATGAGGCATAAAATTTGTTTTAGGAATTCTTACCAGAGGTCCAGAAACTTGTGCTTGAAAGGCATTATACATACATCTGTCAAACAACTGGATTGATTGATACAAAGGATATCCTTTGGGGTGCTGGAGAAATTGTTCAAAGCCAATTTGACCCTAATATACATCTAAACCTTTAAATAGATCATCCTTCCACCCTCCCCATACATGAGATGACAGGTAACATTTCTTCAGGCTAAGTCATAGTAAAGATGCTGCCATATAAAAGCATGTATTAAAGGCATACAAAGAAAACATATTTTCCCTGGAGGCTGCATATTGCTTTGTCCTTAAAGTTTGTTGGGATTTTGAATACCATCATATAGAATGAAAAGATTCAATTACATTGCCTGATTAAAGTGATAGATGGTGCTAGCTCAAAATAGTCAATATTCAGCAAACAGTGGCATGAACCCTGAAGGAAAAGGTTTTTTTCTCTATAATGTAATGGAAGCCACTTCTATGATATCTATTAAATACAAAAATCCAGCAGATAGTCACAAATGTAATTTAAAATGGCAAAACAGAAACATTTGTAAGTATCTTTTTCACATGATCGGAAGGTTTCTTCTACTGCTGACTGGCATACATAAATCAATATAAAGTACTCCTTTCCCCCATTTTAAATTTAGAATACTATAGAAAAAAAGACTTAAAATGATTCAATAGAATCATGTACTGTATTGGCAGGATGAAGCTAACCTCTCTCTGGGCCACAGAATGGGCTTTCTTTGTCTGGGGTGATTGGGTAGGTAGGTTTCTTCATTTGCATACTTGAACACAAGTCCAAGCCACAACAGTGATTAATATACTTGCTGCAGTATCTTTTTGCTTCCCCTAAATTTGGCTGTCTGGTAAATGTTGCTTTTGTGGAAGGAGATGTCTCTGATCGGAGAGTGCTTTGTGTTCAGTTCTCTCCACCTCTGAGAATCTCTTTAATGCTGAACTCACTATAATAATTTAACGCACTGGTGGCAGGACAGTGTTTCTGCTCCACTTTGAATCTCTCATATTCTTTAAAGAAGATAAGAATCCCATGTGTAGTAGTAGCAGCAAATAATTACACAGAATCTCTCCCTGGGCCTCTCTATCTATTGGAAAGTGAGGGAAAATCTTCCTTCGACACAAGGGATGACAATGAGACTGAACCAATCAGCTGTCCCTTCCCTTATCAGGAGATCATTTCTCACAGGAGGTTACTCTGGATGGAACTAATTCAGTCTAATAATGCAAATACTCTCATCTTCTTATCCTTAATTTTACTTTTAATAAATTATATACCTTTTAGGATCTGACACTATACATTCAAAGAGCCACTACCTTCATAGTGATTTGGGAAGTTTTCATTCCCAGTGAAAATCACAAGAGAACAGTGACTTACAGATCAGCTGTTGACAAAACCTTCAACTCGTGAATGACATTATCCACAGCAACTTTGCATATCGATCTCTTTCTTTCCTCCGTCAAATTTCTGTCTTTATTTTGAAATCTCAGTAGATATGAACAATTTTAAATGGTGACCAACAGGCTGATTTTTCTAACCCATTCTAAATTTAAGTCTCTCATATTGCTTTTAAGTCATTAATGAGATTGGAAGCAATAGCTATAGACAATCATGCACCAACACAAGTTCATGTTGTCAGGATGTAAGGTACAAAATTTGTAAGCAACAGTTAATAAAGTGATTTTGCCTTCTATGGTCAAGGCTAGTCCCTGCTGTAGAGGGTAGGTTGACATGCTTGTTAAGAGGAAGTAAGCAGTTATAGGCAAATCTTTTTGTTTGGGTGCTTTTATTTTTTTTTTTTATTATTATCACCTTGCAGGATTGTAGTGTGCAAGAGGCCTTTCCAGGGTTTTTTGGGCAATGCCATGTGTTAACAAAGGATAAGATAGTTCAGGCTGTGTGTCTTCTGGAAGGGCTTTACCTTTGCACCGGAATGAAAAATTTCTTGATGTCAAATATGTTTGATTTTAAGCACCTTTACTTAATATTAAATTTGCATTAGACTTACAAAAACGATGAGAAATCTACATTATTTGTGAGAAGGATACTGATGGACTGATGTTTTATTTTCCATAGCAGAAGAGAAACAAAATCTTTTTCAAAGCATGGCACTCCAACATCTCACCTGTGCTGCAGGTCATCTGTAAACCAAAACATTTTCAGATGATAAGGCCAGAAATGGACATGCCAAGAGACTTCTTATACATGAAAATAAACAGCAATCCTACTAAAACTGTAACAGTAAGGGTTTTTTGTAATTGAACAGTTATATTCTGGCCATCTGGAAATGCTCAATTTCTTTTCATATTTAGACATCAAATAAACTTTCATTTTCCAAGTATTATTAAGGGGAATGTGAGACAAAAATAATAGTCCCACCATTACTAATGATAGCATTTGATAAGGAGACTCATGTTTATTCAGAGCAGTAATTAAAGTAATATTAGAACTATCAAAACCAAACTCATAGAGGAATTAGTTGTGTTTGGTCTAAGAAAGAGAGATATAAGGGGAAAATCATACTTAAGGTATTGTGAGTTGTCAAAGGTTACACTAGAGGAGAATTAGCTATTTTTCTACATGCTCAAAGTAAGTAGGAAAGTGAATTAAATTTTGGCATGTAAGAATTTAAATGACATATTAGGAAACACTTTCTAATCACTGTAAAAATGATATATTTAAGGTCATAGAAGAAGGCTGCAAAATCTCTTTACAGGCTGTTAAAAACATATCAAACAAGTACTCATTCATGAGCACCACAAGGTACTGGATGAGATCATCTCTAGTGGCTCTTTTTATATTTTGTTAAAATTTTCAGTTCAAGACTATTTCTTTGAAGATTTTTTCCTTCATTGTACGCGGTTAGTACACTGTACACAAGTGAATTCTTTAAGACATTTACTTTTTTTGTGTGTTGGTTGTTAAAAGCTGCATGCATCCAGTATGCTCACAGCTGTCAAACATGAAGGGACTGCTTGTATTATTTCTGCTGTACTTTCCATTTCAACAAATGGCCAAAGCCTTCAGGCTGCTGCTGTCAGCAGATTTCTAATGAGGAGTGGATACTACAGTGTCTTGTGGAGAATGGTATTTAAGGGCACAGAGAGGAATGAGCTCCCTGTTCACAAACAGTCGGTAAAATTTCGTATTTCACAGTCTTCCTTTCACTTTGCCTATTTGTTCTCCTTTTTTTTTGATGCACTTCACAATGACTGACAGTATTTACATACAGAAATGATTTTTCTGCCATCCTTTTTCTCCCATCTCTGCTTTTAAATGTATGAATTCCACACCTTCATTTTTCTTCTGATATTTTGAGCCTAGAAACCCAGGAGAATTTCAATTTTAGATTTTTTTTCTCTTCATGAAAACATGCATATGTAGTTCAAAGTTTGTGAGCAAGATACCCAGCAAAAGGCAAAATAAAACTGTCATCTGTCTCAATCATTCTAGCATAGTCAAGAGTTAATTAATATTGATAGAAAAACTGTCCAAAAATAGATGTATTTTTTGAACTACTGTATGCTAATACGCCATGCTGAGAGCATGAGAATGTGAAGCATTCTTCAAAAATCAATATGATAGGAAGCATTTGCCAGGAGAGGTTTTACAAGCAGATCCAAATGATCTGTATTGTAACCTCATAAAAGTGGTTCATATTTTAGTGTAGCAATGTACTACAACATTACTCCCAGAAAATGTCCCCTTCTATATTCCAAAATATTAGACCATTGAATCAAGAACTATTTTGTGACTCCTATACCATTTACTGCATGTGCAAGCTGCAACGAGGAAAGGAGGAGGTTTTGTTGCAATTTATTTTTTAAAGAATTCATGTCTATAGAATTACATTATGTGGAAAGCAGCAACACAAGGGGTTTTTTGGTTTGGTTTTATTTTTTTTTCTGGCTGTAGTCTACATTGTCTTTTTAAGATCTTTTATTCAATTTTGGAATGAATGCAATACAAGTATAGGTAATGTCAATCTAATGTAGGTATAGGTGTATATATATATATATATTTATATATATATATATATATATATAAAAAGTTTAGGTAATTCCAGTCTAAGTCTAGTTAAGAGAAATGTGTGCCTGAATATCACTATCATATAAGTTAGATACTTAGACTATAATATTTTATTATTATTTTGTGATTACAGCAACTAACATCTCAATCCTCCATATTATTTTACCCAACACAAAAAAAATATCTCTAGCTTTGTGAAGCTTTTCTGTATACAAAGTTGGAGGCAGGAGGAACAGAGGAGTATTCACACTGTTAAAACGAAGACACCCATCTAAGCAAATATACAAACCTTTTAATAGCAAGCCCTTGAGGCTACTACACAGTGAATGCAGAGTCTTGGCACAATAGGTCAGGCCCCTTGTACATTGTGACTTGTAGAAGAGGATTAGTGAGCCAGATGTTTTCCAAAACCCACATTTTGCTACTAACACTACACATGACCCCTGGACACGTGGATTTCCAGATACATGGTCATCCTTGGTGAAATATCTGACCCCTGAGCACATCAGCCCCTGGTGACATTTATTCAGTAATTTCCTAACATTTACCAGGAATAAGGGAGATCTATGGCTGGAAAGGTGAGATCCTCTAAATCCACTTGGAGCTAGGACAAGCCTGCTTGGTAACTAGGTAACTATATCAGTTCTGTAATTTCTGTTATCCCATGGGACTATAGTAATTGCTGTGCTACAAATTATGTTCCCTGTGCCAAATTCTTTGCCGAACAGCATCATCAGAAAGAGTGGGGAACACTCCTGCTTCCAAAACAGGAGTCTAAATGCAAATGCCTCCTCCAGAGAATTTATTTTGAAGGGATGCATCCGGAGCTACAATTTTAGAGAAATAAAATCTTTGCACAGTCCCTTGGATCCATTGAACTTCCAGTCCTGCTCCCAGCTAGGTGGGGGGTTGGCACACAGATTGCGGCTCTGATACAACCCTGGACATGCATAAAACCGAAATTCAGGTTCCTGAGAATCTTCAGAGTAAGATGTTAATGTACGTGTTGACTTCAGTGCTCCTAAAGTGGGTGGTCAAAAAATCATGAAACATTTCCTTCAGTTAGAACATTTGATTTAGACACTTGCATCCTGCCCAGCTTTGAGTAATTGTTCTGGTCCAGGAGCTCAGGATCTTGCATGTTCTTTTACACACACAATGTGAAAATGCATGCGTTTTCAGACTGGAAAGCATGGGCAAATGGTATTATCTCCTGTGCTGGTTCTGTGATAGGAGTGTCCTTCACTGAGGCAATGATTTTTTAAAGCAGTATTTTTTTTCTGCCCATATTATCAGTTTAGAAATTGAATCCCAGGACAACCTAATGTCAGTTAGAAAGCTGAAAATTATCTCAAACAATCCTGTACAGTAAATGTAAAAAAAAAAAATAATCTTACTTTCACCTTTGATGTTCCTGTCATCTCTCTCATTTAACTTTATGTGCACTCTTTTCATTCATTTCGTGTTCTGAATGAATCAGGGAATATTATCCTTGTCTTCTCTTCCTCTGTTTTAATTTCTCTGATAAGTATTTTCAGCTGCTGCTTGTTTAAGTTATTAGAAATGTCCTGTTAGAGACTCAAAACTATCAGCTGCCAGATCAATAGTTGTGCTGTGTGCTATGTTACCAGTTATTTTTCCCTCTCCAGATAACTTGCCTTCTCATAAGCTAGTCTGTGCATCTCATAGCTAATTCAATGGGAAAAACATTTCTGAAGGCTCAGTTGATGAATACAGAACTGATTAGCAGACCTTCTGCTGTTAAAATTAGATATTAGCCAAAACAGTTTGCAAATATGTTCAACAAATTTCAGCTGAACATAGAGCTCTAGCATTTAGCTGTGGTAGTTTAGATTTAGATACATATTCTCAGATGGTTATCTCTGTTCTTGGTGTTATTTACATCAAGGTCACTTAAACCCACTCTCACAGTTGCTCCAGACAGAGGTCTGCCTGGAGCTAACCTATGCCTTTTGTACATGTCCAGTCACTTGTTATGGAATGCAATACTGCATTCTCTTTGGAAGCAAGGGGATACAGCATGCAGAAGATGGTATCTAAATGGCTTGAGTTTTTTCTTTCATTTGGAAAGTAACAGTCTTGAACAGTATTCACTACTGGGCATTTTTTGAAAGTCTACTTGTATTAACTTTACTGACCTGTCAAATTTGGAGTTCGATTAATATTGCCAATTTAAAAAGCATGTTGCAGCTCCACCTAGTATGTTTCATTTCCTGTAATAAAATATTGTTTAAAATTGATTCATGCTGGGAAAAAAAAGTTGTATTTCACTGCAAAGTAATTTCTTTAAAGGGAAAGTAAATCTTTTAATGTTTTTGGCTGGTGAAGTGCCTTGAAGTAATTTTGAAGCTTTAGCAGTGGGAGCTTAGGCCCAGATCCAAAACTTGAGGTATAAGAGAAGTGTTTGACCTAGATAGTGTTAAAGCTGGCAGGAAGTTACTGTCTCCAGGTCTGAGACTCAGTAACTTTGCATGGTCCCGGTTCAAAGGGGCACAAGACCCTGCTGATGGCTTGTTGACCCTGAGCAATAGTTTAACTTTATGGTTTATTTACATGGATGTATTTTCTTGTAGAAACAAACTGTTTTAGTAGAAGTGATGAAACTCAGTTTTCTGTGGCTTTGTAGCCTAAATGCTGTACCTACCAAAGGTCTCTAGATCCTTCCTGTGCCAAGTGTCCCACTTCCCACAGGCCTTCCCAGTAGCCCCAGTTTCTTCCTCAGCTCATTACCCACAGCCTTCCTGAAAAGCACTTGAGGTAAGGCTGCAGCATCATGACTTACATCTGCAGTACTAAAACAGGAAAAGATTTTTTTGTGTGCCCTAAAATTTAAGAGGTAGAACCGCTTTTCAGGCTAATAGTAAGGGTTGTAAAATGCAAACAATTAAATTTAAAATTAAAATTAGCATGACTAAAGGATTTCATTTGCAGAACAGGATTTTAGCTGCAATTTGGCATTTGACTTACAGTGAAGATGGCAGGTTACAGATTCAAGAATAATAAAAGCTGCTTCTGGAATGAATTTTCTTTTACATCTTGTTGCAACACATTAGAGGCATACATTATTTATCATTGCATGGATCTCATCTTAACAAACTCCAAAGCCTTGACCCAGTCACATTCTCTACTCTGATTATACTACAGCAAGAGATAATTATTCCAGGAATTTCTCTGTGGTGGGATTTCACAGCTGTTGCAAACTCCTAAAACAATTGAGATAACATAAATATTGACAGTAAAGAAAACAAAGGAATTTTCATGTTTTACAATTGCTTGCAGGAGATACTCCAGATAGCTGACAATATGCATGGCCAGCCTCTTTCTCTGAAATTGCTTTGGTATCTTCACATAAATACAACCAAACTGACCCTACTGTGAAGTAAGAAATGAGATTTCTCGGATCCCCTTGAGAAGAAATGCTTCCAGATTTGCCTGTACCAGGAACAAAACTAGGTTCTGCTTAAACTCATTTTACATCACTTGACCAGTGCCTAGTGGGAGCAGAACTATTACAGGTGCTGACACAAAGTGGGCTGAATGGCCAAAAAACAGATACCGCTGCCACAGTTTGCAAAAATGGCTCCGGCATTTCTCCACTAATACTGGGAGAGGGTCATGATCGTGAGACCCATTCTTAGTTAAGCATCAAAGATAGAAAGTGAAGGTGACTTCTATGGTTGAAATGCAACAGTTCAATATTCAATTTCAGCTTAACTTCAGTTTGGAAAAAAACAAACAGAAGAAAGAATAATAATGCTGTTATGTTATAAACTCTAAGTCACACTCCCAGCAAATACAAATTTCTTACAGAAATACAGAAGAAATAATGCATACTTTTTCAGTAAAGGAGACAAGATGTGGATGATGAGAAGGGGTTTTATCTTCTCTCTGCTACATCAATCTTGCTGTGGAGTAACTCCATGGGATCATGTCAGCTCAAGCTGACAGACCAAACCAAGAACCAAGCTTTGTGTTAATGAGCTCTCATGGGCTTGCCTGGTGAGTGTAATTTTCTGGGCAAGAACACAAGGTATCTGAATATCCTCTCCGTTACAATGTTCTCTCCATTCAGTATTGTCTCCATTCTGCTGTTCCACTTGGAGTTGGGTCTAATTTACACAAGATGAGATCCAGCAAAGATTTGTAAAGGGGCTTTGGAATATATCTACCAGGAAAGTCGAGTGACTTATCTGGCTAAAAACTAATGATAGAATCATAGAATAATTTATTTTCATCATCTGAACTACTGTTATCACAATTCCTGACAGAGCTCAAAGAATAAGTCATATTATGAAAAAAATAGTATGACAATGAAGTTTTTATTTTATTTTAAAAAGTGAATTTGCTGAATTCCTGAGTGAATCCGAGATTATTCTTTTTATCCACTTTCCAGGACTTTAAGGGTAAGGATTTGACTTGTTTATAACAATATAATCTCTTTCCTCATATTCTAGAGAATCACAGTATAAACAACAATCTAGTACACTCTGAGCAATAGATGGAACTTAATATTTTGGTGAGAGGTAAACAGCTTGGTAAAGAAGAATATCCTCCCTTCTTTTCTCCCTAGTGTCTTCTGGATCACTCTACATGCTGTGATTGTGAGGAAGGAAAAAAAGTTGAAACATAAAAGAGTCTGTGAGGAGATAGACTAGACTAGAATAGAACATTTCAGTTGGAAGGGACCTACAATGATCATCTAATCCAACTACCCAACCACTTCAGGGCGGACCAAAAGTTAAAGCATAATATTGAGGTCATTGTCTAAATGCCTCTTAAACATTGACAGGCTTGGGGCATTGACCATGTCTCTAGGAAGCTTGTTGCAGTATTTGACCACCCTCTCCATAAATAAATGCTTCCTCATGTCCAGTCTGAACCTTCTCTGGTGCAGCTTTGAACCACAAGTCTTTTCACTGAATAAATACCAGGGAAAAGAGCTCAGCATCTCTCTCTCCATTTCACCTCCTCAGGAAGCTGTAAAGAGCAATGATGTGTCTTGTTTCCCTGGCACTGGCCTTCCTGGTGTGGACCAGTCTGCCCATGAGTTCTTTTCTCTGTTTCCATCACTGTTAATGTAGGAGGAATAAAAGCCTGTTGCCATCTTGCTCTTGCTTCATCGCGACCCAACCCTGCTCCTTTTAAAGCCAATGACAAAAGACACACATCTCATTTCCTCTAAAGGCACTTAATATATGTCTATTACATTCAAAGGACCTGAATGCCCCTGACATTTACGTAAAAATATCCTTTGCAGTCACCAGCTCTGGTTTTTGTCTCAATAAAATTTCTAAGAGTTGCTCCTCATAAAGCAGTGCATGGGTGAACAATATTTTGACACATATCTTAATTAAAGATAAGTAATTTCCCAATGAGTAAGAAAAAGACCATGCCAATAATTTCCACGCAACAAGAATTTCACTGAGCTTTAAACACATAAAGTTTGTAAGAAAAGAAGCTTCCTTTGGCAGTCTGTGTACAAAAAAAGCTTCATTACTGTCCCAAATGGGGGATTACAAGACACAGACTTGAAAAAAATCCCGTTAATCGCCTGTAAAATTTTCCCTTTTAACAGCTTAAATCTGGCCCTAATAGACCCTTTTGATGCTTAGCTTTGTAAAATAGCCCAAAGAAACTGCTCTTTTTACTATCAAATGAGAAAAAATCTTTATGTTGGAAATTGTTAGTCACCACAGAATTTTCTATCAGTTCTGAAGATTTGGCTTGCTGGGCATGATGCAAAATTTTGATGTCAATAAGCATTTTCCACTGATTTCAACAACTTCTGGATCTCAACGTTTGTAGACTCCAAGTATGGTTTCTGCTCTTGATAGTCATAAGAATAGCTTTCTAGTTCTTTTTTTTTTTTTTTTTGTGAGCACTCTGCTTAGTGCTTAATTTTTTAAGCAGAAATAGACAAGGAGGTACATGCAACTCCAGAAAACATTGTCTCAAATATCTGATGTACTGTGGAGTGTCATCATATACAGCTCAAAGTCTGAAATTACACTACCTTAATGGAATCTGTCAAGTTAAATGTGGAACACTGAAAACTGTATGTGAGCAAGTATTGCAGTACAATACTAGGTTTATTTCCATCAGGTATAAATTGATTCAGAATATTTGAACTAAATTCAGTTAATCCAAAACAATAACATTCACACAAAGAGATAATAGTTATTTAATTAATCTGGTTAAACAGATCAGATTTTCTTTACTATATTAGTCAAAGAAAAGTAATAGTAGGGAGGATAAAAATCTCCTTAAGTCTCATAGGAGAAGGCAGTTTGTTGTCAGGCCCCAAAGGGGTGTCAGCAGTACCTCTACCTCAGGAAATCTTGAAAAGGTCAATGAAATTATAACAAAGACTATTTTATGCTCCCCACACTGCTCACACTACTCATCAGTTGATTTTTTTACCTGATCATAATTTATTTTTTTTTTTAGCATAGCATGGAAGTATTGCTGGTACAGGTGATGATCTATCTCCCTCAAATGTAAAAGTGTCGCATTTCTTCCAATATATCTCTGAATTCCAAACAGCAGGAAGATGGAAAAACATTTTGGAACAATAATCATGTGCTTGCCCTCTCCTGTTTGCCCAGGATATTTATTTCACCTGCTGTCAGATACCAGGATAGGTGGACTTCTGTTCTTATCTTATGGAACATATGTCCCTATATAGGACATATCCACTTGCAATTATGTTTTTACTAAGGTGGTTTTGTAACCTTTTTGGTGGAACCTTTTGTAACCTTCTGATGGAACCTAACAACAGGCTTTTGAAGTTGCTTTGTTTTGAAAAAAATATAATAATACAAATATTTCATGGATTGGAGCATCTGTGTGCATTTGTATATTCATTCTCAAACTTGACTGTGGTCCTCAGAGTGAAGACAAAGTAAAGTTTCCAGTAAGGTCAAGTGTATTTATGAATATTTCAGTTTTCCAGTGTTTAAGGACTGTCTTCATTAATAATCACACACACATACAAAATAGAAAAAGCATGATTTATTGTATTATGAACAGTTTTTCTGAACTGTTTAACTAAATACTGATTGAATGACTCGGAAACTTAATTTTATGAACATGTTCCTTTGCAGCTTTCAAACAAGTACCATGACCAAGACTTTTAAGTGGTTTTCACAGAAAAGATTAGGGTAACATAAAAGAAAATTGTGTTCATTGTAATTTCTTTTACTCCATGTCATTTCATCTCAGGTACCCATGCTCCAGAAAACTTAAAGATTTATTTTGTGTAAAAGTTTTCTAATAGATTCTTTGGGCCTCATACCCTCCTTCTGTTCGCAATCTCAAATTCATTAATTCTGGTGTTTAAGTGTATTCTGAACTTGATCAAATGAATAGCCTTACTGTGTTGTACCAGGGTAACTGAAAGTAGGACTTTGACAAGAAATGTCAGCCCTGAATCCTCATTAATGAAGTGACATCAGAATATTTTAATTCATTCTTTCATTCCAAGAGTAATACAATTGATATAAAGTAAGAAACAAAAAAAGGTTCTGTATTTTGTTTCAGTTTGTTTGTTTGTGGATTTTCTTGCAATTTACAACAGCATCAGGTACCAACCCTGGATTAGAAAAGTTGAAAAAAATAGAACAAATACATCTGGAACAAGGAGCATAAATACATTCATAACAAACGGGTACAAGCTGTGAAAAAAACAGAGACCTACCCATACCATATGAATGAATATAATGTCCTTCTTCTTTATACACTGTTAAAAACAGCAACCACCAACCTAAAATCCATTTCCGTGCTTGTGCCAATATTGATGTTTCTACAGTAAACTAATTTGCTAATTTCAATCCCAGTTGGAGACTTCTACTGAAAGCCCGGAAGAGTACATGGGTTTTTGAAATGACTGAGATACACACCAGGACTTTACTACTCCCCCATCTCATGAAAGTTAGGAATTGAGTTTGCTGTCATTATCACTTTCCAACAGAGAATTAAAAAACTAGAGGATTGTCTGAAACACCAGTCACCTTGAAAATTAAGTATTTTATTGATTGTTGCAAGAGCTCTCCAGGTGGGGATTTCAGACAGCCCTAGGGATTCCACCGGGCTGCTCCTACTGTGTCAAGTCCAATTTATTTGCTTACACGTATTGATTAATGTTGTGGGTGGAGTGTCACAGAGATTCTTCCTGCAGGATCAATCAAATTGTACATGGACAAACTGTGTAAATAGTCAATAGAATATATTCCTACAGATGCAGAAATGGTCACGTAGGACAGCTCTTTGGTAAGGTGTTTCAAAGCTGTTTTGTATGTGGTAGAGACAATCAATAACATTTTGTTACTCGTGCTGAAGTGGTCACGTACAGCCACAGGACAGGTAGATTATGTGAAATGAGCAGAAGAGCATATCAGGGAGTCTCACTCTATCCATCTGAAGATGCTGCTGCCATGAGAATTCTTGCAACTGAGACTCCTGTGGTGTCCACCAGACAGTCCAATCCCCTACACCCTGTACACGATCCTGTGCCCCAGTCCAAATAATGTGACTTGTACACAAAAAGTTCTGTCTCTTGAGTGTCTATGCAGTACGAGCATCCAGGTGATGTAACTTGATGACAAGAAAGAATATGGATTTTTCATAGTAGATGGGTATAAAAGAAAAGCAACACTCCTTTGGATTACTCTTAAGGATGTCAAACCTGAGATTCACAAGAAGAGCCCAGCACACGAGACTTCTCAGGGAGGTTGCACAGTTTCCTTCCATGAACGTTTTAAAGATGCAGCTGAGCAGCCTGATCTGACTTCAGATCTGATCTGGATTTGAGCAGCAGATGTTGTCCTCTCATCCAAATTTTTTTTATGATCCTGTGATAAGAATGCAACAGAAACACAAGATTATGTTTACATCTTTATCAGAGGTGAAAACTGCACACAGAAGGAGAATGGAGACTCATCAAAATAAAGGTGCTCTGAATACTGTTGCTCAGTGACATTATGCAGGAGGGAAAGAGCTGTGGACAATGACTGAACCTTCCAGGAGACATATGGACACCTGGATGACCAATACAAGGCCATATTCTTACAGTCGAAAGAAAGCAACAGTTAAAAAATATGAGACAGTCCTCAGCAAGGTGAACATGGAATACTTCCTTTTTAGAAAGCAGTTATCAAATAATTTGACGTGAGGTTGTTTATTAGAGAGCCATGGACAGGTGTCTTTGGAGATGATTTCTAATTGCAGGAACACACTGGCTGTAAATGATGTGTATGGAGCGATTGGAAAGGAAAAGAAGAAAGGGGAATAAGTTTTTGGAGAGGTAAGAATGTCTAAGAGGCTCAGGTCACTTGGAAAGGAAGATTCTGTGTAGAAGGAAAGGAATAAGAGAGGGATAAACTTATGAAATGGGGGGAGGAAGGAAGAAAATCAGGAAACATTCTAGAATGCTCCTCATGAGAGTTTCTAGGCATCTTGTCAAGGTTACTTCAAGGGAATAAGGGTCTAATATCTTTCTAGAACATCATAAAAGTCCTTTGACTTCATACAGACTTTTCATTCACATTAAGAAAACTGATTATATTTAGGTATTGACTTAAAATACAAAAGAGTTCCCAACACTGCCTGGGAAAAATTTCAAGTCTGTTTTATAGCCTTAACTGTACTAAAGCCAAAAGAGGATATTAGAAAAGAGCTAATTATAATTATTACTCTGAGAGAAAATGATAATATCAAAGGCATTTCAATGTTCATCCATTTCAGAGGACCTCATAAAGTTCAGGAAAAAGTCTGATTGAGTTCATAATGGGAAACCTTTTCAAAAGTACTAAAGTGGTTTTGGAACCTAAGTCCTCTGTATACCCAGGGGAAGAACTGACTGAAAGAACACAAGTCATCCTTATAGAGCATAGATGGGTGCATTAGGAACTTGGAAAAAAAATTTGTTGTTATTTTACCAAATATTAATATTTATTCTACCCATCATCTGCTTTTGTAAATAGAACTTCAGATAGTCATGGAACTGATTTGCATTTGTAATTTATTCTTGCAAGGAATACCATGCAACCCTCTAAAAACCAAGGCTGTGACACAATTCAATGGTCTGCATGGCCCAGGAGGTTTAGGGTACCAGGCTTCATCTCTGAGCAGCACAACATAAGATTCACTGATTTTCGAAGTCTTTTTCTGTTCTCTCCTTACTCCTCCCATACTTTCCCATGTAGGAGTCTACACCTCGTTTGGTGAGAGAAGGAGAAGAGAAGGAGAGATAGTGTGGCAGATTTGATGGGAGCATGTAAAAAGTACTTGCTCCTTCTGCCAAATGTTCTACTCTTTTCTCAGTTAAAGCTTTCCCTCATGACATTTTTCATGTTCCCATGACGAAAGGGAAGTAGGGAAGATGGGGATCCTGCACTTTTAAGAACCTAGTGAACTGAAGACTTAGTATGTCAGAGAGTACATCCTTGAGCCACCAGGACGTGCATTCCACTTTGGTCTATCTAGGCTGACATGGGAAATAGCATATTTTCTTCTTAGGAATGCCTGTGCAATAAATTTCTAGAGATTAATATGTGCTCCAGACAAATGTAAAAACTTTCAGTACAGTCAGGTTTTTTTGAAGACGTTCATAACAGTGGCAATTGCCTAGAATTGCACTGGCCTGTCCTGGGCAGACGGAGAAAGAAGTAAGAGGTGTCTAAAAACCAACATAATGATTTGTCCTATGTCCTCTATAATGAGAAATTCTTGAATGCAATAGAGGTAGGAAGACATTAAATCATCCCAATCTGAAGTCAGACAAACAGGTAACACACAGGGATCCCTGAGTCAAATTTTATTTGCATTGGGGGTTTTTTAGCAGTGAGTTATTTTCAGCTTCAGTGAATTTTTGTTCTGATTTAGGGAATGAAAATTTTAAAAAGTGGGCATTAGCCATTTCTTCTTCATGCTTAATTCGGAATTAGTTTTAGAATTTCAGTCGAACACCTCTGTGATTTTTGTGGAACAAAATTACAAATCCTCCAAGTATTTGTTTCTCTGTATAAAGCATTTTAAGCTGTTTTCCACAAGCTGTTTCCCACCTTGAAGCGACACTGATCAAAGTAATGAAATTGGCACCAATGCAAGCGTTACTGTGACTAGTTTCATTGAGTGGTTTACACATATTACCTGTGTAGAAATTGGTTGGCTTTTTTTTAAACACTGAGGACTGAAAAATGCCCATATGTAAGTAACATTTACTGTGTAGGAGAATTCTTCTCTGGTGCTTCCTAAGGCAAAGAAAAACCTTTTTTTCTAACAGCCACATAGACACTAGCAACACACTATGTGGGATATAGGATATCTTCAGAATATTTTATGGCGAGTCTGACAGAAGACAGACTTAGGCTGATGGTTCTGTCAGTCTAATTTTGAGTATCTTTTAATTAAGATGGTGATTATGACTAGCTTTCCAGAGACATTACCAGGCAAGTAAAGATACTGAAATCATGTATTAAGTTCTCATGAGAGATCTTGAACAGTTTTCCTGGCAGTGTGTGTTTGTCATCCAAGTCTGCTAGAATACCAACTCAAAGATTCATCCTTCTGCTTTTCATGTGAATTTTCTATGTGGGCTACATCCAAAGTAGACATGTGGGATTTTAGAAAGTTCACATGCAAAATGTTATTCAAAAACACTGTAATGGATTGACTGGCATGCAAGGGCACATGTGTACACACACATGTGGCATCAAAACTGCCCCCATTTATATCAAAGATCAAGCAAATAATCATTTTCCTCTATCATAAAAAGAAAGAGGCTGGCAAATAATCATTTTCCTCTATCATAAAAAGAAAGAGGTTGACATTTTAAATTCTCCTGTTATGGACCATCTATTCAACATATGTAAGTGGCTTCTGTGCCAGCAGGTTTAAAGACTCTGGAAGATATTTGAGACACTAAAGTTCTTCTATGACTTTTTGAGGAAATTTGATCAGGTCTGTGGAACAAGACCTTATTTATAAGTTTCAAGTAGATGAAACCTGTGTGCAAATTTTGTTGCAAACCAAGCTCTGCAAGGCTGGTGCAGTCTTGCATAAAATAGTTTCCTTTTCTAGTCCTAAAATAAACTGTTCCTTTCACACACATACAACAGCATTACTTGTTTGATGGACAAGATACTCATCTTCTCTGAATCTGCATGTCTCTGTGGAGTTTAACAAGATGAAACCATGTATAAAAGCTGAGAATCTGTTCTGCAAACTGCAGTCTGGCAGAAATCTGTATTTGTATCTTCTTATCTTCTGAGCTCAGACTGAAGGAGGGAAACTTAAAAAACTCATGAAATGAGTCTTTACTTCATGTTGACCAGGTTCGTTGGGAACACTGTTTGAGTTTTATGGGGTTTTATAGATCAACAAAACATATCTGTTCAGCTGCATCGAGTTTTCATTCAGCCCCCAGCATATAGCACAAGTTACTACCCAAACACCTACCTTCCTTCAATTGCCTTTGTTCTGAATAAAATAAAAAAAGCCCTAAGAAGGGACTTCAGATGTAGTTGTCACTGTCTTGAGAGTTGATGTCATTATCTCTGTGATGTCAAGAATGAATCACGAGAGTTTCTTTGTTTTCCTCTTTTGGGCTGTTCCTGGTTAAAAGCATGCTTTTGATTTACCATTTGAGGTGAAGAACATTGTTCTTTTTATGTATATCTGTTCATTTCTGTGATAAATGGCACTTAAGATTGTATTGTTCACTTAGTGACCTGACATGTGTTTATTTTTGAGTCCTTTTAAGATCCATGACCATTATTTTTTATTTAGACACATTTTCCCTTGTCCCTTTTTTTCACCTGCCTTTAATAGACTGCTATCATTATCTTTGAATGAATGTCAGATGTGCTTCTGTCTACAGGAAAAGTGCTTTTAATCTTCTTTGCACATTGCAACCTCTAGCTTTTTCTTATCCACCCTTTAAAGACAACAATACTGGATGACTGCTAGGCTCATGTCTCTTTTAAGGGCACTGATGGACTCTGTACCCTGTTAGGATGTTTTTTTCATGATTCTATCATCCTTTCCAGCTGAAAAATTGACAAGAAAAGAATTTATAAGAACTGTGGTGTTTTAACAGACCCTTTTTCTCTTATATTCTATAATCCCTGTGGAGTTTCAGAAGTGGTTGGACTGTGATGAAGCACGCCTAGGCAGAAACTGAATAACCAAATGTTCTGAGTTATGTTCTAGCATCCACTAAGTAAAACTGTGCATCTTTTCATCCATATAAAATGAAAAAAAAAATTGACTGAGAACTGATTGATACTTTCCCGATCTTGAGAGCTCCACAGATATCACAGAATTGGAAGGCTTCCAGCCTTTGAGTCCACAACCCCTTTTTAAGCTAGGAGGTGCAAATGTGCTCAGAAATCCAGTGTTAAAGGATGTGACCCATAAGAAACATTGTGTTCCCTGTCAGCATGACAATGGTTTATACATTCAGGCCAAGCAATGGGATTAAATACAGGATTACTACAGGATTAATCCCTTGTTGTGGTTTAACCCCAGCAGGCAGCTCAGCCACACACAGTCACTCACTCACTCCCCTCACAGCAGGATGAGGGAGAGAATCAAAGGGAAAAGTTAGAAAACTTGTGGGTTGAAACAGACAGTTTAATAGGTAAAGCAAAAGAGGTATGTGCAAGCAAGGTAAAACAAGGACTTAATTCACTACTTCCCATGGAAAGGCAGGTGTTCAGCCATCTCCAGGAAAACAGGACTCCATCATTCTCTATGGTTAGTTGGGAAGAAAAACACCATAATTTTAAATACCCCCTGCTTGTTCTTCTTTCCCTAACTTTTTATTGATGATCACAACATCATATGGAGTGGAATATCCCTTGGTCAGTGAACAAGTTTCGAACTGGCTTCCTGCCAAGTCCCCAAAACCCAACAACAAGGACCTGCTTCCCAGAGAGGGAAGAAAAAAAACGACCTAAGCAGCCAAAGCTATAGCAAAATATATATATATTTTTTTCATATGAGACAGATATATACAATGAGAATACTATACACCACAATAGAAATCCTAAATAGCTCCCCAAAAGGGGAGAGGGGAAGGGAGGAGGGAGAAGGACCAAAAGGGACTAAGACCAAACAAGTCTACACAATCTAAAACTCAGCAACCAGCCAACTGAAGGTAAATTAGCAAAATCTCACCACTTCCCTTTGAACAAGTAGGATGGTTAGACATGGCCCAGCACTCTCCCCTCATGCGTGGCAGATAACAGCAGTCGCTGTAGGCCTCAGCTCCAGATAAGCCAGACCGAGACAGGGACCCACTGTTCTCGAACCTCACCGGAAAGGAAGAGAGGGAGGTCCCTCCTGCTGGCTTTATTTATACCTCCAGTTATGTAAAGGAATAGCATGGAATACTTCCGTGATCACCTTCCTAGTTCCTTCCTGGTTACAAGTTGGTCTCCAGGAAGGCCTAGAGTGAAACCACCACAGTCAGTTGGGGTCAGTTGTCACAGCTATGTTCCCTCCCAACTCCTTCTGTGCCCCCAACCTCCTCACTGGTGGGGTGGGGTGAGCATCGGAAAGGGCCTTGACTCTGTGTAAGCTCTGCTCAGCAAAAGCTAGACATTACTGTGTTATCAATGCTGTTTCCATTAAAGATCGAAAACATAGTGCCATACAAGATATTATGAAGAAAATTAACTGTAACCCAGGTAAAACCAGTGCATCCCTAATCACTCAGGGATCCTCTGATACTGAGTGAATTGAGACCAACAAGCACTTCCAAATGCACTGGCCAGATGCCTGCTAGACCTGTGTTGGCTGGCGAGCAGTACCAAAGAGGTTGTGCAGATCTGCCTATGTGGGGGTGGCAGAGGCTGGTCACTTGCTATTGGAAAATAAAGAGACAAGGGATGCATAGGGGCTACCACGTGTCTGGACGTGTCTCTAGCTCTGCCTTCATAACTGAGAAGGTGAGTTGGGCTCTGTCTTTTAAAGAACATGAGTCTGTAGTCTTTCCTTAGTCTTCGATTCCTTCTACCAGTCACTTTTATGTCAGGCCACACAGTGTGCAGACTAGTGAATGAAAAAGCTAAATTCCCTTCTGTTTTTGTGCAGATTGTTTAGATACACTGTTGTACCATCGCCCTTCCTCTGTACTTTGGTATCAATTATCATATCATGTGAGAAGGCTGGACCAGAAAACACACACACAGAGTACACTTGTACTTTCATGAGTCCTTTCTGTGGTCTGATGGGCTTCAGCAGTACTGAGCTTGGAATGAGAGCACATGGCTGTGGGATGCACAGTGGTGGACCTCAGATCTTCATGCAGGTGTAGGACCTCATGCTAGGTCATGCAGAATATGTAATGTGGCAACCTACAGGACAACAGCCCTAGGATCACCCCGCAGCCTGGTGCCTGCCAAGATTTCTTCAAAACCATGGCACATTTAGATGACAAAGGAATTTGGCCTGAAAATTGTAGCGCAAGTTGTTCTTTCCACAGTGTCACAGAGTCAGGAAGACCATAACTGCTCTAGTATAGGAAATATCCACAGCAGAGCAGTAGATAGGCAGTGAAATGAAAGCATGATCCAATCTCATGCAGCTCAGTGTCACACCTACCCTGATCACCATCAAAACCATTTTGAAGAAGTCAAACTACAGAAGGAAGTCACTCTCCTGCATTCTCTGATTTCATTATGTTTCCAGCCACGTTATTCATTCCTTGTGATTTCTGCATTTCCCCAGTGCTTCAAAACACTGACCTTTCCTTTGGGGAAATACTCTTTTGAAATTCAATACCTGGTCTAACAATCATAGTAAATGAACTTTTCAGCTCATTTTTATTTTAAAAGTACAATCTCACTGGCAAGAGATGGTTTAGTAGTTTTAAACTGAGTTCTCAAAGGCATAAATTAATGTGGAAAAACATAAATACTTTAATTCTTTCAATCTGGGAATCTGCTCAGCCTGGGTTTTTCTGACTGGTTTTTCCAGGCTGTTGAATGGATACGATGATTATATTATAGTTTTATAAATAATGTGTGATAAGAAAAAGATGTAATTTAGGTGGAATGTGTGATAAGAAAAAGATGTAATTTAGGTGGAAAATGGAAATGCCGACCCTGAGATTTGTTCACTTGCTTAGAGCAGGGTGCTAATTATACCAAGGCTGTGGGTTTGATCTCCATACGAGCCTCTCAAGAGTTGGACTTAATAACACTTGTGGGTCCCTCTCAGCTCAGAATATTCTGTGCTTTACTGGAAGATGGGAGCTTCTTGGAGAACAGTTGCATTGAAGAACTGGGAGGAGAAACCTATCTTCTGAAAGAGGTTTGACTGTTCAAAAAATAGCAGATTAGATTTGACATTCCTGGAGATTTAAGAGAGCACAGGACTGCTGAGATCTGTACTTCCTCTCACTCTGTCTGCAGCTCAGTTTACAAGAATACATCATGCTTGCAAACATAATTCTTGCTTCTCTCTCCGCAAACATTTTGAGTATTTTTTTTTCACATATTATTTGTTTCTGTGTCCCTAATAATAAATGTGAGATTTCTTCTGAGCCTGGGAATAAGCTCCAGTGTCAGGTGTTTTCTGTGCTGCCTAGTAAGCTATGAGACAGTACACAAGTTTTATTGCTCTGTTGGATGTCCACCAAAATGGTATTATGATTTTACCTTTTAATTTTTTTTTTAGTTTATTTTGGGGGAATGGGTGATTAAAGGTTATGTTTTCCTTATTTTTTTCATGACTGAGGGCAATGATCCTTGCTGGTGTTACTCATATGATGCCACCAGCAATGCCTGCATGTGGCCCTTGAAAGAGGTTCATTTAAATGAAGGGTATTAAATGAGAGAAAAAGCTCAGGCACATGGTAATGCAACACATTTCTGACTTCAAATTCTAACCAGTAACAACACTGCTGGAGGCTTAATTTTATGGTTTCAAAAGCCACAAAATCTCTCATGTGAGTACAGGCAGGTATTACACCGTTGTTAGTTTTATTTATATTTACTTAGCCAAGCAAAGGATGACCTTGTTTGTTTACAAGAAAAACTGATCTGAGCACATGGATGTACGGGGAATGCATGACTGTAAGATTTAAAAGATACCATTTGAATTTTTTTCTTCCTTGAAATACCTGGCTTTGGGAGACTTTTCAATCAATGAGTGTCCCAGGACCCCAAAAAGGCGAACAGAAGTTTAAATGAGGAATATTTAAGTAGCAGGTTCTTCCTCCCATCTCACTTATCTTTCTTGTAAGGGCTTAAAACGTGGAAGAAAGAAATGTAATTTTGAGGTTTACTTTATTGTTAAAGAAAATTTTGCCGCTTAACACTGATGATTTAGAAACAATTTGAAATGGCACTCTTTTTATTTTTTCCTACAGCCAGACTGAAATACAAAAAACTAAGCCCGACAAGCTATGTGTAATTAATATAAATTTTGTCCTAAACCAGTAGAATCAAATTAAATATTATAACATTTAGCACTTCTGCAAAGATATATGCTATCAAATTTACAGTGCAATATAAATGTTCATAAAGAAGATTAGTAATTCAATTTTGAAACCCAGAAATAAAAATTAAAAATTAAATAAACCTAAAGTGAACATTGATTACAGTATTTTTTCTACCCCACTTAATTAATTCTGGTAAACCTAGGGTACTTAGGACTGCTATTTCAGGGTGGAAAGTTACTTATTCTAGGCTACTTCTAAACTGTATGAAAGCCATGGTTCTGGAGGGCAAAGTGGGGGTTCTTCAGTGCTAAGACCTGAACAGGGTAAAGAGGACCTCAAAGACCTTTTTGTACAAGTACTGGGCACTCTGGTGTAGGGGTTGTGTAATGAATTGGGCCCCACTGTAACCTCCTCTCATGGTGTCTTTATATTCTGATAGTACATTTGCTCTGCAGTTCAAAGGTGTAACAAAAGGTCATGTAGACCTACAGGAATTATCTTTAATCAGCTTCAGTGTTAATGGTGGTGTATCTCCAGCAGCACAGAGCTGAGCTGGTCAGTAATGACACAGAGTGCAGCACCTGGCAGATGCTCTGAACCCTATTCCACAGCTACACTCTTCACTTGAACTTACTAAATGAAGCACAGTTTGGGTGTGCACAAAACAGTCACTCTGGGTGTTTACGTGTACAGAAAAAGAACTGATTTGATCCACATGTCATATATGTTAAATTAATGTATCTTTTATGTCTTCTTTTCTTAAAAGAAAAAAAAAATTGAAAACCACATGTCAATTCCCTCAGTGTCAGGTATCAATGTTGGGGGAAGTGAATTGATCCTCAATCACCAATGTTTCCTTTTAAATCTTCAAATTATAAAGAAAAGATGAACCTTTCTGCTTGTTAGGAAAAAATCCTTTTGCCATTAAAGTTTGCCTAATATTCTAAAGTGAGCTCAGGGAAAGAGGCTGAATCTGAAGTAATTTTACTTCTCTGGGGCAATGAATCCAAAGAGGGAACCACTGCAATATTTGTGCCAAAAATATATGAGAAGCTGGTTAACCTCTGGTGTCACTTCATGTCATAATGGAAGGGACAAGTGAATCTGTACTTTTCAGACAAGTGTTCAGAAATGGGAAGAGAGTGGCAAATTCTGTGTCAGCATAACATGGTAGTAAGAACTGCAGCCAAATCTTCGGTGGCAGTTCAGATGTCCCTTTTGAGACGCAGCACATAGTCTCATGGTTGAAATACAAATACATATGGCCCTGATGCCTAGAGCTGTTGTTTTATCAATTACTTGAATGGGAATCACTACAATTTTGATTTAAGAATACCTTATGTCCACTTTGTATGTTTTGCAACTCATTAAAAAAAATCAGGTATTGCAGCATTAGACTCAGGGATTTAATTTTATTTTTTTTCACTGCACCATTTTTGTGACAATTATTTGGCTGAATTAAAACAGAGCTTTCCTAAAGACAATGAAATGCTCAAAGTGGCTGCCTGACAAGGTCATACATAGAGTAATAATTTGCATGGAGCTGGAAGAAGCACATGTCTTTCTAGGTCATAAACAAGCTTTGAGGATGCCAAAAATTATACAAGCAAAATAATTATAACTTGAATCAAACCAGCTTGTTTCTTTTAACCTTTCCACATATTCAGATAATTTATTGAACTCTGGGCATTGCAGTTAGAGCTCCAAAGAGCTTCTTTGTTCTGTTTTGCTGCACTCCACTGCATGAATGATCAGGGAATGTAGCAGTGCCCTTGATTCAGATGTTTACAAATCACAGACCTGTGGTATTTGACTATCTTATCAATACATGTGATACGGATAGGAACCTGTTCAGAGTCAAGGTAGCACAAAGAGATACTGCCCAAATTTCATTACTTCACAAGTTGCAGGGATGTCTTTCAAAAGCCATGAGGTATTGCCTTTTTTTTTAAAAAAAAAAAGAACATCCACCACCACCTACCTTCTTACATAAAATTACTACTACTTCTGATCATAAGGGTACACTACTATTCTTAACATGAGAAAGCAATTATAAATCAAATTTGTAACAGTTAAAGGCACTGAAAATACTTCATCTGACCCCAGCAAGATACTGCAGCAAATATTATGTGTAGGTGGCAAAGAAATATTTTTCTATTTTCTGTAGAATGTGATAATGAATTAGGTGGTATTTGATGACCATGGGACAATTAACTCTACCTTATGACTAATTCAATGAGTTGTTTGGTGTTGTTTTATTTGTGTTGATTTATTCTTTTAAGTTTATTTATGTATCTTTGAATTTAAAAAACCCGAATTATATGGTATGTTTGTACCCATGCCATATATAGCTGATAACATTACAGGTGTATGCTTCATAGAGAGTCTTGCCTGATTTAACTAACACATCAGCCTGGTGAAATGCTGGCCAAATCTGTAAGGAAGGTGTTTTCTCAGAACTGTCATGGTGGAGGAGACTCAGTGGAACATGTTTCTGCATTGGTGAAATCATGTGTGTCTTAGATAAATTACTTCATATACAATCTGTTTGGGCCGGGGCGGTAGTGAACTACTGCATGACTCAACTGTACCCTGACTACTGTGAGGCCATGATGCAGGACAGAAGGATTAACTTCAGGTTCCTACAAGGTTCTGAATGCCTGATGTGATATATGTACACCTGTTGAAAATCGGATTGTTGTCAAAATAATGTCTCTAACCCTTTGTCACAAAAATAAAACTCAGAGAATCTCTAACCAGGTCTTGTACCAAGAAAACATACATTAGGTTAGGTCTGGCAGACAGGCAAGGTATTGGAACTATATTGTTCTGTCATCACAGAAAGTGTATGGTGGTGCTGATGACATGAAGAATTCCAGGTCTGAGCATCAACTTTGCAGAGCTTTTTGTTTAATATTAATAAATGCATTTTCTTCAAAAATGTGAAGTTGTTCCATTAAGCTTACAGAGAAAATGTTCTGTGTACATCTGCAGGCAAGTAAGAAAAATTATGGAAGAGAAAACATGATTGCCTCTACTACCCAGAAGAGACAAAGGCTGAAGCATTCAACCATTAAAATAGTTCTGTGGTATAAAGGAGATTAGCTTGAAATCTCTTGTCAATAGACATATACATACAGGAAAGTAATTTAATGTGTCCTCATTTGTTAGTGTATTGAATTAGGCAGGGAATTTTGGCATTCACTGAGAGAAAGTAAATACTTTCCATGGCCTGATGGGAGTAGATTATTGATCAGTTGTACACATTTGTCTATAAAACAATGGTCCCAATCCTTTTGCTAAGGCAGATGAATTTAAAGTGAACATGCAGAATCGAGTCAGAAATGTGACAGTCCATCAATGTGATGGTGAGTTCTTTTCAGTTCAGGTTTGACTGGCAAAACAAGATGTGTAGGGTGGTCAAAGAAAGAAAAAATACCAACCTCTTGCTTATGAAAGGTCATTGAGGGCATGTTTGCAATATGTTCTACTGGGGAGCACAGAGATCTGTGAAACATGACGGTAGTGCTTTGCTGCAGAGATGACTGGGGAACAGTGGTTAAAATCCCTGCTTATAATAAAATCCATGTTATAAATGATTATTTGGAACTTAGAAGTATTTCATACATTAATTAAAAATGAATATATATGTAACCAATTTTTTTTTCTAGGAGTATTTATGTATCTTAAGACATCAAGAATTTACCTAAGATAAGATTATTTGAAAATTCACATCAGAAAAATATTATTGATAAGTTGATATTATTTTTGATCTCATTATTTTAGATAATTTTTTTCAGGGAGAGAGGTTGACATTAAATAGAAACGACTTTTCACTTTTGGCTTCCTTGCCAAAAGATTGGTTGGTTATTTTAGATCTTCACAAAGAAATATTTTCCTCTGCATAGTACATATATACCATACATGCACAGATCTGAATTTTCTGGATATCTACGTTTGTTAAAATTCCTACCATAGAGTAGGCAGCATTTGTGGGAGCAACTACCAAGCCTGAACTGACTTCATATACAGATATTTCATGGAGATTTTTGTTCTATCTACATCTCTATATATCTCTATATACTTTCAAGAATCCATTTATATATATGTATATGTATATGTATTCCTGAAAGTCAGCACGAGTATTCGGGCTTGGGTGCATACATCACTTTGATGAGCTGAACATACTGTATGGAGAACATAGGTCTCCAGGTAATTTTAATAGAGGGTAGAGTAGGTCAGTGTAAGATTTAACATTTTGTAAGAGTCAGCTTCAGCTGCTGTTCTCCAAATAAAGGAGAGCTGGTAACTGCTTTGTCCTGTTAACAATCCAAGAGAATCTCTGTTACCCTTTTGCTCGACAAGTTATTGAATCTCCTGGAAGGCTGTGATTTATTCCTCTCTTGCTGCTGGCTCATTACTCATGGCTGCGTGGATCACACCCGTCCCCTCCGCACTCTGGTGTGCAGGGGCTGAGGGTATCGATGGGGAGGCACGAACATAATGCTCACAGGCCATTATGGTTGGCAATATGTCAATTTATTATTTAAATCAGTTAACTTTTATACAGTTTAGTTTGTTTGGGACACATGCTTATAAGAAGGTGATTGGATAGCTCAGTCTGTGCACGCGTCTCATGTCCCCAGTTCATTGGACCTGATGTTCTGTCCACGCGATCTGAAATCATCCTTGGCATAGAAACCTCTTTCTAATTAATCTACTTTTAGGGTTTTACTAAATTTGCAGGTGTTTCATTATCTTCAGTTTCTCAAGGTTTTCTTTCTATAAACCTATTATGTTCTCAAACCTTATAGTTAGACACCCAGCTAACAAGTATAAGCATCACATATTTTCACACAGTCTGTAAGTATAAACAATACACGCTTGACACTTCCATGGCAAGCAAGGCCTACAGAGTGCAGGAAAAATTGTTCACAGAAATCTCTCTGTCCCGGTGACATGAGGGGTAGAAGGTCCCAGACAGGAGCAGAGCCAGGGTCACCAGGGAACAAACAGCCCTGAGCGTTGGGCACCTTCTGGAAATGGGACTTCGGTTGTGGGTGTGCCAGACTCAGCACAGCCTATGGACAGGAGGGACAGGGCTGTGGCAGGGCTGGAGACGTGTCCTATGGCCCCATTAGGGCAGGGAGTGATGATCCCAGGGGCTGGAATGGGGTCCCAGGCTGTGGACAGGGTAGGGGGAGCTCCAGAGGCAGGCAGGGATGGTAGGGCCCCTGTGTGCACTCTGGCACTGACAGCAAATGTAGTAGCTATTTTGGGGCAATATCTGCTGCCCATGTTCCGTGGAAATCCTAGTCTGCATGACAGTGCAAAGGAAGTATCTCAAGTTCTTACATGAGGTGAAATAAGAATCTTCTCCTGAGTAAAAACTGCTGGAGTAGGAGCAAAACAAGTGGGAAATAAATGCAATGATATCTCACCTAAACAGCTGATCGAAAAACAACCATACTCCCAAAATCTATCATTTCTCCATTACCTGATCAAGCTCTCCCTGAGTTTTCCCTTCTCATCTGAAAGTGACTCTCCTAACATATGCATTAAAATTAATTGACTTGATCTTACAATTCTTTGGCAGAAAAAGGTCCTAATATATTCAACTACTTCTACTTTAATATTATCTACTTCACTATGCATATGACAAATTCTTGAGAGGTTTTAAATATGACCTTTTAAAAATACTGCTATCCATTTTACCACAGCTTTCCACTTTGGAAAAAACTGAACTTTCAGTGAGTAAAACAGACACAGGATTTCTTTGTGTGATGAACCTCAGGACCATTAATATAGAATGAAAACACGGTTTCAAAGAAAATGAAAGATGTGAATTAATGATTGGGCATCTTTATTCAGAATTCAAGTGTTTGCAATTTTTTTTTCCGCTAATTTCAGTTGGGAAGTGAATTAAACTACTCACCCAGGTTTAATGCAATTTAACTAACAAATGTTCAACCCCAAACATTAACATATGTTCATACCATGGGAAAAGTTCTTCTTAGTAAAATTATTGGTGTTTCAGTCACAAAATAAATTTTTTTTTTGGAAATTGAATATTTCCAGTAAAATTGATTTACTAACTGAAAGCCTAGGTGAAAGAGTATCTACAGGATTTTCCAAATAAAAGAAAGGAAATTCCAAATCATATACATATGTATGTGTATATGTATAAATATTTAGAAACTCCTGTTCCAACACCTGTACTTTGATACATTCTGTGTCAGGCTGATTTTGAATATCTTAGGCTTTTTATTTTGTTAAACTCCCTATAATGTCACACAAAGAGACAGGGTACTTTCTGTACAGTTCTGTACTCTTTTCAGGGGCTATTCCTGTTTAAAGGATACAATAACTCAGGCATTATATGTTTATATATATAAATTTCACTCTTTTTCCTCAACATGATGCATTTCTCAGTATGGCTAACTATATACAAGGTTGCCCTTAGAAACTCTGTGAAATTTACTGTAGATAAATTTCACATAATTTTAGTGGACCAAAAGTATACATAGGGGGGTTGTTTTCTGCTGAAGCACACAAGAAAGTTGAAATGAACTTGAAAGTGATATGGGCTCTTGGCTTCATGAAACAAAATGAAACAAGATGTATAGATTGGTCCCTCCTGGATTGCTGGGTGTCATGCCTGGGTCAGTAAAGCTCAGAGCCTGAGTTTTTTACAGTAGTCATGAATTTGTGATTAGGTCGACAATGAGGTAGAGTGAAACATTGTGTGGGTCTGAGCAAATGGGTGTTCAGTTTCAGATTCCATCACCTATCCACCCCTCTAGGCCCTGGAAAAAGATAGTCCACCACTGAAGTTGCACTCGGTGACTTGATACTTTTATAAGGGAAACTTCCCTCAGGTTTATTTTGGTAATTTCCTTTGTTGGTATGGGTGGCACATTTTTCAATTACACTTAGGAGACTGGCAAGAGTAGAATGTTATGGTAACTTACGAACAAAAGATCTATATGTTGAAACACTGTAATAAGGTGTCTCCAGAGCCTTCCCTTCTCCGAGCAGAACAACCTCAGCTCTCTTAAAGGTGTATTCCAACCCTCTGACTATATTCATGGTTATCTTCTGGGCTGACTCCAACAAGTCTATGTCTTTCTTGTACTGGGGACTCCAGAGCTGGACACAGTACTCCAGGTGGGGTCTCAGGAGAGCAGAGTAGAGGGGCAGAATCCCCTCACCTGACTGCTGGCCACACTTCTTGTGATGCAGCCTTAGGTTGCAAATGCACATTGTTGGCTTCTACCCCCTTTTTCATCCACCAGTATTCCCAAATTCGTTCTTCAGGACTGCTCTTAATCCATTCAGCCCCCAGCTCCTTTAATATTGGGGATATTGGGGATTGCCCTGACCAAGGTGCAAGATCTTGCACTTGGCCTTGTTAAACTTCATGAAGATCACATGGGCCCTCTCCTCAAGCCTGACAATGTCCATTTGGATGACATCCCTTCTCTCTGCTCAGCTTGGTGTCATCTGCAAACTTGCTGAGGGTGCATGATTCCACTGTCTATGTCTATAGTTTTAGTCCCAATACAGACCCTTGAGGGACACCACTCATTATTGGACTCCGCTTGGACATTTGAGACATTGATTGTAATTGTCTGGATGCAGCCATCCAGGCAATTCCTTATCCATCTAAAAGTCCATCTGTGAAACTCATACCTTTCCAGTTTAACGATAGGAATGCTGTGGGGGACCATGGCCATAGAGAAATCCAAATAGAAGACATCCACAGCTCTTGTCCATTGACACTCCATTGTAGAAGGCCATTAGAAATGCTGGTATCTATTTACTTATTCAGTTGTTCTACTCCTTTCCTTAATGATAAGCAAAAGTGAAGAAGAATATCCTCTTCAGGGAATCCACTTTTACAACACAGAAAAACAAGAGACTTGGTGAGGTGGCACAGAGTTTGGCTACGATTTTCCTGACCTTGTTCCTCTCTGCAGCCAATGGGAGTTGAGTGCCTCAGTATGCCTTTGAAAATATCAGTATTACGGAAAATCTGTCATTGAAAATTACTTATGTCTGTTGTAACTTCATTAATCTGCAGAAGAACAGCTCCAATTTACTTACTAGAGGTTTGTTTCTTTTGCCCATCAGAACAGTTCCGTGGGAAATCAGTGTGAAAAACAGCAACCTGCTGTACCTGCATTTAAAGCCTTACTGATTATGAGAGTAGAGGGTACATTTTTTAAAACATCAGTATTCCACTGAAAGAGTTAGTGTAGACACTCTTACACCACCATGAGGGTTTTTTTAGCGGTAGCATTTCACCAAATGAGAAAAGGCTCTACTTCTGCTTTGGTATAACACTGTGTTAACAGTTTTACTATTTTAAATATATCAGAAGAGTTCAAACCCCCCCATTAACTATTAATCAGACTTATAATGGAATTGAAGACAGGAACACCTATGAACATGTCTTCTTAGGTGTTTGACTTTCTATGATATATAGGCTTGGAAAGTTACAAACTTCACTGCTTGTGATCTGAGTTGTGTGAACAAGAGCGGTGTCAATTCCTCAGGCCAAAGAGCTACATTAATGTGTCAGTATCCCAGAGTACCTTCCCCTTTTGCCATGGCTAAATGCCTTTTATATCAGAGATGATTTGCATGTAGCCATGAGCAAAGTTTTCCCTCTATGAGCCCTATGCAAAAATCCCACCATCATTCATGAAAGTGTTTCTACACAAAGTACCGAAGCATCATCACCTCCTCATCTCTGCTTGACAAACTGGTTTTGATCATGATCATACAAAGGGTGTACAGCAGAAGTATGCCCCAAGCCCATCCTTCCTCCCAGAGGTTCTCATACTATGGTGAAACACAGCTTTACAAGGTTCTGTGGGAAAATGCAGCTGTACTGCATCTGTCCTGAGGATCAGGAGACTGTTCCATAGTACCATGCTGCCATCCTGCATAAGTTCAAGAAATACTACAGACATTTCACTTAAAATTATTCCAAGAAATCCAACTGGTTTTAATAACAGCTAATGACAGTCATTCTGGTTCTGGTGACAGAGCTTTTTGTGTGTGACAAGCTAAAATTGGCTAAAGATGTGTGACAGCTGCTTGCAAACTCATTCAAACTGACAAACCTCTTGAAGTAACTGCCTGCATACACAGTGGTGAAGAGGTTCACTGCAAAAGCAATCACTTTTAATTGTAAGAATTTCAGTGGCTCTTAATTTTGTTTTGTACTGAGTCAGATTTCTTAAATCAAGAACAATTACAGTTTAGACTGTAAAGGTATGTCAGGTCTATCCCAGTTTTTCAGAGAAAACATTTTCTGGTAAATTTCTTTCTCTAGTTGCAACGTTCTCCTAAAATGTAACAGGGCTGTAATCATATATTTAAAGGCAATACTGATAATTATAAGGTCTTTAAGACTTGTTTCAAAAACTTGGATGTTGATTAATTATTGCTAATCGACTGTGAAGTTGTCTTGAAGAGGTTCAGGACATTTAAATTGGATTCTGTGGAAAAAAACCCCATGAAATAGTATTGCTTTGGACTCTTATTATTCATATTGGCATAGAGTTGAATTATCCATAAATTAAATGCAGAGAGAGATACTCTACAGAATAACACATATTCTGCACTTATTTTTGTGATTAATCACAACAAAAGTGCTAGTAATTTTAGGAAATACACAGATGTACACATGCAAACTTATAGGTGGAGAAAGTCTTGGGAACAGTAGGGTCTGTCATGTAGCATTCTATACATAAAAAATCATAACTAACAATAAAAAAGAAAAAACTCAAATGTAGTAGTGAGATGTAACAGATGGATCATAGGAATTGTTCAAGATACTGTAAATAAACCTATCCAAAATATTAAAGATTTTCTGGTTATTTTTAAAAAAGTTGAGTCAAAATCTGGACCAGAAACATAATGGCTACTGGGGTGATCAATAGATGGAAAGCCTTTTCATAAAAAGTTATTAAAAAAACTTTGCTTGTTTAGTCCATCGCATGAAGTCTCAGAGAGGATATGACTGCTCTGTAAAAATCCTTTATGGGAGAACATCAGGAAGGAAAAAACTATTTATGGTAAAGGACAGTGCTGACACAAGAATAAATGCATATAAACTAGCTAAGAATGCAATTAGGCTGGATATGAGGAGATTTTTAACCATGAGAGAAACAAAAATTGGGAACAGACTTCCAATTAGAATCATAAGGGTATAAAACCTAATTGACTTTAAGACAGAGAGCCATATTGGTTTATAAAAAGAATAATAAAATATGTGTTATTAAACAACCAGACTTCAGGAGTCAGTCTTGTGTTCCCTTATTGTTATGCATAGGCATATGTGTGGTTTACAAAGTGTGTAGAGCACTATTGTTTTTTTCTGCATTTTAAAAATTTCAAAGTCATTATCCACATGTAATTTTAATCCATTACTTCTGTGCCTGTGCCTTTCAAAATGAGTAGGATTCATTTTGACATGGTAAAAGTGATTAGTCATCAAAATAGTTTTATGAAATAACTAATCAAATGGGATGATGTGACTAGCACATTATCACCTTCCATTTGAAACCAAAGCTCACTTGTCACAACAGACAAAACTGCAAAACAGAGAGACAGGAACATTTGAGTTATAGAAACCCTCTTCTGATCAATGTTACGGTGAAAGACTAGATACTCATATTCAGTTGACATGTAGCAACCTTCCCCCTCCACTGAAAATATTTTGGATGCTAAAAAATTGAAATTATATCCTTATTAATGATAACTTTCTGAATATACATCAGGACAACTAAATCAACATTTTTTTCCTGAAATCTGTGATAATTAGGTGGATATCTGAGGAGGCAGGAAGGTTGAGACTACATTTGATAAACAACGTTTCTGTCAACAAGGGCATTAATTGTGGTGGGTATCTTTGACTTCAAAAAAATAGATTTTCCCGTTCCTGTTTATTATATTATTATATATTATATATTTATTATAATATTGCTATATCTTGAAATCTAAGGTTAATTGAGAAGTCCATCTTTAAAGCTTTTAATTAATCTCAGATTTTTTTTGAAACAAAAAACTCGCCTTCAGTGCTGTTATCTGCACTGCTCTTCTTCAAAGTCTTGCGTCAGTAATCCTACTTCATTATAGAAAGTAAAAAAAGTCATTATTGGAACTTATCTGGATTTTACACCTAACTGTGTAGTTCAAAAAATGGCACAGACCTGCATTTTTTTTGATTGAAACTACAATAAAAATATCAATACAAAACCTCTATGGACTTCAATTTAATAGAGCTGTAATTAAAGCTGTTTACACAGACTCAAACAAACAAAAAACTTCCTAGGTATAAGTAAAGGCTTCCAACATCCAACCAATAAGAAAAGAATAACAGAAGAAAGTCTGCTTTGCCTCTACTTCTGACCAAATCTGCAAGCTTTCCCACAGAGCTGCCAGATCAATAACCTCTGCATGCATGAGGAGATCTTGTAGCAGCTCTGTGAAATCAGTTCCACGCTTCATGGGAAATGCCCTTCTGACGATACCCTTTCCCTTAAAAGGCAATCAGTCTGATCAGTCACTGAGCTAATCTCACCCCTGTAAGTACATCCAAAGCAAATAAAACTTTCTTTAAGCAGGGTGTTCTGTGCTATCAAGAAATACATGGCTCACAGCTCCACACCTTGGAAACAGCTGGAAGACCATGAGGTAGCTAGCATGGGCTTTGCAGGCAAAAAAAGGTGTGCTGGACTCAGTTTGGTTTTTCCAGCACAGTGGAGTCTCATGTTTTGGTAGTCTAATTTGAAGAATGGCTGAGATAAAGATAACAAAGTCACATCTAAAATGAATACTTGACTGCTACCTGTGTTGAAACAGCAAAATGGACTCTGTATCCAGATCAAGGGCCAGCATGTGCTAAGGGATGGTGTCTAAAGCCATCCCTGGCGTGCATCCACCTGAGTTTAAGGTCCACAAGCTTTAAGTCAAACAGTCTAGGACTGCATCACCATTTTCTCTGCTTGTCATAATACACTCAAATGAATTTCAGCTTGTTTTTTAATCCTTGACCATTTCTTGCACAGACATGGGCCGAGGTGTGATCCACATAAATTGAGATGGAACACATAATTTTATTGAACATACACTTTGGAGTAGATGCTGCACCCTAGGCCTGCTGCATGGTCTCCACAGGTATGACAAGTAATGGAGCAGCTGAGTCATCCTACCTACACTACTCCTTGACTGGGGAGACTCCTATTTGAAACCTCAGCATATTTGCAAGCCTGTTGAGATAAGAATGATACTGTGATCAAGAACTTTTAGATAAACTTTAGTTTCAAAAAGCTTAAGTGCTTTGTATTAAATATAATATTTTCCATATTAACTGTTTCCTAATTTCCTTTTTTTTCCTGTAAATTATTTGGTAAAAGTGAAGGAGTTCTTGTAATAACCTCCATTGCATGAAAGCCTGAAAGAACAACACATTATGCTTTAATTACTGTCTTAGCTGAGGATTCAACAGCATTGGTTTCCATTAATAGAACCTGTACCTGGTGTCATCTCACATAGTCTTGGTGTCTGAATGTATTTTTGTTTTTAATTAGAATAGACTTGTGCTAATTTATTGATAAAATTAAGACTCAAAACTACTGTAGAGATAGATACAGTAAATTAAAGCTGATTTTAAAGATTATTTAATCAAGATGGGTCCAATTTTAAGACTGTGTTATCTTTACACAGTTGAAAGCTTCACTGATTGCATTCAGATGGCTTTAGATATGTGATGTCACATCAGACAGAGCCATAAGTAAACCAGTTTTCTCCATCAGAAAACACATTTCATGAAATTTTCAGGACATCATCATTCATTATATATTTCCTTTTGGTGCCTCCTCAAAATGCTCCACTTCAGACACTTAAAACACAATCAAGATCAAATAATCTCAGAAGTGTTTCCTTCCTAAGTGTACAGTCCCTGATTGTGCCCCAAGTAATGGACATATTAGTTTTATCCATTGATGTGGTCCTAAATTGTGTAAGTAAAATTATAAATGATACTGAAAATTGCTAACATGAAGGAAGGTAGAAATCCACTGCTACTCTACAAACTCTAAATTCCAAACATTTAGGTTTTCTTGCTGTGCCCCAGATTGAATACTACTTTTATAATTTCAGTGATGAGGATCTTAGTGGGTTGAAGCAGAGTAGTTGCTTTTGTACAACATTAGAGGCAGTGGTTTTTCTCAACAGAAGAATCCTTTTTCTCTTGTGTATAAATGCCACATGTTTCTACTTTACTGAAGAAGACATTGCTCATGCATCAACTTGCCAACATTTTTTATTATGTACTTTTTCCCAACACTTTGTGCAGGTAAATCAAAAGCAGATGAAATTCTGAGCACAGCTAGCTGCCTTCTATTAAGCATTATTTCAGATTTCTCAACACTTTGCAGGATCAAGAACATAGAGCATCAAAGCTGCCTCTGGCATGAAGAGTGAGAAATGGCCACCATGTAAGATTCCATGGAGGGTTTTTCTATCTCAAGACCCTTCTGCCATTTGCAGTCATTAGAATGTTCTAAAGCAGTGTGAGATTGAACCATGAGTTGGTGTTGCTGCATGATGAGAACTATTGGTCTAGTTGTTATTAAGGTCTGTAGCTAGCTGATCTCCAGTATGTAACAGATAAAGTACATGCCTCTCCTCTTGGGAAATAACATCAGTTACAGTATTGATTTTAATCTAGGGCTTTTGTATTGATAAAACACCATATTTCCAAACAAGCTTACCATGCTCTAATTGGTGTATGAAGCCAACATCTTTGAAATAGGGATCACTAAAGCTAGTCAATAGTTTCTGAACTGCAGTAAGGAAATTTATTTTTTAAAAAAATATTCACATTCCTGCCTCGATCTCAGAAGGGCAGTAACCCCTTACACGTTGCAGACTTTGTATATTGAGTACAAGATTAATAGTAATTACTTTATTCTAGCAACCAGATTATCTGCTAATACTTAGAAGTCTTCTGAATTGCAGCTCATGCTGTGTCACTCTCATGCTGAGAGGCTTTATTGTTGCTCTGGATAAGGATCATCCTCTTCATAGATTTCAACACGACAGACTGAAGATATAAGATGGTTCCCATACTTTATCTGGTATGGTATGATTTTGGTTGTGTCTCGGGAAACTGACTGGAAACATTCCTTTCCTTTAGAAGCGGCTGTTAATAACAGGTTTTTGGGGTTTGGTTGTTTTGGGTTATGGGTTGGTTTTTTTTTAATGTTTTGAAAAGCCCACGCTGTTTTGGCAACAAAATTGTCACCAATTGCTAAGAAATCCTTTGGCCCTGTTATTGTATGACAATGATCACAGTGCTACTTGTGCCAACTGAAACAATGTGACTGAAACTCAGGTCTAAACCAAGACATATTATCTAAGCATATACATGTAGGTGTCTATATGACACCTATGGCATTTAAGCTCCCTGATATAAGAGTTATAGACATCAGAGACCTACTCAGCTGTGGGAACAGAGCTCATACAGCATCTTACAAGATCTTACAAGTTCATCTTACAAGAAAAGTGGCATCTAATGCTTGATTCTGTTGTCCAAATAGAAGGTTGTCTAGGCAGAAGGTTGCAGGTTGCAGACTGTCATGCCTGCTACCACTGTAGGGATGTCTCAGACACCCCAAGTATTTAATCATTAGACATTTATGCTTAAGCAACTGAACACCTCTGACAGTGAGTGTCTACTTTATAACCTCCCCCGTCACCATTGCTGTAATGAGCACTGAAGTTGCTCAGGTGAAACTGTCCAGAGCTGGACTCTCTAGAAATCTCAGAGGTAATATCTATGAAAAGCCATTACTGAAGTATATCAGAACATGATCTTTTATTCAGCAGAAACGTGTTTTGAAAAACAAAGGTACCCAATTACCTTTAGAGCAGAAGGATGTTTGTATTCTTATGTAAGGATTAAGATGGGAGAAATGATAGGAGGGGGGGAGAGAGAATGGAGGATGTGGTGTGAGAAGGAAGGGAATAAAGGAAAACAGAATGGAAGCAAAAAAGACTAGAAATAACTCAAACGACCCTGCTGAAGCTGCTGTTACTCTTATCTTGTTTTTTAGATAAGTTGTGATAGTTCACTAAATATTTCAGGCAGATGGATTTTTCTAGCATTTGTTCCTGTTCCTACAGCTCTAAGCTGGAGTTAGAAAAATAATTCTGTGAACTGTGAGAAAGTTTGCAAAAGGTCCAACACATACCACTGATTTTGTTGCATACATGAAAGATGAGCTCTGAGGAGAGAACCTGGCCTTAAATGTAATATCTCAATCCCACTGCAATCAGTTGTGAATCTCCTCTGGATTTCACTGAGAACAGATTTGACCTTGAGAAAATAGTTCTGTGTGAGAAAAGGTCCATCACTTAATAGAGTGTTCTAGGCTATTTTATTCAAAAAATATTTGCTGTATTCATACTGCCCCAAAAACAAAAATTAACATTTTTTCCTTATTGTACTGTTTTAAATGTATATCCACACGGGAAAAAACATGTAGGAGCTGTGAATCACATTTCGAATCGAAGTCTTTAAAAGGTGGGGAAGGCTGAGCCTTCCTGGACCTGCTGCTAGCAGTTCTCATATTTCTGTAAAGTGTAATCAGTTATGGCATCAGCAGCACAAGAGCCGGATGTCAGTGCTGGCAAAGGAATTCCTGTTGTGCCTTATGACTGGCTAAGCACCTGAAGAGCAAAAGGAATCCTTTTGCTTTAAATATCTAACATTTATTTTAAAATTCAAACACGGAAGATGTTCTTCTCAGAACGCTAGTAAAACTGGTAGAAGTGTGGTTTCTGGTGTGTCACTGGGGATCCGTGTGACTTTTCTGCAGTACAGTACATTCAGGATTAATAAGAATGCTTTGCTATTTCAGGTCTTGTGAAGCAATTTTTTAGGGCCATCAATAACCTTGGTGATATTTTGTTTGTGCTGTCTGTAGGAAAAAGGGTACCTTTGAACGAAATACTGCATGGCCAAAGGCAAACCACAAAATGAAATCCAGGGGTTGAGGGAGATTTGAAGGAGGGTTCAGAAAGGGAAATCTGTGTATTTAACTTAAGAGGTGATGAAACATTCATCTAATTTATAAATCTTTGATGAGTGGACTTTTAAGGTAGACAAGGAGTGTGCAGGACAGTACTGAGAAGAACAGCTGAGAGCAGACAGAGTTATGCAGAGAAGAAAAAGGCTGTGATAAAGCATGAAAAAGGAAAACTTCCTTCCTTTGATTGAAGTCTACTTCCTTTGAGTATTGATCTGTAGAATAGTCTTCAAGGACAGCAACAGAAATATTACTATTTTGAACTCTTTATTAACATTACTTTATATTACAGTAGTGAGCAGACTCTGAAGGAGATCAAGGTCTTTTTTACTGAGCCATAGCTGAGAGCAAAATATGTCATGAGATAATCCGTGACTTGGAAATCTAATGAGATTGATAAAGCAGATAAAAAAAAAAGGAGAAAAGAAAAGTAAAGGCAGGAGAACTTTCCTAAGGTTACAACCCAAGTCAGTGATGGATTTATTTATTTATTACTCATTTAACTAATGAAATAAAACCATGATGGATGGACTTTAAAATTATAGCTGTGCACTAGGAGGAGATGAACTGAACAACCCTTTCACCTGAAAAACTCTCCCATTTGCTTTAATTATCTCACATGAACAGACAGAGTGCACAGTGGCATTTTGAGTGCATTGTAAGCATTATTAGCATTTACTTTGTAATCAGAACTGTGTTAGACATTAATGCTGAATATAGTAAGCTCCTCTTAACAACTTACAGCTACTAAATACATTTCCCTCATTGTTTCCTATTGCTGAAAAATGCATGAAATTGGAATAAAGAAAAAAGTCCCTCCAGTCAGAATTGTATAACTGTAGTCAAGGTACTGCAATAACCTCTGGTTTTATGTAGATTATCATGCATTTAATAAGCATACACTTATTTGGGAAGACCTTACGATGCTTAAAAATTTTTAGGAAGCTTGGGAAACCTTCATAGTCCTGCAGTTCTCCATGATTGCAGAGAGAAAATCTCTGTCTGGCGGGCTCTGTCTGATTGCCATGTTTGGCAATCAGAATTACTAGAAAACAGCACACTTTGATGCTGACTCTGGACTCTTAGAAACAATATTTATGTCAACAAATGCATTTTACCACATGTTAGAAAATGCTACTTGACATTCCTTGTTTTCTTTTCATGACAAAATATGGAATCACAGTCTTAGCAGTACACAAAAAATTGTATAAATACAGTTTTCAAATGCTGGAGGAAGATGTATTAAGTAATACACCTCATATTTTGTTGATGTTTTGCACTCATTAGATAGATGAGATAAAAAAATATTTAAGAGAAGATTTACATAGAAGAGAAATAACTTTAGCAGGCTCATATAGCCTTCTGGCAGAATAGTGCAATAACAGGATATAATTTCATGCACAAAAATATTGTGCAATTTATTTAAATAAATTAGTTTCTCAGCAAAAAATCATTACACATATACTTAACTTTATGTAGAAAAGTAGTTCTTGTTGGGCTTTGTTTTCATTTCCACTTCTTTACATTTTATATCCTTTTTGTTTCTTTTCTGCATCTAATTTTCCATTGTTTTCTCTGTCCTTTCAAAGAGCATTTGTTCCCTACACCTTCCATCCACCTTTCATGGCTTGCCTTTGTATGGCTCTTCCCAGAAAACTGGAAAGGAGATCTGCACAACAAAGAATCAGTGAGTTTAAAATGAAACAGTGTGCTAGTGGAGCATTCATCACACATTTATATGCCTATAATACCTACCCAAACCAAACCAAACAAAAAAACCAAGAAAAAAACAAAACAAAAAACCACAAAAACCCCAAACCAAACAAAAAACCCCACAACCCCTCCCATCCCCACCCCAAACCAACAAAACCCACAAACCCCCAAAACCAAACGAAAAATCTGTGTTCCATAATATCAGCTTTCAGGTTTTAAGACAGGTGAAGAAACACAGCAAACATATTGGGAGAATGAAACCCTTAAGTACAGATAAACTATCATTCAGCAGGATTGTCTCGAGTTTCTTGGGTACACAAACCTCATGGTTCCCTCTTTCCTTTTCTCACTGTATTTCCTTTCTTTTATTTGACTGCAGCTCTTGAAATATGCTTGACATTGTGCAGATACAGAGACACAGATTCTGTTACAATATTATGTGCAACCTAAAGAGATGAGAAGGAGAAGCAATCCTCCTGGTAAACCCTTGTCAGCGTTTCCTTTCTTCTCCCAGAGGATTTTTCCCGACTGTCCTTTCGCTCTAAGTGCAAAATGTCCCTGGACAGATGTTTAACGGTAATTTGCTTTCCTTCACCTCAGATCACCATCTGGCAGATTCTTCCTTGTTGAGCAAGACTCCACGAGAGAGGACAAAGAGTCAGATGGGAACTGGCACACCGATGGTTCTGCCCAAAAGGCAGGGACTCACCCACCCTTCTCTTCTGTGTTCCTCCCTCACTGTTTCCTATGCTTGTGACCACCTTCGTCCATTGCTTCATTCTTCCACGTCTCAGAGCATCTGTAGATTTGCCATTTTTTCCTTTTCCTCTTCTTTTGTAGCTTTCACATCTGACATGAAGCTATTTTGTTTCCACTTTTGATTACATTTTCTTTTCTCCTGTCTCTAGCTGCAGGCTCGTGTGATGCTGGTGAATCCTGCAGCACCTTTTCTCAGAGGAGTTCAGAATTCAGTATGAGAAAACACAGACAACCCTATAGTTTGGCAGCTGACAGCAACCACAGCATGTGTCACTTGCCTAAATTGTCTCCAGTTCTGATTGGGGGCTACATTTAGCAGTGATCAGTTTTTGGTAATTGTAACTGAGCCTTTTTAAAACCATGTGGGTAGTCTTTCCTTTCCAGTGCTTGTGGCTGCAGATGAAACATTTTCCCTAATAAAATATTATTTCATAATAAATTATGAAAAATTTAAAATAGGAGAACTAGGACTTTCAGAAAAATCCACAAATACTACAAAACTGCATTATAAAATCTGAGGAGCTTGTGACACAGAACAGGGTGCAGAAGAACTGTCAGCCAATACTGCAGTTCCAGCTGCATGTACTTGAGAACTGGAGTTCAGGGAGATTAATCCCTCATCAGAAACACATACTCTTTATACCTCCTACAAGTGGTTGAGCCTAATAAAAGGTATTGACATCTCTGAAAAGACAGCAAATGTACAGAAGGGAAGTTAAAGAGCACTTACATGTCTGTGCATAAGGACTGCAGCTGATATGTCTGCAGTACCTTAAGTCCATCTGGCTTAGATATCAATAGCAGAATATTCACAGCAACGTGGCCTTTGGCGAATGGTTACATGGTTATACAGCTGCATATAACACAGCCTCAGGCATCATTGCTCTTGGTACCTAAAACAGCTAACAGAGCTAGTTATCTCTCTCTGTGCTATAGTCATGTTGCCTGAAAGAAGTCATCCATCAGAAAGTGCTCAATGTGTCACATGGATCTTCAGCGGACTCTTGGAAGTGCCAGCCACTGTTCTACTAGACATCTACTCCTCCTCACTAGTCCGAACTAGGATCCATGGGCATCAGGGAGGCTGAAGTGGGACAGCCCTTTCCCCCACCCCTTCTTTGTTTAGGATGGAAATTACACTTTGCTGTTGTTGCTTCATGGGGCAGTGGTGTGCAACAGTATGAAGGGAAACACTGTATGAGGACAGGTAGCAATTCCAGTACCTTATACTTTGCGATTTAGCTGTACAGAAACTGTCCTTTTTGGGTGATCCACCAAAATGCAGAAAACTTGTAAAATATGGTGCTGTCTCAAGATTATTTATGTGCAAACTCAGAAGGAATGTGACAAGCTCCATTGGGAAAGAGTAAAACTAGGTAAACAGGTAACACCACTGGAGATGAAATTGAACCTTGACAAGCACAATATAAAGCACATTGTAAGGAATTATTTAAGTTATAAGTACACACAGATGGTCCCTGAATTAGCTGAAGTCTCATGTAATAAAGAATTGGATTTTGCAGCAAACAGCTCCCAGTCTGCTCAGAGAATGGGAAAGCAAAAGCATTTAGCTACATTAAGGAAGAGAGAAAATGTGTTCAAAATCAGTGCTTGTACATATATGTCAACATATGACATTGGTTTCTAGAGTGTTTAAATAGTGTAAACTGGCAATCATACTATTTTTTCGCATCACCTAAAGTGAGATTACAATGTCTGTATGTAATTAATTTCATGGAAATAAGGGGGAACTTACTTGTCAGCATCTGTAAGCACCAACATGCTTGTTCCCAACCCCTATCAGTAGAAAATGCATTGAGAAAATAATTTTAATTTAACAGTCCAGTTTTGCAGGTCTAGACTTTGGGCTGCCCTGTACAGAGGAGTGTCTGGGTATAATTCAGACCATTCCCTTTTGGAGCTCCCTGTCCCACTGGTTCAGGCAGCTCCTCAATGGGTGCATGCAAGTGCCCTGTTAGGAAATATTTGCTTTACATAGGCCAGAGAGACAGGTGCCATCTTTAAGCTTTTGCAAATTTTCTTCTGAGAGGTGACTTTCCGTGTTTATATAGGACTCCCGAGTATTTAGGGTAGATGCAATGAATCAATCTTTTGGAGTAAACACTTGTTGTTTGTACATCTGTAGACAGTAATTTGAACACTACAGAGTTCATGTCCTGGTGAATCAGCAATATGTGGCTCAGTATCACTGAAGATCTGAACACAGTAAAAACCCTGAGTTTTAAATAAGGTTCTTTTAATACTGGAATTCTTCTCAAGGAAGCACATTTCAAAGGATCAGAGCTACTGTGAAAGCAGAAAAGTTGTGGCCAGTGAATGACTGCAGACACAGAAGACCTAGATATAGCTGAAATATTAACAGAAGACCATCATGGCTCAGGACTAAATGACAAATATGATTCATCATGACTGAGGGATCAATTTTAATCAAAAATCCATTCAAATCAATAATCACAACTAAAACTAAACAGAGAATGTATGAAAATAATTACTACTATGCAGTACATGTATAAATAAAGATGTGCGCTCCTTTTCTGAAATCACAGGTTTATTTTCGTAAGTGCTTCAAATCTACAAGGTTAATCTGTAGTAAAGTATCACTAATAGCTTTCAAATAGGAATAGTTAGACAAAATAATAGTAAGCTGCACCATAGGTCTCTATTTGAAAAGTAAATTTAAGCCCCACCACATCTAAATTCCCTCACTAGTGCATTTACTACCCAGTAATTCTCAAGTTAGCTGAGCTAATGTTCCAATAAAACATCCAGGCACAGTGAAGCTGAAAAGCATACACAGCACAAAGAATTTTTTAAATAATAAAAAATGGTATCACCTGCAATTAAAAATAGAAGATGTAATTTAACTATTCATACAGATGTGGTATATGGTAGCAGACACCTGTATCTGTACAGCTTAAGTCCAGGAAGGCCAAAAAGCCACAAGTAACACCATTTGGCATGGCAGCTCCACAGAACCATGTATGGAAAGGATCTTCATTGTCGGGGTGATGTGCTGCTTTTCAGTAATCTCACATTTTTATGACATTACAAGATTACTTCTCAGGAGCCTCGATGAGTTTGCTTTGATATTTTAAAGAGATTAAACATTAGGATTTCTATTTCCTTGGAAATAGAATTTTTTTGCCCAGAAATAACTCTATATACTGCTTTCTGCCCATTACAATAGTGCCTTCATAGCTCCACATTTGCAGTTAAAATTCTTTCTGATGTAATCTCAAGGAACACTGATTTTATATTAACTTAAATGGGTCCTGCTAAATATATATAAATACTATTTTGCCTCCCCAGGACTGTGTGTTATTTGCAGCATGACTGCAAACATATTTTCAGAAATAAAAACAGAAAATTGTGTGTTGTGTGAATGGGGAGGAAAATGCTGTTATCCATTAATCATGTGCTTCATGCTGTATATCAGCTGGTAAAACTTGCATAAATCAGGCAGCTGAAAATTATATCAGCCTGAATTTTCTTTTGTTTATTAACGCACATACACATGGAAAAAAATTAAAATAGAATAAGTCCAAACCCAAGATACTGATAGAAACACAGAAAAATGAATACCAAAACATAGCAAAGGTTCAGCTCAGCAAGCTTGCTGATGAGCTCAGCAATTCAGGTGCTCAAATATACTTTTGCTTCCAACATTTCACACCCTTCTAATTTCTTACACTTCCATCCCCTATTAGAAAAAAAAACGCATTGGGACAGAAAATGAGGTTTTCAGGGCCTGAGCAGCCACTCACCTTTGCTGGGGAAATGATAAACACAGGGTAGACTTCTCCTACGCATACAAAAAGGCACAGTCTTGCTCACAGAAGTACTCCTTAACTTGAACAGTAGCAACTTGACTTCAGAAGTAGGACTTGTGAGTGATTGAGTTCTGATGGGCTTTGGAAGAAAAATAAGTGAGCAGAACCTCTTTTTTTAATCTCTGTTATTGGGAGGGGTTTGCCTTTATAACAGGTCAGCATATAATCACCATGTTGGAGGCTTATGCAGGGTGACTATAGCCTGGTGCAATGCAGTCAGTATGAATCTATAACTAATAAAGCAGTAGAGAAACACAGCCCATGCATTTGGACATTCCTGGTGTGTCATGTCCAAACAGGCAGCGCTCCATTCGTTTTCCCTGTACTCAGAGCCAGGCGACCACAGGGCTGCTCTGATCTGTTGGCCTTGGCTGTGAACACTCCATGGGTGTCCAGCTGTGTGTCTAAATGGTTTCTCGACCAGAGATGGTTTGTGCTGCTCTTGCCAGTGAATGCAAACACTACAATGGTACCATCACTGCCTAACTCCATCTCTCCCTTCTCTTTTATCGATACTGATGGGGAAAGGCAGCAGTCGGCTTCCTTCTGAACCTTGGCCTACAAACACTCTGTCATCTGAAGTAAATTTTTCCTGCTTCCCAGCCTTGCCTTACTGCTTTTTGGTTACCTTCGTCTCTCCTAGAGAGAAGGGGCAGCCAGCAATGATCCCACTTGCTACCTTTGAAACCACAGTGCTGCAGGAAAGAGACATCCTCTAATCGCTCCGGTATTCCTAGGCTTGTGAATACACAGCCCAGTTCCAGAGGATGATTCTGTTTGTTAAATGAAGTGTTACAAAAGAGAAAAACATTATCTGACATGGCAAAAAATAAAGGAAGCCTTTCCAAAGTTAAATTATGTAAACTGGGGACTATATGCATTAAATACACAGAAGGGTCTAGGAGGAACTGCAGGATAGAGAGTTTTGACAATCTCTATAAGTGCTTTCATCTAGAAATGAGAATCTGTGACTGCATATAGTTGGCTGAGCATAAAACTCCAACAGCCACAGTACTCACTTGCAGTGGCACTTAAAGACAAAAGGGAAAGGCAAAACTGCCTAAAATAAAGTTACTTGTATAAGCTAGAACATGGCACTGTGGGAGGAAAAATGAAAACCTCAACCAACTCAACACAATGCCAACAAAAATATGATTTAGTCCATATTTTAGATGAATAAATGCAACAATAGATGAATTGGTCCTTTGATGCAAAATAGCATGTAGAAAAATAAAATTAAATAATGCTACTGTTGAATAGTTCTCTAACCTTTAAAATTGCATAAAAATGAATAAAAACACTTGATAATATGGAATACACCAACTTTGTCCGTTAGAAGATCTAAGGAAGGTACATCAACGTTTATGTAAGAAAAGGAGATTGGGGATCCTTTGTGATGTGATTGGTTTACATGCTTACTTTTTTTTTTTGTCCTACATTATGTTTGAAGATGAAAAGATTTGCCTGAAACCCGTGACAGGAAATGACTGTGCTCAGGCCTGCCCACTTGTATGGAGCTGAGATACCTTTACTTGTTTCTTTAAATGTACTCTTAGAAACATGCATTGCCAAGATTCTTCTGTTTACTACTTTCCAATAGGGATGTGTAGGTCCTCAAAAATGCTTATAATAATGAGGAATAAGGAAGCCATGTCCATCTATGGAATGTGGATAAAAAATCTTTTCCCCTTCTGCTTCTGTTGGTGACCCTGGGTTTTGTTCTCTGGATGCTACCAGATTATTGCCTTTAGTACTGATGCTATTTAATATACTCAAGCTACCAGCAGATTTTGGTTCTTTCCATGCCAAGTCACATAAATTCAGCTACTATGCCCAAAAGATAAAACTACTTGTACATTTTTCACCAGATAGCACTTCTGGGATCCATTAATATGGAATATGATTCTATTCTCCATTAATGCTGAAGGGCTTATTAGAAATTGGACTCATACACTAGCAGACACTGAACTTTTCCTTTCAAAAAGAAAGTTTATTATTAAGACCTTAACATTAGAAGTTAAAAGTATTTATAATGTTCTTTTGAATCACTCTTTTATAAAGTTTTCCTGAGTTGCTGACACAGAACATCACATCCAGAAAAGCAACTTAGCTGATTAAGAAATATAATAACATTCACTCTTTCTTTTTGTATGTCATGGCTTTTAATTGATGATCACTTTTAGATTTCCTTTTTCACCTGGTATTATTTATGTGTAGAATTTTGTTATATTTCAATAAAGTTACTATGTTTGGAATTTTTTTCCTGATTGAGTTCCACCAGCTGTGAGCTGGAATGTGAGCTGCTTTAAGACAAACATTTGCTTCGTTTTTGAAAAATTTCTCAAGAATATAAAATGTTACATAGATGTTAGCAGAGAAAAGATTATTGAAAAAAATGTAAGAATAGATAACATTATATGAAATATCAGTATTGTGTTAAAGAGATAACTGTGAAATAATTTCAGGTTGATTTCTGATGCTAAAAATTGAACAAAAAATGACAAAAAATATTAGTTTTGTGATTGATTTTAACATTTACATTGTTTTTTAATGTTATCAAGAAGTTTCTGTAGATAAAAAATGGGAAGAAAAACTCAGAATTTTACAGGCAGTTCACCAAAATGCTAATACAAAAACGTTCAACACTATTGTCTGTGACATAATATAAAGACAGTGAAGCAGAACAGTTGATATGTATTTGTAAAAATGAGGGGGCTTTTAACAAAAGTTAGAGAATGAACTTGAATAATGGTGATAACGACACATTCCCAACAAAGTCAGAACAATAATCAAATAGAGCAGTGGTTTTTAACGGTAACAGCATTTATGAGTTAGAGCTGAATGCCCTGAAGTTGAATATATGGTTTTGCTCATGTTAGTTGAATTCAACTTCTTGCAGGATTATCCAAGCTCTTACTAGGACCCATAAGAAAGCTAACATTTGTCATGCAAAATAAAATTAATGTGGTGTTTCACTTGAAGAGCTGAGTTCCTTTGTAAGGTTCAAGAAAATGGTCCTTGTAGAAATGCAGTGACTGGGGAACTCCAGTTGACTAAGCACTGAGATGCAGGACTTCTTTCCAAGGCGCTGATTTAGAAGGGGCCAATGGGCTTTGTATTCTGTAACATCTATGAGTAGCCCTTTTAGTAGCTCTGTAAAGTTGTGATATCATAATGAAACCAGTGAGAACCCCTTCCATAGTACCTTCCTCATACATGGATAGTGTTTGTGTTCTCAAAGTCTGGGAGATAGAGTGCCTATGTATAACTCTGCAAAGTTTAATTTTCCTTGTTTTTTTCTTGAATGTTTATTTTTACAATACACTGTTTCAGGGAAGGCAGTTAGTATTGTAAATATTCCGTCTATATATCCACATTCTTGTTTTTTTTATAAATCCTTTACATTATCACATTATTTACTCTCTTATGTCTCACAAAAGGTTATTTACATGGTCAGAGTATTAGCATCAGAATATGCATCTTTTACAGCAACAGAAAAGGAAAAAGCATTTTGCCATATATATCTAAGATTTGTATGAGGCCCTGAAGACATATAGATGTATTGTTCTCTATGGACAAATATGCTGTGGAGATAGATCCAGTTTTCTGTGAGTAGGCAGTGAAATCAGTCACCATACAAGTTATAATGGCATCGGGATCCTTGAACAAAACAGAAGTCTGTTGAGGAAGGAAATCCTCGAGGCTGAGGCTATCTGTTCCATCCTTGCATTGTCAGGGCATCATTAAACTCAGAGCATTACTATTCAAAGTAGATCTATATAAAAAGGAAAATGAGTTCTCTTGAGAAAATTACAGTAATGGCACAACTGCAAACTGTGCGAGTGCAGAGGATGAAATGCAGAAAGAGATTGCTGTGGCTGGATCATGAGCTGGCAATATAGGAAGGAAGTGTGGAGATGGGCAAATTAAGCCGGGGGCAGATAAGCGCAGATAAGCATCCATGGGCAACAGCAGTAAGCACCAAAAAAAGTACAAAATGAGGTGCTGTTTGCAAGAGGCACTAAGATGAACAAAAAAACATTCTGTAAGTGACTTAAGAACGATAGAAGAATGCAGGGAAGAGTTGGGTCAGCTACTGAGTTGGGAAGATCACCACACATCAATATATCAAGGTGGCACAAGTGGTGTTTTTAAAAGTAGTCTTCAGAAACCTTAGTCAGCTGTGGTCAGACAGATAACATAATTAGGACAGGAAAAAAAGTAAACTCAAACTATGCCAAAAATATATATATATTAAAGAGTACTTACATTTGGTAGACATTTGAAATTGCTGAGTGTTTGAACTGTGAAATGTGAAATGGGAAGCATCACAGTCAGTCAGGTTTCACACACTAGGTCATTTTTCTTATGTTTCTTACATTTACTTCAACATTTGGAAAAATAGAGGATCACATAAAAAACCTATATATTTTGTGTAAAAATGGCAGGGAAAGTAGCACGCAGTATGTCATTTCCAGCCATGAATATTTTGTGAACTCCCTGTCACTCCATCTCAGAGAGGATTTAGTAGAACAAAACTGATCAAAAGTTTGAACAACTTTTATAAAATAAGGTGAGTAATAGAGCAGAACAATTAGATTGGAAAAGAAATGATTTAGGCATTTTGGAAAAAAGTCTATAAATTCCTGAAGAAAGTGAATAGGAATTGATTATTCACTGTTTCTCGCAATCCCACAACAGCAGGGTAGTCAAGAAAATAATGTTTAATGGGTTTAAAACAATAAAAGGAGAGCCATTTTCAGAGTACATCACTGAACTGTGGAACATATTGACATAATGCACTGTGGAGACCAAATGGGACCGGTTAAATTCATGGAGGGTTTACCTATCAGTGACTAAGGAGAGTTGTAGAGAATCTAGAGAGGAAAAACAAATATGATCAGGGGTCTTGAAAAGTTGACCTAAGAAAAATTGGAGATATTACTGTTGTTTATGCCCCTGTTCTTGTTATGTAAGAAATGCCTGGTAAGAGACGGGATTATTTCAGATAACCCTTTTAACGTGTTTTTTAAAAAATATTTTCTGTGTCCTTCTAGTTAAGTATGATAGTGGACTCAATACAGAGTCATGATGGACTTTGCTAGAATTTTTTTTTTTTTAATTTACATAATTTATTTTTTGTTTCCTATCCAGTTCTTTGGCTATGAAAATCTATTTGCCTTTTATTCTAAAGACATTTTTCTCATGATATTAAATATGAATATTGAATCCCCTTTATCCAAAACTTTTATCTTAATTTACTTCTCATTTAAAAAATTCAGCACTACCTTTTTGTAGCATTCATATAGTTTATCAGTTTCTTTTGATGCGAGTAATAAGAACTCATAACGGTCTAGGATACACTGTACATACTTAGCTCTTCACCTCTGAGTGTAGCAGAAGTGTGAGAGGAATAGGTAGAAATCTAAGCAATCATAGATCCAGGACACATAACCTGCAAGGAGAGGCTGAATAAAGTAGAACTGTTTAGCATAGTGGAGATATAATGGAAATGTAGTAAAAAACCCCTGAGAGTCTGTTAACACTCTTTAAATATATGAAAAGTTACTGCAAAGAGAAAAGCTGTTCTCTGTATCCCAGATGAAGAAGAATAACATGTAGGTTGGGTGTTAGGGGAAGGGTTTTCGTGGTAATATAGCAAAAGAGTGGAATGCATTGCTTGAAGAGTTCAGACTTTTCTACAACTGGAAATGTATTTTTGGGATCACACTAGAATTACCGCTGCTGAAGGGGCACAGAGTCACTCCTGAGGATTTCTCTGGGATTCTACAGGCAAAAGTTATTGAAGCCTTCCTTCATTAAGCTGTGGGAGGAATTCTGTGAATTCTTTTACTTTTTCTTTAGGGGGGGATTTTTTTTTTTTTCTTGCAAGCCTTCTGGCTATTCTCTTTTTTCAGAGGAAAGAGGAAACACTGCTAAGTGATCACAGGGACCATGACCTTCTTTCTGTAAAAGTTAATAGAATTTTTGTTTTTTCAGAAGAAGTAGAACCAGAAGCTGAGGTAGCAAGTTTTGAACTTACAGCTGTGAGGAGCACTGAACACTATCTAAAAGAAAAACTGGAATGAATGTGAAGATCAAGTGGACCAATTAAAATCAATCTTGATCTTTTTGTTTCTGGTCTTACAAGATGTTCAACTGTTTCTTTGGTTACACTGCCTCAGCTTATCTGAGAAATAGGGAAGATCAGAGTTTGGTGGCACCTTTGTCTGCAGGAAAGGTAGTTTCCATCCAGACCAGCCTGGGAGCCTGGGTAACAGCCCCTGGATTAAAAAAGCAGTAGATGGTGTTGGCTAGCAATGTGTTTTGCATTAAACATAGGAAGTTTAAACCTTTTTCTATTGATTTTGGAAATGATTCAAAAGAACTCCTTAATCATAAACATTCCCTTTTTTCTGACTCTAATTCATAAAATGCTTTTAATATTATGGGCCATGAATTAATCAGTATCCAACCTTATTTATTATTAATAACCAAGAGGATTATTTTTGTAACAGCAGGCTCATTATCGTGTTACTTGATACAAATTTCCAGTGTAGCCTTGTCAAAAGCAGCAAGCAGTGATGAGGATTTTTCTTAAGTTATGGATCTGAAGACATATTTCAGCTAAAATTTTGCTGTTTTAACAAGCACCTTCTTCTAACGAATAACTTAGGCAGAGACTGCATCTGGTGTTCTCATGGGATTTTAAATAAGAGCAGTCAAATCACCTGTAAAAATATAATTTTCAGTCTAATTTCCAGATTAAAATTCAAAATGCACAGCCTGTAAAGCCCTGAAAAGCTAAGATATTTTTTAGAGTTCTTAAATTTTACTTCTGAATGCGCAGAATTCAGGGGTCTGAAACATCCTAAGATACTGCAAGGAAGATTGCTGCAAATTTTTTAGGTATGACCTGGTTCTGTTGTTGCTGCAACAAACATTTAAACAATTTGGACTGAGATTTGTGAAGTTACCATTCTAAAAAAAAAAGTGAGTCACACAGTATTATTTCAGTGATATAGAGCATTTGCTAAAGAAGAACAACTGAATTGCTTTGCTGCAGCAAATAGATATGCAAACTACTATATAAACTTCATGCAGATCTATATTTTAAACTCCAGTCAACATTTAATTCCAAGCTTGTCTTTTGTTTGAATTGGTAGTTGAGCGAATGCCTTTATTGTCTTGGAAATCCACATTCCTGAAATACAGAAGATACAAGCAAACATATTTCTACTTAGACAAAAAGTATTGATTGCTGTAAGCAGATACATCTCCTTTCCTGTATATACCTGCAACATCAATGTTTGTGGACACCGACTCCCCTAGATTTCATTACAAATGGTGGGGAGAAACGGGCCAACTTGTCAGTTGGGTCTTTGGGCTAATCAGAATCCTCTATGTCACATTAACCTAGTCTATCCTCAGAAAAAGTCAGCAGTGGAGTTTCCACAAACTCCTCAACCAATGAGTGTTTCACTTCTCTTGCCATTAAACATTGTCATTACACTTAACCTGAATATATCATACTCCAGCTTAAACACATAATTCTTGTCTGACATACCTTATTTGAGGTCTAAAGACTAAAAGCCTAAAATACAAACCTGAAGGTAGAAGTAGAAGTGGGAACTGCATCTAAAAGCAAGTGCTATGAGTGTCAGCTGTACCTAAAAATCTGTGTTGCAATGTCAACGTTCCAATCTGTCTCCAGTATGTCTATGTGTATACATGCAAGTTCTGCGACCTTAATTCTGCAAGGTTTTGCATAGAATACCAAAAAGCCCTAAGGTTTTTCTGCAGGACTAATTTAGAGTCAGGTTGCACAGGTCATGGTAAATGCTGAATACAACTCTCTGCAACATGAAGTCTGTGCCCACTACGTGCATATGTAGCTCACTTTGAGGAATGGGACTGAGCAGACATGACCAAAGAAGTTTTTAAATAGATGGACTTGTGCTTCAGACCTCAGTATGGTGATGAGGCACTTACTGATGCATAAGTGTCCCACTTGTGCTGCCTGGCTCTTACTAATGCAAGATCAGTAACTCTCTCCTCTATTTCTCTTGTGCTCCTCAACTTTTATCTTGTATTTCCATGCAGTGTTTTGATTTCTGCACTCTTCAGATAAAAACAAATGCTTTTATGTCTATAATGAATCACAATCACATGAGCAGCCTTATGGGAACAGACTATTAAAATAAAACAGCATTATTACGAAAACATAGGGATGTTAATGACATGAAGTACTAATTATTTGCAGAATATTCACTAAGTAGCTACCAGAAATTTTGGAAAATAAATTTCTCTAGATGTGATGTTTTTCACCAGCTTTCATAGTTTCCATTGTATTTGAATCTCAAACAACAGCATTTAGTGATAAGCTGTCAAAATATCCTCCTTGAAAATGATTCAGAGTGACTGTGAGGTAAGACATGTCTAATGGCTCTCCTACTGGTTCAGCAAGCCCACACTCAAGGTCTTTGACAGGCTTTCCACTAACTTTGCTAGATACCAGAAGAAGTGGACAAAAATAAATGCTTCTGTATTCTTTGACTCAACTTCAAACTAGATTCACTGATATTGTAGAGCTGCCTACCAAAATAATGGTTGCAACAACAGCAAAGACAGTTAATCAACTCTGAAGTCCGGTCTTGAAATATAAACTGCTTTAAAAAAAAAAAATTCTGAAAAGCAACTACTAGCATGGTTTCTGAGTCTCTGTGTTTGTTTGTTTTTCAATATTATACATCACATCGTTTGGTGAAATCCAGAAATTCAGAAAGGAGCTGATAATTCTCAGAAGTGAACAGAGCTCTGCAACTGATCCAAGACAGCCATAAAAAAACCCCAAAGAGAATAAATAAAAAGTTGCCCTAAGTAGTGGTCTTACTCTTCCAAATTCTGAAGATTTTCCCATCTATTAAATAAATGTGAGGCTGAGACAACCCATTGCTGCCAGGGCCTCCTCTATCTCTATCCTTCCTGGGGATGAGAGAGAACAAAGCCCTCCAAAATGCTGCACAGTGTCTGCAGTGCATCCAAGGTAAGGTAGCAGTTGTGCTGTAAACCAGCTCTGGAGTGCTTGTTTGGCAGTTCTTTGTCAAATAACCTACTGAAGGTCTAAGAGGAGCTGAAGTGGATGTTTCAAATGCTGCATAATGTACCTGTTTCCATGCCTTCAATGCTGATAAATATGAATTGCTGTTTTCCAGGAGTATGCCTATATAAGTTTACATCTGAATGGAAGTATATAAAACAGAATACCTTCCACTTGTGGTTCAGACAGCAGGTACAGTCTGAACTTGAGGCCATCCAGTGTGCAGAGACAGTGGGCCAGTTCTGTAGCTGATATCCACTGATGTGACATCAGTGGACTTTAGTGGAGCTAGACCAGTCTATATCAGCTGAGGTCTCAGCTAACAGGTACTTTTCTGCATCACTCTCTTTTTCATCAGCTCTCAACCATGCTTCTGCTCTGTCTCTGACCTCTTTCATTACACACCTGGCAGCAACAGGACCAGTTTGTTCTCACTTCTAGGTAAGGCTGAGGTGTGACTGAGGAATGGTGGCACCTCTTATTGTTGCTCCAATTGTCCAAGCTGGGAGGAGTAGCCAGCCATAACCCACTGCAGAACACTGTGACTCACCAGCTCTGAAGGAGAGTTTAGACTGGCAAACAGCCATCTCTTAAGTTTGGGAACATGGTTAAGGCTCTGAAGATAGGATTTTATATTTTCTTCAGGGAGTAGTTCTTGTTCTTCACCTCTCTCAGCTATTTGATTGGAATAAGAAAAGATGTCAAGTCAGTAATAAAAGAAAAATAAAATACTGTGGAACACATGCTTATTCCTTGTAATATTGCCCCATTTATTTTAAAAACCAGGGGACTCATTTATAGTTGGTTTAAATTAGTAGAATCACAGGACTAACTCAACCCTCATTAAAATGAATAGGAGTCTTTCTATGAACTTCACTGGAGGCTGGTGCAGGCTATTAGGTGGTATATACGGTCCTTTTGAAAGAATCAGAAAGAAAATGGTTCAAATTATTTTCACTTCATGTTCTTAAACAATTTACTTAATACTTTAATGCAATGGGTCAATGCATCAAAGGAAAGTATTTTTGTGAAAGCATGAACAATTTGAATTTAAGGATTGCAGTGTATTAAATGAATTAAGTGGAAAATTATTGTAGTAATCATAGCGGAACTGGAATCAAACCTGTTAAGAAAACTCCCATGCTATTTCTTATTTCTAATATATACTTGCTATTCAATGTTGATAAAGTTGTTCCTCATTTCCATTGCATTAGCTGGGAAACACTGACAGTGGTAGCTAATAATTTACTTCGGACATATAAAGTTTAAAGTTTGCAGAAGGATATGAAGATTTGTGAGGGAATATTTTACCCTGTGACAAAGACACTGTACTTAGCCAAGCTGATTTATTCCATCACTTCTTAGTACATAGGTTTCTGGACCAAGGTCAGAAAAGTCAATGATCCACAAAGCTCTCTTTCTATCTTTGTGCCATTTGCATCGATCACCCATTTCCAGTCTTCTGGTGGTGCTCAGAATTACTCTAAATGATTGTCCTTTACCTCTTCTTTATATTTGTTCACAGACTATTCCTTCTTGAGACTGAAACTAGGAGTCATATGTCAATGTCTTATGGCATTAGGAGTCACAAACTCATATAAAAGACCCTTATCTCAAGAGATTTACAGTTTAGAAGGCTCAAGGAAAAATAAATGTTTCTAGGGTATGATTTGTCCCTTCCCAAAATAGTTGTCCATAGGCAGACATAGATAGACATTCAAAGTGCTTTTTTCTCTCCATTGACGAGGGAGGCAGGGCTCACTAGTTCAGGCTTAAGTGTTGCAGAGGTACAAAGTTAACATAAAGCTATAGTTTTCTGCTCCCGTATCTTTTCAAGATATCCTCTCCAAACCTATAATCTAGATGAATGTTAAGTTCCCTCTTTAAATTGAAAGGTAATTGTTCAAACAAAGGGAAGCTTCATTATCACTATGTGAACTGCAGAAGACATTTACCCTCAGTACTAAGTGTTTATACCTCAACAGTTGTTGCCTGTGCTTTGCACATAGCATCAAATATCTCATCTGGAGTTACTAAGGGCTGCAGTGTGCTCACTGTGCACCTTTCCTGTGCGTTTTTAACAGCTGAGACCCTTTTGACGATCCTCAGAGAATGATGTAGCTGCTAATACCAGAAATGTAGTAGTTTTCTTCTCCTTTCCTATTGTCATTGCTAGATTTAGATTAGCAAATTTGGTTTATTGTCCAAAGAATATCACAAAACTCATCCTATGAGTTTAAAGAAATCAGATGACTTGAAAGGAGACAATCTTGGCATGTGTTGTTGGAACTGTATCACAGTGTGTCACAGTTAAGTTCAGAGAAGTAATTTGATCTTCTTTGTTCATTGCACTAGTAATTGCAGAAAAAAAGCCATTTTTGTATAGTTCAGGCGTGTCTTCCTGCATTGAATTTTGGCAGCCTTTCTGACATATTCTCATGCATGTGCACGTACTTCTGCTCACACTCATACCATGTGTGTGAGAAACTGCTGGCACCAGCATCAGTTGCCCCTTGTGCTGCAGTTGCTGAACCAGCAGCTCAGAGATGTGACTCTCTTTCCCTCTGTGCCTTTTTGCTGTTCTCGATTACAGCACTTTGAAACAGCTCAAATCTTTTTGTCTCATAGCCTCCTGGTTCAGGAAGTTGTGATTTCTTCATGGTCGGGGCTCATATAATGTCTTATTGCTTAGTTTCCTGAGCTCTGTGCTGCTTAGTTCCTGAGCTCTGTATTATTTCTGCAAAAATAATTCACACAAATCCCTCTAAAGGTAATTTTTACTCTAAAGGTAAAGAAATAACGAATAAGAAATAATAAGGTTTGGAAAGTGTAATTCTGAAAATAGAATAGTTTGTTTAATGTGTTGCAGATACATTTTGATCTACTTTGGCCTTTGGGACAGTAAAGGTTAAGAAAAAAATGAGCAGAGCTGTGTCAGAGAAAGCAAGTATGTGTCCAGACACAACAATAAAGTTGTATCAAAATATTATATTACTCTCTATGAATCTCTGTCCCTCACAGTCCCCTCTATTAAGCCAATCAGTCTTATTATGTTTCTATAGAAACATAAAGGAGTAAGATTCAATAAATCCAAATTAGCTGATCTCTATATATTTCATTTTCTGCATTTCTTTTATTATTATTTTTCTTTGTTCTGTGCTAGCAAAATATGCTGGAACAGCAGACAAGAATTTCCAGTTGTTCATCAAAATTCAATTTGTTTTCTGCCTCTTTCTTTATTTCTTTTGCAAGAGGCAGGAAAAAGGTAGGCTTTCCACAAAGAAGCTGCATTTGATTGCAGCCAGGCCACAACATGAGATCTTTTTTGTGATAAATTTTAAAACTTCATTAAAGTCGCATGCCACTCACATCCTTTAGTAGATTTGAAATCCTTTGGCTGAGACTTAAGATGCTTTGATTTCTAATTTCAGCTCTGTCACTAACCTTGACAAAGACATTTGACTGCTTTGTACCTGTGTTTATCTACCCCTTCGCTGTCTCTGCTGCTTAGATGGTAAGCTCTTCACTATAAATACAGTTTCCAACTGTCTGTTTTGATAAGTTGCCTTACAGAACCAGCATATGTTCCTTTTGGATAAGATATATGCCCTCTGTGATGACTGAACCCCTATTTCTTCTTGCCCTATGTGGACATAGGCTCTAGCTATAGAAATTAAAAAGGTATTTCAGCAGTTTCTGTGTGTATTGTTTATGCTGTTGGTGGGGGTTGACACAGGTATTCTTGGTCAAGGCTTATAACACACCGATTCCTCATCAAAACTGATCCTTCTTCCAAGTGATTTCCTGTGAATTTGGGGTGTTATAAACCTGGGTAAACTGATCCTGTGACAATGTACTTGAATATATAGGCAAAGATTAATTCAGATTTTATGAGAGTTCCAGAAATCTTTTCTTTCAGTTTAGTGGGTTCTAGGAAAGGGGCATCAAGTGAACAATCAGAAAAGTGATAAGTTTCTTATATAAGTTAATTTTCTGAGTTCTGTGATAAGGGTGGGAGTATGTCTAATAATGAAGCTTGATTTTACTTCTTTGCCAAAGACTTTCACTTCCAGCATTAATTCCAAGAAAATTGTTAGTTTCCCATTGCAATCATCCACATTGATTTGAAACTTAATGGCCTATTTCTCCATAGTAAAAACTCCATGGCGATAATTTTAAGCATTCATTTACTGAGCATGTTACAGAGGAACAGAACAAGAAATAAAAATTCCCAGGAATAAATAGTTACACATTCAGCTACTGATTTTTGATGAGTAAAGGGGGAGAATCAGAATCAGATTGACTTACTGAATTTTCTCCTCAAAGAGATTTTGACTTCTAAATCATATGTATATGTTTAGAAATCCTCTCCTATATTCTCCCCTATTTTAATATATTTAGTATATTTTTGTCTTGAAAAAAAATTAAAATCAATCAGCTTTCATGGTTGTTTATCTGCATTACTATTATTGCTCTTCCATAGCTAATGAATAGTCTAGAGGGACACAGAAAGAGAAATGGAAAATTTCCATTCTCAGTTTAGTGTCCAGAGACTATAAGCAAATCTTGTGCATATTTCAACTTTCTGTCCTCATGATATCCAAGTCCTTTCATGGACGATACAGTCAACTTGATCTAGTAGCTCTCCTCTCTGTTCATAAGGCCTGTTTCCAGGGTCTTAGTCTCTAAAAATTTCATGGATATCTTGTAATTTTGAGTGATTTAAATGTGATTACAATTAAAACTCATTTAGCAACTGCTAAGAGGAAAATTTGGAAAGATGAGGCAGGATGAAATGGTAAGTCTGTAGGAACAGAAGAACTAGGACTAAAAAAAAGAATTCAAAGAATCCAGAGACGACTGTGCCTCAGCAGATGCCTAATATTATCTACCTTGTCTGCTCTTTCTAACAGTTTATGATACATTTATGGCCTGAAGTTTTAGAGAATACCCTTAATTTGAAAGCAAAGTTATTGTAACTGAAATGACAAAATGGACAGTGAGGTCTCAATTCCCCAGGGAACCGACCTTTCCCACTCTAAAAAAAGAGTCTAGTTGCCTCAGTAAAATATTCAGTAAGGATGTACGAAATTTAAACATTTCCTCCTAGATAAGGAAACCTTCTGCCCATTACTCCACAAATCTGAGACTGCAGAGATTTTTTCTGAGTTTGATTTGCATGGATATTTTTTTGCTGTCATTTATGTGCATAAAACCCAACAATTGTGGGGTTTTTTGACAGGGGATGCACCTTTGAATGTGCTTGTGTTGCCCAAAGAAATATTAATCTTGAGTAAAACTTCTCCCTAATGGGTACAGTTGCAGCATTCTTCAGCCATAACAGCACAAGACATTTTGACAACTATGTTCAGATTCTTAAAAGATATTACCCCGTACTACTTATGAGACATTTAATAATACCTACTCAACATATAATTTTTCCCTTCAAAATTTTTAGTTTTGAGTAGAACAGAGGGCAAAGGAATGGGTTGAAAAAACAATCATTTTAATTTCTTCTGATCTATCTGGATAAAACCAATGTCTTTAAAGATGTTTCATAGACAAAATAAAACAAAAGAGACTAAAAGCCCAAAAAGAGTGCCTGACATCCATCCACTTTGGTGTAGCAGGAAGGAGGGCTCCTGCTCAGAGCTTGTTGTAGCTGCCTTGGGCATCTCAGATTTCAGATTCCTGCTTTCCCCTTCCCCGCTGCAGAGGTGAGGGTTTGAACCACAAAAGTGTAAGGTAAGGTTCTTTTTTTTCCTGTGCCTGATAAACAGTTCCAGGATGCAATCCAATAATTCTTCATTGTGAGAGATGTACAGAAGTTATAATGTTGCTTTGCAGACCTTTTTGGAAAATCAGGACTGACTCATTGCTGCAGGCACATTCCACAATTGATATTCACGGACTGGTAATTCTGTTAAAAGGCATATTAAATCCTAGGAATGTGGTTTCCCTATTCCACCACACTTTGTTCATGTAATAAAGAGCATAATGTAGCACAATTCTAATCAGTTTTCATATTAATAGGTTAGTTCACAATAGATATGTAGGTGAAGGACCTACCTAAGAATCAGATTAAAGCTATAGCAACCTCACAGAACAGATAGAGCATCTAATCAGCCACACAGTGCATAGGAAACCTGTTTAAATTAGAAACTACACTGGAATAGTGATACAATCTTTTATTAAAAACTGCAGTAGAGCATAAATACTCATCCAGATAAAAGAGAAAAATTAACATGTCTTCAATAATTGATATCTTAATAATCTTCAGGGAGGAACAAATAGTTCTTTATCATGCACATATATTCCACATCACTCTCTGGTAAATGTAGAATTCTCTTTAGGCCTGACCTCTGAGCTAAGAGTGTATGTTGCTGCTGACTACATTGACTGCTCTTAATATGTCCAATTTCTTGAAATAATTGCAGTTTTGTAGCCTTCAGTGGAGTTGATCAGCTTTCAAATGCTTTACAGACAAAATGAGGCACATTTTTTTCTCCTGTAACTTTACTCACTTTGCGCTGCTTGGATATATAATTCTTACTGTCGATAAACCGCAACATTTCCAATGCTGGACATAAAGTGGAATCCATGATTCCGTTGCCTTCAATGGCTGCAGACATTAATTTGTCAACATGGTGGGTGGTTTTGCCCTTAAATGGTCAGATGAAAGGTAGAGCTGCTATGTCTAAAACTTATCTACAAACAACAAATATATTCCATAAGTGACATTTGGAATGTGCCTTCAGTTGAGTTAATCTCAAAGCAAATTTATGTCACATAATACAGAAAAGTAAAGTGTTGGTTTCATAAATAAGCTTCTACATGTTTGGTTATATAAAGAGATCATTATTATTTCCATTAATCTTATATATTAAGATATATTATGGTTCAAAGGAATCAGAACTCTACTGTTTTTTTAAATAAAAGATTTCAGGCTATATCATTCATTCTGTGAGCTCTTACTATTTTAACTTGCTCTAATTCAGAAAAAAACACACAAATTTTGAAATACAAGTGTTTTCGTGAAATGAAAATCCTCTTTTCTGATCAGTCATAGTTTTTGAAGAATTGTTAAGGCTTTTCATTAAATTAGGGGGTTCTGTAAAAAATTCTCCATTATGAAATTACAAATTTATTTCTCATCACCTGTATATGAAAATGTTATAGAAAGTTTACAGTTCAGAAATTGTCAAGTTCCTGTTTTACGACTGTAGAGCACTCAGTAATTGGTGTACGTAATTGCTGAGGAATTCTCTAACTTCAGTATCTCATCTCTTTCCATCACAGTTGGTTTTAAAAAGTGTCATTGAGAAACTCATCAGAAAAGAAAGTAGATTTTCTCAAGTCTATTTCCACAATAGTTCTGGAATTTTCTACACTAGCAAATGTTGAAACTATTCCTAATGAGACCTTAATTTCAGCGTATTTATGATTTGTTATATAAGCTTACCTGAGTTGAAGTTCCCATCACAATTCCTTCTGCAATTGGTGTGTTGGTAAACTGTAGTTTCTGGGATATCTCAGTTAGGGATGAGCTCGTACTGTACTTCATACACTTGATACAGTTTGCATACAGCCTGTCCACTTTATGTTCATAAAGTTTTTAAGAACTTAGAGTCTGTGATTTATTTTTTTTTTTTAGCATTAGTTGAAGTTGCCAAGAATTACCAAAAGTCTTTACATACCCCAGAGAGCAGGTTACACCATGTATTCAGAGCATTATAGCTCAGTTCTGTAGGAAACTGGGATAACAACCAGTCAAATGAACCTCTCTCTGCAGAATGGTGACTCTGAATTCCTCCCCTCCATTTCTTCAGGACCTTTCACATTTAAATTAATCCATAAACCCTAAACCAAGGGTAGCATCCAGCCTGACAGCTGTGGGATGAGGGAAGTGGGGTTCGTGTCAGCAGATCATAGCCTCATACCCCATTCTGTTCCTTTTCCAGTCTTGTAATCATGACAAGTTAATTATTTGTGAGTTCAAGCCAGCTACCCTGTCTGGTGCACAGAGAGACAGATTGTCATATGGGAGAAGATTAGCACCATCAACCTGCTATTGTCTTCAGAGAGTCACCACTGCATGCCTCAGCAGGGCTGGTCCTGGTTTTGTATCTGTCTCTTACTAATGACACTACTGTAGTACAGTCCACAGCAGCCAGTGAGGTTTAAAGCGCATTGTAGAATGATCTGGCTGTGGAATTTTTTTTTCCCTTGAACTATCAGTTATATTAACCACAGTACTAATAGAGACAAAAGCAGTTTATAATTAATCACATCTTCCAAAGCATTCATTACAGGAAACCTTTTCTGTCAAGGCATCCATTTTCACTGCACATTCCAATGTGTGCCATTTCAACCTCTAATATATTCTACCACTAGACTATCAGAACCAAAATTATCAATTATTATTTTTGAATCTCGACTGCGTGTGCATTTCTGTAATCCATAATACTGTGAATGTGAATAGGCAGTAATCATCTGGATGTCCCTGTAACTATGTATCTCAGTGAAAAACACTTTCTGTCAACCTGTGATGGATAAGGTACCGACAAACTTTTCCGTCTCGAACGAGTAGGAGTCCTTTGTTGCAAACATTAACGTTTTTCCCTTTCTTTTATATTTGACAGCTCTATTTCATACATTTTCTCTACTAGGGAGTACATCAATGCTGTACATAAATAATTAAAGTGTTGTTTTAATAATTCAATATAGAAAATTCAATATAAACATTTAGAATTAATGCAGCTATTTTTCAATGCAACACAACACTTCTGTATTGCAGAATATTAGAGAAACTTAATATTGCAGTGTTTACTTGAGGAAGGACTTTTGGTATTCTATTAAAGGTAAAAAGAATTTATAGAAAAATTGAAGATGGTGCAATTGTTGTAGCAAACTAATCCTAATGTGGTCATGTTCCAACACAGGAGTTTCAGAAGAACTTCATTAATTATAATTAACAAATGAAAGACATACTTAAATCAGAAGAGCCTAAAAAAAGTCGTGTTAGTGGGATTTTGTTATGGAGAGAATGCTGATATTGGGTTTTCAGCTTGAAGTTTGGTTAGTATCAGCCCAAGGAATGAGAATGGAAACATCCCCCAGGTGTCCTCATCAGGATACTTTGCACCTTTGGAGTAGTTTTTATACTGCAGCTACTGGGATGTGGATACTAGGGAGGGTCTATGTTTAGTTTGAATTAGCCTGAGAGTTTGACCATTGGTAAGCAGCCAGGGAAGCCAATGTACTCCCCTTTGACTTATTCCACCATAAATAATTGAATACATGAGCCCAGAAAATGCTCATCAATAACCACAGGGACAGGAAGAAATTCTGACAAGGCCATACTGATGGTGGCTAAACAGTTTCTCTGCCTTTGCTTTAAAAAATGACCCGTAAGAACTACATCACATGAATTGTGATACCAGTAGGTGACAGTAGGTCACTTAGATTGTCTACAATAGGTACTCAGAAAGGCAATGTAGAGGGGAAGTCTGGTGTGTGAGGGGCAGTCTGATGGGCAAGGGGAAGCTGGTGGGTAAGGGTCAGGCTTTCAGCAGCATGTCTGGGGACACAGAGTACTTAAAACAACCTCCCAGGAAAGCCAACTAGGGACTCTGACTCTATCTAGATGAGATTTCCCCCCCTTTTTGCACCCAAGAATCCAAGGCTGGAGCAATTCATGTTGCCTGAATATGATACACAGCGTTTCTCATATGTTGGACACAGGACTGGACCTCAGGCAAATATGAAATTAAGGTGGGTGACTATGAGTAGAGCAGCCTGAAGAGCAGTTGAACTTCAGTGTTGATGTCAGCCTTTGCCAGTGCGGACAAAGTAAAAATTTTCATCTGCCTGTAATACTTTACATGCAGTTGGAAAACATAAGGAATATGGTCATTTGCAGTAATAATAATAAAGCCTCACTTCATCCATTACAAAAATTTGGATTAATGAAACCTGAATGTTAATAGGTTGAGCAATACTCCAAATCTTTAATGACTACAGCAATTGAATGTGACTAATTGTCCACTTTAATTGCATTGCCTCTCAGGCAGAAAGTCTCCAGATACTAGGAATAAAAGGTGGAACTATGACAATCAGAAAGGTACTACTATGATTTTTTTTTTTCACATCTAATTTGCTTCAAAATTCAAGTTTTAGCACTTCATATACCTATGTAAAATACAGCTTTATTTGTTACTTTTTAAGACTGCAGCAGAATTTATTTTACTCTGTTCTTTCAGCACTTCCTAAATATTTTGTGTTTCTACTGTCCCCAGACAGGACATGATGCTGCAATATACCATTTTGGTAATTAGGAGAATAGCATTTCTACCTTTCTGTTGGTTCTGGCTGATAATAAACCCTTATATAGTATATGGTGGTAGTAGCAGTGTCACCTTTTAGATTTGTCACAAACTGTAGATGTTGGCTTTATGATTAATAAAGAGACTTAGCTCTTTCACTGACTGCAAAACTCAATTAAGCCTCAGCCTCTGCACTGTGTTTCGGCCTAGGTCCATCTGCTGGGCTTCTCTCTTTCTGTCTTCATTCATTTCAACAAGTAATATGGGGTCTTTTCCTGCTTCTTAGATCTTTTCTTCTTTCTCAACAAATTTTCAATTATCTTCACCTGAGCTATTTCTTACCTACTGTCTGAATCCTACTTGTCTTTCAACATGGATCCGACCTTTGTATTTTAACGAAGATGATAACCAAAATCCTAGGAGATTTTAGCAGTGACCTAAGGCAGGAAGCAGGTTCTTCAGAAATCTAAGGTTTGCAGAATATATTAACTTGTCTATTTTATCACTTTAGCAATGCAGTTAATAGGCTATTTATAAAAAAAAAAAAAACAGCCACAGAGGAGGAAAAGCTCATGTTAGTCTCTCTCAGATAAGAAGAGCAGCCAAAAGAAATGACAGAAAACTCTGATGATTCTAGAGTAATATGAAGAGTCTGAATGTGAGACAAAACAATATCCTCCATGCAAGATAAGGCTTAATGAATTAAGTCATATAAGCAGATTGTTTGGAGATTAGAGACAACCTATGTACCAAATGGCTCTAGAAAAGTAGAAAAATCAGCTCATAATCAGAGCTCCGGAGGAAATTGTATATATACCAACTATATTTTGCTGTGAGTGCAAGTACTGAAACAATTAAAAGACGGAAATCAGCATGTCTTGTACATGTAGCCAGATATGAAGGAAACTGAAGAATTCAATAATTTAAGGATATGGGGGGGGGGAAGAGGACACAGCAGAACATGAGGGAAAGGCACAGAAGACTGAATGGAATTGGAGATTTAGTATAAAGTTGATAATGAGCAGATGTGGAGATGAATCCACTCTTGAGTCAAGAGTGTACAATATGCATATTAATTGCTAAATGTGAGTTTGTAAGTGTTGGAATTTGCTAGCATTCCTTATTTAACCTGCTGTAGTTTTTTTCCTATCCGTTAAAAAAATGCTGGAAAATAGATAAAAGTTAGATGAAAAGCAAGCACTGTAATATATGCCTTTGTTTTATGTCTTTTATAATGACAAAGCACTACGGTATTGTGCCTTCAGTTTTGACAAATATTTTTGTTGCAATAAAGCTTACATGAAAATTCAAAGAGATGTTATGGGAACTTCATCTTTGGTTTCATCCCACCATATCAAATATCTTTGCAAAGTCAATGAAGGAGAAAATGATTTCTCCCTAGAAAGATTTGGAAAATCCTTCTGGATGGAAGATGTTATATATTTCTGTGAAATATTAAAACACATCTTTAAATGCTCAGTTTTTAATCTTTTTGTCCCTCAATTTTCTTTTCAGGCACAAAGATGTGAATCTGCACTAGAGTTATTTGATAGTCATGACCTCACCATATGTTCAGAGTAAATCATGGGAATGCTGCTTGGAATGTAAATGTTGTCCAGCTGGCCAGGCACCTCACCCAGCCTGCCTTCATGGTTTATTTCTTTGCTGAGCTTTGATTTCATATTCTTTTTTTTTCCACTACATTTTGTGCAAACAGATACCCTTTTGATGCAATTTCTTTCCTGGACAGAAAACCAAAATTCTCACTTCTAAATACTGTTACTTCTGCTGTTATTTACAATAGTATAATTGTTATTCAGTAAAACCAGTAATTAATTCACACATAATCAAGGCATGCACAACACTGTGCAAATATTTGTGCACAGTAACACTTTATATGTCAGTAAAATTCCCAGTTGCCAGGAACCTCAGAGTTTTGGAGGCATTCTTTAGACAAGGGAAAAACCCCAAATTGTTGCCGTAATAATAATTTTTCCCTGCTTCTAGACCTGCAAAGAATGATTACCTGGCTGCTTACATCATACAGAACTGTTCAGGAAAAGCTCATTTTTTCCCCATACAGTACATGTGGAGGCTATTTTTTTCCTTTTCATAGGCTATATACAATTTTACAGTGGGATTGTGAGCTCCATCCCTCTCCCATGTCACTGTGATGATGCCAATTGCCATTACCTACTAGAAAAGAGAAAAACAATTTTCCCTGGGAGTGAGGCTTGTTCTTGTGTTTCATCTCAGCCACCCAGAGATCCCACTGAGCAGTTGGGAGTAAATAATGTCTAGGTGTTGTTGTACTCTACATCATATAGATTTTCAGTCAGTACGGGATTTCTTCAGCTCACAATAAACCAGAATTGATATCAGGACTAGGAGAAGGTATTATTTGAAGGCGGTAGAGAAGAAAGTTTATGCACCTGTGTAGCTAATGCCACTGTTGTGTAGATCCTTTTCCTCATGTACTCAGTGTCGTGTGGAGCACCGAAGAGGTTTGAATAGGGACACTGTGAGGAGAGAAAAAAAATTTAGATTGGTGAAACTTGTTCTCTTTGAGTACATTCCTACCTTTAAAAAAAAACCAAACCAGAGAGTAAACTCAAGAGATGTAGCCCGCATCTTTCTGCTTGTTTTGCAATATTTAACACCATGATATCATCTTTGTGGAAGAACTGGGTATTTTGATTATTTCCTGCTAAGTCTGAAAGACAATTACGTTCTCAATTTTCAGTTCTTTCTCATGAAAAACATGCTGGGCAGCTGATGCATTACATGGAAATTTCAGCAATATCCTCCTACATCACAAACAAAATTGTGAATTCTCTTTTCTTCTGTCCAAACAGCTCTGTTACCCAAGCTAAAACAGACATAGGCATTTGCATTGCTGATCTCCTCTTCTTTAGATTGAGAAAATGATAAGGCATAAAGGAATATGAGTACGTTTTTGATTCGAACGTAACAAGTATTTTTTATGAAGAACTAATACAAACTACTCTGGCATATTCAGAAGAGAATGCTTTACAGCATTTTTTGAGAAGATTCAAGCAGAGAAGACTCCATGTAATCAGCATGATGAAACCCTAGCAGTTATTTGGACACAGAATTTTTGAAATTAACATTTAAAAAAAGGTTTTTACCCCTCATGTGCTAGACTGGACAGTATAAAATTTAAAACATTGGTCCCCTCAAAAATACCTGACATTATTAAAATTCTCAAAGAACAAGATAACCTTAAAGTACCTTTTGAAAACAGTGGAAATGCTATCAGCTGTGCACTGAGCAGATGGCATGGCATACCATGAACCCAATGCTGCCAGGTACAAAAGGGTAGGAATTTCTGAAGAATCCTAGTCAAGGAAGATAATAGTACTAATTCCTTTTTGTTTGGCTTATAATGTTGGTAGTTAACCTTTGCTTTGCTTGCTGCATTTCTTTAATCAGCCTCATTCACCATGTTATTGATGTTCTGTGGAATAAGAGCAGTGAGCAGCCTGACATCTCTGTCACTGTATTGAGAGGGTGTCCACAGAAGGCACTTTTCAGTGGCTATGTCAACCTTTTCCTATGTTTCACATTTCTGTGCCTTCACTGCTCATTTTCTGTTTCATGAGCTAAATTGTATAGTTAGATAAACTCTATTCATTTCAGCTCAGATACACTAAATTACCTCCTCTACAGAGCTGCACCTAGGGTAGCATTTACCCACCTGATGCAAAACCTCTGCCTTGTGTGAGGAGACTGTTATCTTGTTTTCCTTTGCTTCTGCGGTTCTCTTGTTCAGTATTAAATGCTCCTGATCCATTATAGTCCATTCTTGCCCAAGCATGTCATAGAATCATGGAAGAGTTTGGCTTGGAAGGGATCTCTAGAGAACATCTAGTTCAACTCCCCTGTAATGAGCAGGGACATCTTCCCCTGGGTCAGGTTGCTCAGAACCCAGTCCAACCTGACCTTGAATATTTCCAGGGATGGTACATCTACCACCTCTCTGGGAAACCTGTTTCAGTGCATTACCACTCTCATCCTAAAACATTTCTTTTGTATATTTAGTCTAACTCCACCTTCTTTTAGTTTAAAATCATTACTTCTCATCCTGTAACAACAGGATCTGCTACAAAGTCTGCCCTCATCTTTCTTAGAGGCTCCTTCAAGTACTGGAAGACTGCAACAAGGTCTCCTCTTATATAACATGTCATTTATGGTAAATATGATGCATGATTACTCTGCTTTGTTTTTTCCAGGCACTGATCTCATTATAAAGACAACAAGTTACTGCTTCATGATGACATTAGTAAATGAGAACATAATGGCAGGAGTAGTTAGTCATGTCACACTGTAAAGAAAGAACTAGAGAAAAAGCTGTGCTTAGCAGTGACAATGAATGATTAAATATTTACCATATTGTGAACAAGAACAAAATATTTCTGGTACTGGGACTTATTACTTGAACTAAAAAAAATATTTTTGATACAGCAAAATATTGTCCTGCTAAAGCACTTATATTGTTTTACTCATTGAATAAACTTAACATTTTAAATTATCTTGTAATGGAGCTTAAAAATAAAGTAATCTTGCTTCAATCACAAGACTAATTACAATATAAGGAAAAATTCTCTTTTCAAACACTATATTTACTCTATGATACATTGAAGTGTCATTGGAGCCAACACTTCTCTGTTCTAATCTGGTCAGAAATGTGTTGATTTGAAAAGGATCATCCTTACCATTAAGAGAAAAAAAATGCAAATAATTCAAGTAATAATGAGTTGATATTACTTGAGCCAAAAAGTCAGAGCTATGATGGTTTCAAAGTGCATTAAAAATAATGAAAATAGGTTTTATTTTAAATGGAAGAAATAAGACAAATCTAAAGCGCTGAATCCATAAAAGATGAAATATGCATGTGCTATGTTTTCTTATTTTTTAAAAACTTTCTAGAGACAGGTAAATCTTTAAAGAGGCTCATAGTATATTTGATGGTCATCCATCAAAGTAAACCATATCCCTTGAGCCCACTTAAATCTATACCAAGAACAAAAGACACTGTATTGCTGTAGAGAACTTTGAAAACATAAAACATGAGCAGTTCTTGTTGAACAGCCCTCCCTGATAAAGACAACACATCTTGATATGTGCACCTATGCAGGCATGCAGTGACAGGACAAGGAGCAATGGCTTTAGAATGAAAAGACTGTAGGTTTAGATTAAATAGCAAGACGAAATTCTTTACTGTGAGGGTGGTGAGGCACTGGAACAGGTTGTCTAAAGAAGTCGTGGCTGTCCCATCCCTGGAAACGTTCAAGGCCAGGTTGGATGGAGCTTTGAGTAACCTCATCTGTTGGAAGGTCTCCCTGCCCATGGCAGGAGGCTTAGAACTAGATGGTCTTTAAGTTCCCTTACAGTAAAAACCATTCTATGATTCTGGGATATATCTGACCCACATGACCATTCTACCTGCGAGATTTGTAGCTTTGAATCAGTATCTGCATCACGGACAGAAAATGTGCCAGTCAGAATGAGTTTGCTGTGCCCCAGGCAGGAATTAACACATGCTGCAGACATGCATGGTCTGTGCCCATGAATATTCAAGGTAGTTCCAGCAGCTACAATGTCCTTCTCTTTGGATGGTATGTTCATGGTCTGCCCCATAAGACTGAATACCAGCAGGAGCTTGAGAAAAAATATCAAATGTTTTCCAACTCTATGCTGCCTGATCCATATGCTGCAATGAGGCACTTCACAGCATCAAAACAAGAGGTGATCTGTACACAGCAGCTCTGTTGCAACACAGTAAACAGGTAACATTTCTGGTTGTAGTGATGACCCCCATTCCTGCAGTCAGAGCCCCACAGACACCATGCAACCTCTGCTGGATGGCATGGAGGAAGATGCAGCAGACAAGACAGAACTCAAATAATCAGTGCAACAAAACTGGAAGCAAGCTCAGCAGCCTGGCCAGTTCTCCTCCATGCAGAAGACAAGGACTATGATCCTACCCTTTCCCTCCATCCTTTAGATGGCTGGCTGGAATATTTTTCAAAAACTTCAAACTTCAAATAACGATCCAACAATATTCATAAGAACCCACCATGCTAAACTAGTCTCACTACTCAATATTTACATCTCCCTTGTTCTCATTTAAACTTGTTACTCCTTGTCCTGGTGGTGGCAGATATTGAGAATGGTTTGTTTCCTTCCCCTTTAAGGTCATTTTGGGTATTTGAAGACTCTTATTGTATAGATAAACAATACAATATCACCTTTTTTTCTCTAGATAAAATAATGTTGGTTCAGTCACTATTTATAAAGAGTTATATTAGAAGCAGCTGAGGGAACTGGGGTTGTTTAATCTGGAGTAAAGGCAGCTCAGGGTGGACATTACCACTTTCCACAACCACCTGAAAGCAAGAAAACCACTTCATGTGCCTCTGCTGTTTTGGATTCAAGTACAATGTTTGACTTCTTCTACAACTGCAAAGTTATTAGATTTCTCTACAGTTTGAGATTCACTACAACATCTCAACCTGATACTTGCAGTACTTTTACCTCAATAATTTCACATACTGTGTTCCTGCTGTTGGTTGTTCTCAAATTATAAAATTGCATCCTCGTTTTCCAAAATATTTTTTCAATTTTTCAAAGTCATTTGGACTGCCTTGCAACATAGTTACAGTCCCTCTAAACTAGATAATGCTTAAAATTTAATAAATTCATTATTCATTGCATCATCCAAGTCATTTATGAAAATATCCAATACTATCTGACCCACAACAGAACTTAGAGGAATGTCAGTTGATATGTTTTTCATTTTGTCAGCACACTGATTATTATTCATCCAATACTCTCATCTGACCCCTCTGACTGACCCTATGTTAGCTACCTCTAGTCAACAACATCGTGTCATGCTTTAAGTGACAACATATGACAAGATCTCTGACATCTGTCTCTGCTTCAAGCAGACTGAAAAATTTATTTATGACTACAACAGTCTTCTTCAAACAGGTGTGTTCCTGCTGTACTGAGGAAAATACAGAAACCTCATGAGCTATGGGTTGATATGGAATCTAAACCACGAGAATTCTGTATATCTTGGGCTGTGACACAAAATTAATGTATTGGTGTTACTGAAGGGTTAATGAAACCAGAGGCATCACACGGATTTTCAAAATCACTGTTACAAACTCCTCCGACTCATAATGTAGAAGGAGTTGTCAAGCACACCACAAGTCTTGTGCCCTCCGAGATGTTCATAAGCCAAAAACAGCTTGCCTTTTTTTAACACGTTGCACACTGAACAAATCTGCTCCTCTACACAGAAACCTAAAAATGGTCACTGTCATGAGATCAGGCAGATGTCTTTCACTTAGTTAAGACCTAGTTATTCCTCTCATCAGGAATTTTTCTGTTCTTGTCAGTAAAATAAAGAAAAATCAGTGGAATGTGGATAAACAAGTAAGTTCAAGGGGGAAAATGCCTATATATTCGCATGAAGATCAATTCAAGTGGTATTTCTGTAAGAAATACTGCTTTCTTGAAATTTAATTTTTACACTTAAGTGTTTGAAATAATTATGTGGTTATAACAATTTTTTCTTCTACAATAACAAATATTTTTTAAAAGATAGAAGTTTTCAAAAGTATATTAAAAAAAAGAAGAAAATTAATTAACAGACACCTTAAGAGCTTGTTGTAACTCTGGGTAAAGAATTTAGATCAGATGGATTATTTTACATGTTATTTCTGTTAAGATTTCCAGGTTACAGAACCGACAAATGAAATTCAGGTCATCTATTATGGAGTGCACATGTATGATCAAGTGACACAAATAAAAGCATAAGTGACAGTTGCTGTAGGATGTCAAAACAATGATGTGAACCTCTCTGCAGTAAAAATACCACTAGACAGAGATGCATACTTCTGATACTTCTGATTCTAGAGTTGAAGGACAGTAGTAGTAGATACTTTAGTTTTGTTCAGTAGAGCTTTAGAAATGTGACTGTACAGAATTCCCTTGGTGTAAACAAAGCAACAAAAAAAGAGAAGGCTTATCCTTAAAGACTGAAACCCCTTTTTTCCCAACTTCTTCCAGTTAAGGTGAGAATGGAGCCGGAGGCAGGTTTAGCACATTAACTGCCACTGTTCTTCAACAGGTGAACAAGATTGAGAAAAGAGGAAACACAAAACTAGATAAACAAAGGAGAGATTAGCACAGGATTTTCTCCCGGGTATAATTTTGTACTAATTACTGTAATGACCAGCCCTGAGACAGTGATTGTGACTTGTAATGTAAAGCATGTGCAATAAATAGTTCACCTTTGAGACATTAGGAGACAATCAGAGCTCCTGACAACCAGTTCAACAGACACTCAGGATGGTGCTCATCAGCTACAGAATTTTATTTACCAGTTACTGACTTTAGACGCTTTGCATCCAATAACTTTAGGAGAGATGGCCAAGGACTCTCTGGCTCCTCCACACTCAGTCTCAAGTCTTGGAACATGAAGGGTCTGGAGCACTGAAAGGGTGCAACTGTAAACTGGGGGTTAGAGGTATAAACTCAACCATCAGTTCTAAACAAATAATGTCATAACTGTTAAAATACAATTAATAAACTATTCAACAGGAGGTGATTTTTTAAAAAAATAATTTGCTGCTTCTTTTTAAGTTAGAGTTAACAAAAGGAATAATTTGCAAACTTAGATTTCTGTGAAGTATTTAAACTGAGATTGATAACCATTTTCATTGAGAACCCAGAATCTACCTAGATGACTTTAAAAGCAAGGCAACTGCTATGTCTCAGCACGCCACTGCAAGATGGACCTCTTGCAGGGTCTTTTAGAGATTGGTCCTTGACTTCATGTATTCCACACTGTACTGCTGATCTGCAAGAAAATAAAAATTGCTGCTGACAAAGTTCACAGAAGACACAAGTAATGAGAATTATAAGTAGTGGTTAGGATATGTTACAGAAAGAAACCAATCACAATAACTACTTGACAAATCAGACTGCAAGCAATTAATTTGACCTTCAGTAAAATCGACCGTAAAATTATACATTTAGGAAGGAAGAATACAGAGCCTGATTACAGCATGGGGAGCTCTATCCACATTAGAAATGGCTTTAAAACAGGCATACTGAGACTATAGCGATAATCAGCTGAACCTTGGCTCCAGTACAATTATTTGGCCAAGGGACTAATTAAATCTTGGTTGTGTACATAGGAGTTTATAAAAAAAAAAAGTTACAAGGAGTGATCCAATCACATTTTTAAATACCTACATGTGGAACAGAAATCTGATAGAAACAGAGGCACCTCTGTTCCACAGAGGCATGTGTAAGAAGATACAAATGCTTGAAATTAAACCTGAAGGAACCTAGTCAATAAGTGGAGCACACACTATTAACAGCAATTGCCATTAATCATTAGTACAGTTTAACAAGAACTGTAGTAGATAGTTTTTCCATCACTGCAGAAACTTAAAAATCACTGGCTACTCTTCTAGTTACTGCTGTAACGGAAGTTAATCAGGAAAATTAAATTATTTGTTTTATGGGGGTGTGTAGATTATAGTGGTCTTATCTATCTTTTCCACGTGCAAATATAAATTGTAACATTGTAATTGCAAAACAGTCTGTCATTATGCTCTAAACCTTCATTCTAATACAAGACTTCAAGACCTCTGTACTCTGCTGCACAAAAAAGCAATCATTCTGTATTCAGCTCATGCAGATGAACAGTACAAAAAAAAAAGATTTCACTTTGATTTTGCCTTATTTTCATGTTCTGTTGATGTGATACAAACATGACTGTGACTAAAGTATCTCTGTTCTTAATGGGAAAATATATCTTCCTATTGAAATACTAGAGAGTTCAATTATGGCCTTTGCTCTTAGATTTATACATAAATGTACTGTTGTAACACAAATATTCTTAATGAACCTCTTAAATTTACACATAAATGTAGAAGTATGACACAAAATATATCCTAATGAGTCCTTGGGAACATATGTACTGATGCAGGGCTGTGAACTAGAGCACAGTTATTTTAAGGTTTTTTACATACAAGAAAAGCAGCTGGTGAAAAATTCAGTGAATTCACTTTCGTTTCTAAACATCTGGAATCTTTCTGGTTAATAATGTTAATGGTGTATTAAACCAGTGTGTCTGTTCAGAATATGATCCTTTTGTCAGCTAGCTAGTTATCTCTGGTAATAATCTATAGTGAGTGATATGAGAGTTGTATTTCATCTGGGGCAGAAGGAAGTTTTGAGATAAACTAATTAGAAAAATTACACTGTCAGCAGTGGCACTGATTCATAAGAATATTTTTGGCAACTTTTAAAAAATCATCAGGGTTGTTTCAGAAAGTTTTCTTGTAAGGTAGACTAGTTCCTAACTTGTGTTGCTTATTATTGCTGTTATGGCTAAGAGAAATTTTTACTCTATCTGTGGGATTAAGATGCCTCTCCTGAGTGAGATAAATTACGAATGTGATGACATAAAAAGAAGAGAAGCTTTCAGAGAAGGAATGAGTGCCTCAATACTTAGGATCTTGCTTTCATGGTCCACAATGCCAGCAACCTTCTTTCAAGGGACAAACAACTTGCATCACTCAGTAATTGCCCTATGTTAGTTCTAGCTCAAGCCACAAAGAAAGCAAAAGAGGTAGTAAAACTTGATTGCATTGTCCCTGAATCCCTTACAGATACAGACTGCTATCATCCACAACACCTATCACACAAAAGTTCCCCCCCCCCCGAGTATACCACCTGGTTTCATCAAGTTCCATTTGTTATAATTTGAAACACGTGGCTTATTCTAGACAGTAGAGGATATTTTGGAGTGTACCAGCAAATAAATGCTAGGAGGTGGTTTTTAGTAAACTGAAAAATTATAAGACCTTTTAATTAAGAAAGAAAAAGACAGTTACCATGCTAACAGATAGTGCAGTATACCAGAAGCTGTCTGAATATATGTGAAGATATGATAATTAGCCAGCGTTCACGGTACAACATTTTCAAGAGCTAGCAAGGCTCTTCATCTGATTAAGCAGTGAATATGCAATAGTAAAAGGTTAACTCAATGTAAGTCTGTCACATGATGTTCTAATAGCATCAAGCTGTTTTAAGTGGGTAGGCATCATTTAAAGCAGAAACTCATTTTCTTGGTCATCATTTCCTGTAATGTCTCACAACACAAGAGACACATTCAGGCAGCAGAAAGAAATGTAAGACATGACTTCAAGGTAGTTTTCATTTTAGACATAGTGAAATACTGAGAAAAGCCTGATCAGACACTTTAAATCTCTGCGCTGGCAGCCTCAGTGACCTTGGAATAGTGCAGGATGAAGTGGATGTAACAAAGGGCTATTTGGTGAAAAGTACCTGCCTTTGAGTTTGTAATTTGCAATTAAATATTATTACTTTTGTAGATGAAGAAGCTTTGGTAACTAAGTGACATGGCTGCATTCACCAAATGCCTTAACCAGGCAAAAAACCAGCAAAAAATCTTGACTTCCAAACATTTACCTAAGATTGCATTTTTCTGATCTCTCAGTATCTCAGGACAGTATAAAGTATGATACTTCAGTATCGACCTTTATCTGAAATTTACATAAAAAGTGCCTTTTACTTCTCCCTGCCTAAATGGGATAATTTTTGTAATGTAGCTGTTATGTATATATATCTATACTTTAAAGCCCAGGGTCAGATGAGTAAGAGTCACACTTATATTAATCTGCCTTTATTTACAAGGTTACTGCTGATCCCAGTAACCAAGATTTACATTTTCCTCCTTTACTTTTAATTAGTGCTACACTTAGTTCTACTTCTTGCTCTACTTTCTGTTTCTTTCTCCATCCCATTTCCCTGTTGTCACTACTCACCTTCTGTCTGTTCCTATTTGTCAGGACAAATATCTGGGACTGTTTCCAAGAGCATCAGTAAAGCATCAGTCTTTTCTACCAGGAGACATTTTTCCCAAAACTGTCTTCTAGGAACTGCCAGGCCTACCTATGCTAGCATAGTAAGTAGTACTGTAGTATGCTAGTGTTCAACTCCTTCAGAGACTGTCCTTGCCATTTAATTCTATCCATATAGTTCCTGTAGTGAGATATAGTTACCTGATACTGGAAAGTCATTGTTCATATCAGCAGTTCTCACAGGCATGGACTTAAACATGTAACTGGAACCAGGGTGTTAATAAAAATAAAGTATATTTTACACACCATGTTCAGGCTGGGTACAAGGGAGTTGCAGTGAGGTGCTATGTTGTTGGCTATGCCATTAAGCTGAGCTCTGTGTAGATGTGCAATGCAGTAGTGCAGTTTTAATGAGAAACTCCCTGGAAGTTATTACTGAGAAGTATTGCTATACAGTTTTATTGCTTGATCATAGAATTCATCTCCTCTCCTTTAGCCTGAGCTAAGCACACAGTAGAACAAGCCAAAAAAACCCACCCCAAACCAAACCCTTCTGATTCCAGCAGTCTTTGAAATGTCTTTGTTATCTTGAAGGTTTGCTGCTTTATCTCTTCCGATCTATTTCTACAGCTGTCTGATTTATGTGTCCACAGGCAGGCATCTGTCCCACTTCTATAGGATTTTTTCCCCCAGAATGTCCCCCAGCATGGCACAAACTGGGCTGTTGCCAGCTCTGTTAGCTGCCTTGGTCACTGCTGTATGTGATTTGCACTGGCAATTCTGCAGTATGAAGAAAATTTAAGAGCAGGACAGCAGCACTCAAGTAAGTGCTGGGGCACTCATGGCTGTTGCCCCAATAATTTAGAGTTAACCATTCGGGTTTTGTTTCTTGAGATGCTGTCACAGAATAGAAATCATCATCTTTTTCTTCAGTGGCAACTGATGGGGCACAAGGGAGATGCAGTTGATAAAGAGCCCAGAACGAGGAAAGAAAAAATATGGCAAAATTGATAGGGAAGAAAGGATGCAGATGCTGCTGTTTTGATTGATGAAGTAAAATCTGTTAGAGATGCTCTCATTAAAGATTGCTGAACAATCTCCAACAAATCACATACTTAGCAACCTAGTGGGTCTAGTGTGAGTATGGCAAGAACAGCTTCTCTTATGTAGGCCTGTAGAAAAGGAATTGCAGGGAAAAGGGCAATAAATAGCCAAGAGCTCTACTCATGTAACTGATCACTAACATCACTCTCTACCTCCTTTTTTCTCTTTGGGATAAGACTTGGGAGAATCTCAGTGTTGGTGTCTTCAGCAGTGCTGAAGCTCCCTCCTAAGGACTATGAATAGCTACTCTGAGTTCCTGTCCTCCTGACTCATTGCGTGTTCTGAAGCAAGAAAAGCAATTTCAGTGTTTCAGTCTCCCCCACATCATTATCATTACTATGTTTTATTAGAATGTATGCATTATTCACGGATGTATTTTTGGCAAGTTATTAATATTTGACCAGAACTCTGGTAATATCCAATGTTGTCTAAATAGCTAACTTTTCTTTGACCTTCTGACAGAAATAAGAGGAACAAACAAGATAAGCAATTCTCTATACAAGAATCTCCTTCATGAGCTATGTCTCCCTCTTCATCAACACTGCAGCTGTGACCAGATAATCAACTACTATAATAAAATTCATGGTAATTTATACAGGGAAAAATTCTGTCTCAAATCCTTTTCATTTGAGGATAATTTGATAAGAAAAATGGATCCCTTCTGCAACATGTAGTTTGCTCTATGTGCCCTACAACCCTTATAATACCTCTGCTTTCCAACATGTCCCATAGAGTACCCTCAGCTTCTGCCCATGACCTCTGTTTACCAGCTGTCAGACTTGAAGCTACAGATGTCTTGACCTGGCTGACATGGAGGTCTATAATGCTACCAAACAATCCAGATTTTCTACTATAGCAGTGCTGATTTGATTTTTCTTCTCTGTAGAGCCACCATTTTCCAAGTAATTTAGAGGAATGTCCATGTAATTTAGAGTACTTTTGGGCCAATTGGTTCAAAAATTTTCAGGAATTGACAGGTATGTTGTCAAGACCTAGACAGAGGGGTGCTTCAGGATCATTGATCCTTGTTCTATTTCTTGGTATCTCATGAGAAAGGAATGAGAACTTATTCCTAAGAGTCAATTTCTATCAAGAATACTGCTAAAGTTTCATTTATGTAATTTTTAATGACGTAAAAAAATCTGCTAAATCCTCTCCCCACCTTAGACAGTGAAAGCTGACTTAGAGGTTTCTTATACATACAGTAGTTTTCTGATTGATCCCAGAGGATTCCTGCAAAACAGGAAAGTACTCTTAATACACACAATCGAGGAAATAATTTTTAACAGGAACTTTCTACTCTTTCTTTATTCCCCACATAAGAGCAAAGAAGAATCCTTTTTTTTTCTAAGTCACCTTTATATTTGCATCCATAAATTAGAAAAATGTTGTGATACAACTAATAATCTGTAGGGAATTCATGCACTGCTGGAGAAGATTTCTCCTCACAAAAACAGTCCTTGGAAAGATAAATATTTCTATTAATGAGATATAAGGGAAAAGTAAATTATTTTTTCCCTATCTATACAATTAAGGTGCCTGAGCTGCTTGGATTAGATCCATGTGGGAGTTAGTACAAGGCCCAAAAGACAACACACAAGGAGAAAATGTCCAAAACCATGAACTAGAGCAGCTTAAACTTCTTCCAAAACCAGATGCTCAGCTCAGAGAGCAATGATAGATAAACTAAGGATTTGATCCTGTGATGTATTTCAAAGTGTTAACATGCTGAGGACTCTGGAGGAAATATAGTCGACCTCTATGGCTGACTATGAAAAACGACATTACTGTGGATTCTCTGCTTGCAAATAAATTGCTCTGTCTCACTAATCAGACTGGTCAGAAAAGCTCCTTCCACTACAGAAATACAGGCTTTTTCAGCTGCTCTCTGCTGGAGGAAAGGACCCTCACAACTCCTACTGAGCTAATAAATGTGCTTTCAGCAACTGACAGAAAGAGGTTTTAAAGAAAGCTCAGTTTCAGAAATATAATAGCAAATCTTTGATTTGTATGATACGGGCCTGAGTTTACATATGATGTTTTGCTCTCTCTGCTACAAGCTGTCTACACGCACCTTAGAAAACTTGTAAAGATGCATCAAAAAAACAGGTTTTGCATTGTTCCTCCTGTTATTCTTTTCATACATCGATGCCACTAACATTTGATTCCTGCCCTATGCAGTTACCCAGCGTTCGTCCAGCAGGACTTGCCCGCTGAAACAATTACCTACCTCATGCCAGTCTCTCTAGTGCCCAGTAACATGTAACCTCAGTTTGTACTACAAAACCCTATGGTAACTTTAGCAGCATCAACACTGTGCTGAGATTTTTGAAATGAACCCACAAAAGGTTATGGCTTGAGAGTCTCTAAGTGGTGCCCACTGGAGACTTTTCCAAGCAGTGTGACACAGCTAGTGTGTGATACTTCAACAAGGACAACTTTTAGGTGAAAATGCCCTTAGCAGTAAAAAACCACAACTTTCCCTATCTGGAGTGCAACTTCCCTCTCTTCAGAGTAAAGTCTAGTCATGGGTTTAAGAACAGGTTGTTGGATCATCAAGGTGTGAAAAGTTATGTAAAGCTTGAGGCCAGAGTTATCACAAATTGTGTCAGTGCAGCTAAATGTAGGAGGAGGTTCATAGTCAAGGGCTTGTGTAAAACTTGTATAAGATCAAGAAGAACAAGTTCCTCACCATGTTTCTCAGAACCTCTTTCTCACTCAGTACTGGGAACAGTCAGGAGGCAGAAGGAAGACAGGAACCTCTTGCTGTGTGTGGCAGGAGGCTGGAACCTGTGTTGGAGACATGCCCAGTGCCCCGATGCTCCTCCTCCTCCTCTGCTCTGTCAAGCCAAAATTCACTGAGGCAGAGAGCTTCGTCTTGTAGCCATGATGTCCTTCTGGCCCTGAAACTTGCTGCTTGACTGAAACTTGTTCTGTAGCCAAAGGAAATTTTAGTATATAGAAAAGAATATGAGACCAAGGCTGCATATACGTATTTATTATCCATGCAAGATTTATAATTGAATTGAACATTCTGGCAATGTGATAATGATCTGATTACAATTTTTGTCACTGTTTCTCAGTGTATCCAAATGTAAAACTTATCTCCTCCCTCCACATTCCACTGCATAGCCTGCCAAGGCCTGTTAAGTCCCTGTGTGCCCATTTCTGAGGGCTTGTTGTTATCTCTGCCTGAAGCCTGGGCCAAGAGATCTCCTGGCTATTAGCCTAAAACAGTGAATGGCAGATTTCTCTAAGCCTGCCAGGTACCCATGTATTGTCTGATGCAACCTTATAACCTAGTAAGAATTGCTCAAGGCATCTGCTGCAAATAGGGGGTTTTGTCGGTGAAAAATGAAAGGACATTTTAACCGCATGTTGTAGATTGTCAGTGATGTTCTAGGTGACAAGACCTAGAGTAAAATGGAATTAAAGAGGGAAAACATGTAGAAATAGTTTGCATTAGTGCAAGAAGACTATAAGTGTGCTCTACAGTAATATTTGATAACTTGTATTGGTTACTGTGTCCCTTGACCTGATATCAAATCTCCATTATTGATAGAAAATATTAATTGGTTTCCTCCAAGTGTTTGCTAATTTTTTTCTTTTCAAGTTTTCATGTTTGAAATATCTGCAAATAGCAGGGATTTATTGTGCTTTATTTTACAAGTTCTCATTGAATAAAGTTAAGTCTATTTCTTTTTCCCGGCTTCCAATATGGAAAAAAAAAACATTAAACTGAACTAAAAATAAAACAACATCAAACCTGAAAATATCTTGTACCCATTACTTTTAATCACAAGCTCAGTATTTTATAAATTTAAAATTATATTTTTCTTTCTTATCTGATAAAGTAAACTCAAATATATAGGGGGGTAAATCCAGTTATTTGAGATAAATTGGAATTCTTTGCCTTTTTTTATCAGCACATCGCCAGAGGGAACACAAAATACGTGATAATCCATTCCCTCTTACAGTGAATTTTTTATGACATTTTCATCTTTCTGTATACAGGTGATCAGATTTTCCTTTTATCTCTCTCATATTTTGATGGGAGGTTATAGCAATTTGTGAGACAGGGATGCAGAAGTTTCAGACTGGGCTTCCTCATTTGTTCTGCTGTTAGCTCATTCCAAAGAGGGACAGAGATGTCATGTCTGAATTTAGAAGTGTTGACTAGTACAGAGAGGGCCTAAAACTGTACAGCAAACCTTCCTCAGTACTGCTCTTCAGTTTTGCCTTAGCTAAATCCTGAAAATGGTTACACATAAATAAACTATTAATTCCAGATCCAAGTTAGCATTACACACTATTCTGGTTGCTAACTTAGTCCTGTGCTACCTTAAATCACTGTACACTGCTCCACTGAATGAAACAGATTTAGCCTTAGTGATTGTGACTGATAAATTTCATTTGATGTGTCTCAGGTCATTTGCCTCTTGAAATGACAGATTTGCTTTGCAGGTGTGAGTCAAAGTGCAAATATCCATAAAATCAGGAGTTTCAAAGGGAGGCTGCAGCAAAGCTCACTGTGTTTGTATCTTGCATTCACAAACCTGCAAATTGTTTTGGTTTTTTTACAAATTTTCCATCCCTGATATCATCCTTTGGAAATCAGTATTTTAGAAAGTATGAGGAAGACACAGTTTGTGTTCCAAAATTAACTTCTGGAAATGAGGTGGCCCTTTGGAAAACAGTAGTAGCGCTGTACCTCAGCAGTGTGTAGGCTGGAACACCCGGTACATCATCCTGTGTCTTTTTGATTGTCAGAAATGAGGTTCCAGATTTAGATACCAAATTTAAGTATTACAGGGTTGCATAACGTTTATGTGTGTGATAGGTTTAGACAATTATCGACAATAGAAGTTTATTAAACATAGTGAATCCAGAGAGCTTTCTGGTTTCCCAATACAGACGTTCTCAGTGAAATAAAATACCTCTCCAGTAGTAATATTCAGCTGCCAAAACATCAGTGCCTAGTGCCAGTTGGATGCTGTGGGCCAACCTGTGCATCCTCCTGCTGCTGATGCAGCAAGGCCCCGTTTTCCCTCTGGAATGGGGTCATCATACAGCCCAGCCCTGTGTGGATGTATGACATCCTTCAGGGCATCTCAAATGGCATCAAATATCCATATTTAGGCAACTGAGTTCTTTCTCATTGACTTCGCAGACCAGATGTTCATTAGCTGTACTGAAGGCTGATAACTGGTCTGTAAAACACCCGTACAGTAGACACTTAAAAAAATTAGGTGGAGTCAGTTACCACCCTGGGTTATGCGTACTGTGTGTCAGCTACAGTCAAAACAACACAGCAATCTCATTGGGTCTGACAGCTGCCCTGCACTAGTGAGTGATGCTGGCTGGGAGTTTGTGCTGGTACACCACCACTGAATCATTCATCTTAACCTTCACTAAGTTGAACAGAGGCCACAGAACACTTATGTCATTTCATCAGATTTCTCTAATACTCTAATACTGTGTACAAGAGCAGTGAGGTGGGTTTGGTTTTTTTAAGGACTTCTTGTTTTCCTGTAGGTGTGAGACAGCACAGCTGAGGGCTGTGCCACCTCTCAGCAGGACTGATTAGTCTTGCATGGAGCACTGCCCTGAGACAGACGTGGTGCTTCCAGTTCTGAGTGATAACTCGAGCATGCCTTAATGAGAAGACAGCCCCACGTCTGTGCATCCAAAGACTATATTAGCTACTACATCACACTGAGAACATATGTCTTTTTGATAATCAAAATATTTTTCTGATTTGCTGCCTTTTAAAATTCAATCTTTTGTCCTGTAGATGTGAACGAAATGTGTATTCACAGGTGAACATATCTTATGCTTATACTGCTGTGCAGAACTGCTCTGACATTATTTAGCAGGTTCCCATATAGTGCCATTGAAGGCACTACTGGACTGAGGACTAAAATACTAACGTCATTTTCAGAAGCAGAGGGATTTTCATTGGAGATCTGACATCCTTAGTGGGCATGATTATGCTCAACTTACAAAAGCTGACAGCAACCCTGAGTTGGGAAGATTGACTCTTGCTTCTTTATTCTTTAATTAGCTGCAACCTCTAGTTAATATTAATGTGTTCTCCTTGAGCTCCACTACTTACCCATGACACTATCATAGAATCATAGAATCATAGCATATCAGATTGGAAGGGCCTTCTGGGATCATCTGGTCCAAGACATTGACTAGCATTGGACTCAATATTGATGCCCAGGACCCTGGTGACATGTTGCCAATTTAAAAAGGAGCTATTTACCACCACCCTTTGGGCTCAACCTCTCAGCCAACTCTCCATCCACTGCACAGACCATTTGTCCAGACCATAACATAGGAGGAGACAATGGGAAACCATATCAAAAGCCTTGGAGAAATCCAAGTAGGCAAAGTCTACTGCTTGTCCCACTTCAGTTGGGCAGGTTACTTTGTCATAGAAGGTAATCAGGTTTGTTAAGCATGATTTACCCTTGGTGAATCCCCACTGGCTTTTCCCAATCATGTGCTTCATTTGACTCCTGATAGTTCCCAGGAGCTTTATTCCACAACTTTCCCGGGGACTGAAGTAAGACTGATGGGCCTCTAATTTCCTAGAGCCTTCTTTAAGCCTTTCTTGTAGATGGGGGTGACATTAGCCTTTCTCCAGTCTTCTTGTTCATCCCTCGACCTCCATGACTTCTCCAAGGTTGTGGATACTGGCCTTGCAACAGTCAGACAGCTCTCTCAACACCCTCAGGCAGCTGTTGTCAGGGCCTATTGATTTGTAGGGCTCGAGCTCCTGCAGTAGTGCACACACCATTCCTTCCTTCACTGACAGTGGGTCTATGCTTGCATCAACCTGGATTTCTGTTCCTGAGGCCTGGAGCCCAACAGTGCTGGTATAGACAGAGGTGAAAAAACGCTGGAAACCTCTGCCTTTTCAGCATTGGGCTCAGCATTCCCTGGAGCTGTTTCAGTCTCCTGCAGTTGCTCCTGGCAATGCTCAAACCATGTCATCCTCTCTTGTGAGCGCTGCCAGCTCCTGGAAGGGCTGTCTGCTCTGCCTCAGGAGTCCCTGGATCTGGAGCTCCTCTGTGCAACTCCATCTACTGTTCAGCTACAGGATGTACCGTGTCCACCGCCTGCCCCGACGAGTGAGTGATCTTCCACTACCAAACAGTTAAAGCATCCCTTTCTCTTGCTTTTAATTAGCTCACTGACTACATTTTATGAGGTGGAAGTATTCTATTTTACAAAATCTAAATATTAAAATTTATTAAGGTGGTGAAAGCAAGCAAATATTTGGAATATAAAAAGTGTCTCTGTGGTTGTTCGTATAGAAAACCCAAATATTTGTTTAGCTCTAAAATGGATTAACAGCAATTGGATAGTTTGCCTTCTGCTACTTACACTAAATGTTTCTGACAGATGAATGAAAATTGCAGGGAAATAATATGCTTCATTTTAAAATAGGAGTTTGTGGAAAAACAGCCAACTTAATAGAAATTCTAATCTGAGTCAAACTTTTTAGAAACTTTCTTCTAAATAAAATTAAATAAGGTATCCTCAAAACTTTCCTTTACATTGTTTTACAAAAAATGAATAAATATTTTAAAACTATGTTACAGAAAGTTCAGAAAGAATAAAAAATTATGTTTAATCCTCACAGAATGAAAAAAACTTTCATTTTTTTCTATAATCAGTGAGGTTGTTTTTTCTAGAGGTGCCTAATATTTGGTTTTAATTGTACCTTTTCTTTGTAGTGCAGTAGACTTAAAAAGAAGTGTTTAATTCCCATAAATAAATTTAAAATCCAAATATTTCTTGTAAATTAATACATTTGACAATCTACCTGGAAAGACTGAAAAATCATTAAACTTTATGGCCCATGAAATGAATTTTGAATTTGCAGATGAATAAAAATACAAAAAGAATAAACTAAATGTTCTAAAACTTCTCTGTTTATAACATATTAGTAAAAATATTGTTATCCTTAACCACATGCTCCAATGACACTAAATACATACATTTTCTGACCATGAAAGTGGAGCTGAATCTACTAGAGTTTTTGTGGAATAACATTTTTGTTTAATGGCTATTAAGTTCATGGCAATTTTATACCTCTTAAATAAACAAATCAATGTCAATTTTTTAGTTCTATGAAACTAGGTATTAAAACAAAACATGAATTATGTGCAAATCAAAGTATATTGCCTGCACTAGACAATGAAGCATAGGCATGGCATAAGAAAAAAGCTAGTAGAATCCAACAAGTTTATTACCAGGCTCAGAGCTGCAGTTCCGTGTGTATCACCTAAAGAAATCACTGTCATCCTGCACAGGGCAGGCACGGAAACATCGGCTGTCTGAGAGGATGTGTATTTAACAGCACACTCAGTGTCTGCTATTACTGTAATGTCAGGCAATGCACTGTCTTTAGGCACCTGCCACTAGCAAGAGCACTCTACCTGAACACAAAGCCCTAGGGAAACAACTTGAATAACTGAGTAACTTGTTCTTACTGCATTGTGTTAGACGCACTTTTGACAACCATTTGCAGGAGCTAAATGAAGTACAGCTAGTGAACTTCAGCTAGTTCAACTCTGGTTTTAATCTCATCATATAACAAATTCAGTTGCTTTATGACAGAGATTCAATGGAAGGGTGATTGTCAGAACTTTACATTTCATTTACTGGTAGACAGAAGCTGAGGTGGAAGCTAAGACCTGTCTGCACAGGGTTTACCAACACCAGGTCACTGAATTAATGACAGTTAAAGCTTACACTCCACTTGTTTGCAACCTGATCGATTGAGAAATAGAACCCTTCCTTTCGCAGTAGTTCATTTTTAGTTTTGTCATCTCAGTGCTCTGAGCTGTATTATGCTTTGTGTGCCTTCACAAAGCCAGTGGTGTTACTTGAGGGATACACGAGGTCATCTCTGTCCATGAGATTGAGGTGGAGAAATGAAATGTGAAATGTGAAACATGAAATATGTAATGTGAAATGTGAAATAGGTATTTTCTCATTGATTTTTTTTTCAATTCATAGAATCTAGCCTCTGGTTTATGATATACTTCAATAATAACCAGATGAGTTGATTTCTAGCTGTGATACTTGGTAATCAACAGCAATCTTGCCATGAAAAGTCCTTATTATAATATGTTTACCATAAAAGTTGATGGCCATCTTCGTCCAGTTTGGCTATACTTTTCCCCTTGCTTATAATTAATGATCAGCACAGTGAAGTCCATTAAAAATGTGTAAAACTTCAATACACTGCTTGGATCTCATTACATTACCACTGGCCAGTTTGTACCTTACAGAGCAAAAAGAGTAAGTGATGGTTTTACAGATTGAATTGGATTCATCATCATCATGAGTGATTCATATAAGTTGCTGCAGAAAGCAGTTAAATAGTGCAATAATATGAAGGGTGAGATTTTGGATGAACTTTTAATTCTAGTTGGAAATGTCTGAATTCTGAATGAAGTTCTAGGGTTACCTCTGCCTTCCCCCTTCCACTCTCAAGCCACTCTCTCCAAGCAGCAGACTCGCCCCTAGATGTCTGTTGGGGTGGAAGACTGTTGCCTATCTCACATTCAAACAGCCAAATCAAAGGACTTTTCTCCACTATCCAAGATTTCACCACAGGCATCAGCTGACTCTGCTCCTTGGCATTTATGCAGTGATCAGGATTAAGGGCAACCCTTTGGATTGAGATAAAACTCATGAAGTTATATCACAGAAGGGGGAAAAAATGAAGACAGAAGAAAATCTCTGCATGGCTAAATTTCATCCTTTTCTTGGAAATCTTGGAAGTCTCATCTTTGACCCACTTGGTTCCCTGGGACCAGGGGCAGAGCACAGGAGAAATTCTTCAAGCACTCAGTTTAATTCTGATGTTGGCCATGCACTGCCTGATGTAATCTGGGTTGCATATCCTTTCTCAGGCTAGACAAACTGTATTGAAGCTATTGTAAAACTGCTGGTTTCATGAAAGCTGAAACCGAAATATGTAATTATATGAAATAGTTTGGTACAAGCTCAACATTCTCTACCGCTGTTTTGAAAGGGGACTCAGTTGTACCAAAGTGATTAATAAACTCACATACACAACCAGAGACTTCAGAACTTAGCAGAGCTGTCTAATTACAACAGTAAAAGCCATCCAAAGACAGACAAAAGGCAGAGAAATGTAGAATTGAAAGAAAAATTTTTCACAGTCTTAATCAGGCCAGATGTTACCATCAATCCCATCAAGCAGGCTCAAATTTAATAAGTGAAATACTGCAGTAGAAGTATTTGCCCAAAACATGTATACTCTTAATAATACTAATGTTCTTTAGCAGTTTATTGTGGAAGCCACTAAATGGCTATTTTAAATTTAATTCACTCTAATCAGGTTGCCATTGTGGAAATTGTTTACAATTTTCTGATAAGTAACAAGACAACCAACTGATTGCAAACTCAGATATCTGTAAAATATTTTTATGCAGGATATCTTCTACTCTTTCCAACTACTTTTGCCCATTTTAATGATATGTAAGCTTTATTCTTCTCCTGCCTGGAAACTTCTGAAAACTCTTGCTAGTCATAACAAATGATGCTTCAAACAAATCACCATTATCAAAAGATTTGTTTGCTGGGAAGGAAGCCAGCACAGAGAAGACAAAGGAGAAAAAATAATTTTTCAGTGAATTCTATATCTCCAAGTATTTCAAAACTATCATTAATGATACTTGTTGTCTCTATGACTCTGTTCACATTCATTTTTCAGTGTTGCCTTGAACCTAATGAAATCTGTTCATCTTCTCTCTTGTGATTTGTTTTTTAAAACTTTGGAAGATGTTTGCAATGGCTGTGCAATTGTATTGTTCCAGTCTGTTGAAAACTGGCTTAAAAAATAACATGATTGTTCAAACACCATTGCCAAATCATAGAGTCTGGATCCTAAAACAGTGTTTGCTAGTTTGGACCACACTTCCCTTTAGACATGAAGTATTACCTCAGACCCTCATAAATTTGCTGAATGCAAACAGAAGATATAATCAGTGATAGTTATGAGCTATACCACAAGATAAGGCCATATGTTTTCTGGTGAACTCTCAAGACAGCTGGTAAATATTCACCTGTATTCACTTGCATCCACAAGTCAGCATTGCCTAGAACCGAGTGGAGAGCACACAGATCAGCCATCTACCAAGCCCTAGAACATATCATCCTTTGAATACAATGGCACAGGTATCATTTGTACTAAACACTGTTCTTTGCAACTCAAATAGCCATCTGAAAATTGTGTTAAAGTCATCCATATGCAAAGCTTTGCAGTTTGCACTTGATTCATTCTCCACTATCATTGGAGTCATCTACGGGGTTTTTGTGTTGTTTCCAGTACCAGATAAATGATTCTGGTAGTTTTTGTTTTAAAGACTTAAATGCTGCACCAGAGCCATATTGATTTGGTTATTTTAGATATGATCTGGGAATGTAATATCTTTTATCTTATATTTAAGACACATTTTATGAGCAGTCTTAAAAGAAATAAAACTTTAAGAGGAACTGGCAGTGAATGGTGGCTGTGCTGAAGTTCTGTTTCTGAAGCCTCTGCAAACCAATCTAACTGACAAAACTGCACAGCCTGTTTATGAAAAATATCCACACCACACATTTCCCACATGTTCTGCATAGGGGCCTAGTTAGGATAAAAGGCAAATAAAAACCAACTTGCCTAGCCCTTGCCTTTTAGCCTAAGAAGACTTCAAGTGCAGGTTACGAAAAGAAGAAGGAATATTGGGACAGAAGGTCTGCTCTGAGACACTCTGGAATCATAGCACAGTAATTTGTAACTACCAAATTCAGTGGCTCATCCTCCAAGTATCTCAAGAAAATTCTGAAGAGGAGGTAAAAGTGAGTTTATCTGTGATCATATAAAGTAAATTTATTAGTGACAATAGTTTTTGAGACTTGATAATGCTGGAAATAAACAGGATCAAACTGCAGGCTCGTCTAAACTGGGCTCAAATCAGTGATCCATCACTAGTTGTCACACTGAGATATTTCAAAACAAGACAAAAATCTCCCTATATATCATTTTGAAATAACAGGTATATAGCTAGAAGATATCATCTTAACCCACTGATTTTGGAAAATGTTAGTATGTGACTTTCTCCATAATGTTTGTAAATTGATGGAAGAAGCCAGGAACTGTTTGTCATGTTTCTGCCTGGGATTTCCTGGACTGAAATACACACACACACACACACACATGTTGCACAGCTGCCTTCTGTGTGAAAGTGAACCAGATGTGCTCTAGACATGTTGAACTCATAGTTCAAAAGTAGATCAATGGTAAATTCTGAACAAATAGCCCAAATCCTGTTCTCTTATTTAAGGAACATTTCCAGGGGAGAGAGGTTGTTGTGCCTGCTAATCCCACCCAGGAATCAGGACTTCACTCGACCATCACTTCCCTCTAGATCTGCTCTGGTGAGATGATTGTTCTGCAGCTGTTCTGAGGCAGACTAGCAGCTAGATCTCTAACAGTGATCAAGCAGAGCCTGGAGTAAAGATTTCTCAACCTCCTCCTTTCTTAGGCGTGCTTGCAATGTGGCAGGTCTTTGAGGATTACTCCTACATGACGAAATAGGCAACAGTACCTGCCCACAGTTCAGCAGCTTTCATGTTTTGATTCCTCTGCAAAAATGTTCAATCTGGAGTGTGGTGATTAGACTGTGTTTTAATATTGGAACACTCATATTTCTCCCATTTTAATTTCTGAAGTGAATAACACCAGGGATGATATTTTTTATTATTTCAGTGGTTTAATCACTTAAAATCCTTTGACAGCCTTTGTCAGAGCAGAAAAGTCCACAAAATAATTTGAAGAGCACTTAATAAAAAGCTAAATGAAAACTATGGGATATATTTGTATTGTTCACAAAAGATAACATCAAATATCCATTTTATACAAAGCAACCAGGAAATGATCTATTAGATTCTGACGCCTTTACTTCAATAGTGATACTTAATCTGGTAAGTAGCTACTTCAAAAGAGGTGAAAGTAAGTTTAGAGACTTCACTGTAAAAAGAACTGGCAGTGTTTGAACTCAACTCGTGTAATTTTTTGAGAACATGGATCAATAAATAATCATTTTATTATAAATCATTGCTTAATCAGTATTTTGGCTCTTTAAAGAAATAGCTCAATCCCAGGATCAACATATGAAAGAAAAATATTAGAATTTAAGGAAGTAGGAGAATATATTGGTCATTTAAAATCTATACTGATGAAATTAATGATTTATAATGAACCGTAAAAATCTCTGTTTGGAATATTAGCTAAAGCAATACAGCTTTAAATTGGGTATTATTCCAGAACCTACTTTACCAGAAAATATGCCAGTGATTTGTCAGATGTCATAACCGTGTCTTCAGAATTACTAGGGAGGTCTTACATAGCAGTCAGTATAGAGTTTGCACACGCTTATTCTTTCTTGATTTTGAGATATTTGGGGTGGGGGTTGAAGCTAAGGAATACTATATATATAGACTAGGGTCTATATCCAGGACTGAGTCCTCCAAATACCTCTCATGGATTTTGTTGATAGCTGAAAGACCATACACAGCTATTGACATAGCTTGGATTTAAGAATCAGGTTTAGGTAGAATCAGTTGTCTTTTGGGGAATAACTAGTTTTTTAATATTGGCTCTACAGAAAACTTGGCTTCCAGCTTTATCTGTTCTTGGTTGCACCTGAGGTAGGCACCTGAATTGACATCAACTTCCCTCCCTAAGTGATAGAACACTATGTAAGAAGTCATCTGTAGCTATGACCAAAATGTCTTTTAGCTATTTTGCCTGCTTTTTGCATGACAGATTTTCATTATATTCCTGATCTATTTTTGTAGCGAGTCAATAACTAAGTGATCTCAGTTTGGAGGCAGGAACTGGAATGCTTTATTGGGTTCACAATTTCATATTTAAAGGGTTCATGGTTTACATATTCAACAGGGGGCTTGCATGTTCATTCTGTTACAACTGGGGAGTTTCCAGAAATGAGGTAAGGGAAAAAACAGGTTTGACAAATCTTGGGGTCTTAGGAATTACTTCGTGGGAAAAACCCACTTTAACTTGGGGGATTTTACAGGGGGGACAGGTATTGGATATACATATGCAACGGGTTACAGAGTATACACAAGCAAAAGGGGAGAACACAATGGGTTTATGCAGAGGTCTGATAATATCAGACAACCCTCTCCCTGTTGCTTGGCAGAGCATTCCAAAGAAGGGACATCTGATCTGTCCCTCAAACAGAGGTTTTTGCCCAGCTTCTATGACTCAAGGTTTTCTGTTTAAACCTAGCAGTTTCTTTTCTCATATCCAAAATTTGGAATCCAACATATTTTCTAGGTTATAACACGTGGTTATAGCAAAAATATTTGTGGCAGCCTACCTTTTAATAATCAGGCATTCCACATTAACTGCAGAATGAAACATTGGAGATGTTCAAGAAGGGTCAAGAGGATTTGAGACAAATGGTGATTTTGTAAATATCTTTCAGACTTGAGTGTTCAAATATAAGTTCTTCGATCTCCATATAGGAACTGCAGTATAAATGACTTAGTTTTCAAGGGAATTGATACATCAGCCTTGGAACCTCATCTGTAAAGGATTCTACCCCTTCTCATGTATGAGATCTAGGTGTGTGTATCTCTGACAACTCTGATGAAAGCTTCTTTTGGCTGACTACCTTTGATCATAGAGATGCCTTCCTTAGGTCAGAAAAATTATGTCAGGTCTAATGAGCCTCTCACCAAAACAGAAAAAGTCATCTATTTGTCTGCCTCTTCCCACAGTGACCACTAATAAATAAATAGCACTTCCTCTCTCCTCCCAGAGCTCAATAGGAACTGTGAATGTAGAACTATGCTTCCCACTGATCAATGAGAAGGGAAGAAACTTTGTGAACAATTTAGCTGCCTATATTCCCTGGCACTTCCCAACCACACAGCATGCACCTGAAAATGAAGGTGCCTGGTGCACCATAGCCATGGTACACCTAGTGATTAAATTTCAGCTAGGATGGCTCTGTTTCTCCTTAGAACCCACAGGAATTGCCGTGACATAAATTTCTATGTACAACACTAAGGAATTTCTCCACACTGATCAATCTAAGGGCAATTTGTGTGCAAGAACCATGAAATGAAGCTAAGTTACTCTGGCACCTAATAAGAGAGTGAGATGACGTTTTTCTCTGATTGAAAGCCCATAACTCTTTAATTAGAGAGCATTGGGCCAAACCCATTTTAATTTCATGCATTTTTAGGTGGACCATAATGGGGATTCTTGTTCTTACTTGGATTAAATTTTCAGCTTGCTTTTTCATTCCGAGTCCCTTCTAAAGACTTTAACAACCAATCTGCCAGCACAAACAACCCCCTCTTGGTTACCTCTCCAAAAGAATGGCAGAAAACAGCCACAGTTCTCTTTGATCAGTCAGGAGGGATGATGTTACTAACCAAAAGGGAGAATAAATGATTTAAATTGTTTGTTATACCATGTCAACCTCTAAAGTTTGGATGCTAACTGCAGGTGATTTTCTAACATGCATTAATGTCATTATTTGTATTGTTGATTTTCTTCTTCAAAATTCTTTTCAGATGCAGAGAATAATGTGGGTCTTCAGAGACAGGTCCTAAATTATTCAGTAATTTGCTTTTCTGCCAATTAACTTGGTATTTCCAGAAGTCTTTGCATAAATAGATAAGGAAGAAACAAAACAAAACAAACCAACCAAACAAACAAACCAAACCAAAGCAAAACAAACAAAAAACCCACACAAAACCCCACCTCAAATCACTTTTTTTTCCACAACACCATTCAATGAATTTCCTTTATTATTGTGTCTGCAGAATGTCTCTTCCTGACAAGCTGTCAGTATCACACCAGCCATTTCATGGTGTTGACAGCCCTCTTCCAATGTAGGACAAGGGACACTGAATGAATCAAAACAATTGGGAAGTGTGACAATGACATCACTCTGTCAAGGAGATACAGTTTGAGGTGATATGCCGTAGTCATCAGGGTAGCAACATGTTTGTTGACAGGAATGTTTTATATTAGACAGAAAAACATATTCTTTACTGTACATCAGATTATACTGAAGTGTGAAATGGTGCAAATTAAAGATGGACCACTCATCTTTAATAATTAATCTCCTAATTTAAAAGCAGAAGTTTGCTATACTCCTAACAGTGTTTTCCCTTTCTTTTTTATTTTTTTTTTCTTTTTTTGCGTTGAAGTGTGTTTTCATAGATTTTTTTATTGGAAAGTACCTGGCTTCTCAGAAGCAATATTGACTCGATTTTTATTCCCTTAGGAAGGGGCTAACATTTAATCCAGGAACAGTTTAGAAAGGAGCTAAATCTTCCACTGGATTTTTGGACGGATTTACTTACACAATTAAAAATAAATGAAAACATTAAGAGTCTAATTTGAAGTCTACTCTCAATAAAATACACTGGGATCCATGCTGGCAACTTCTATTAATACTAATGGAAGTTATTAAGTACGTCTTCCCCAGGCATTGACAGGAGAATTTCCAGCTCATTTGTAAAGTAGGTGGAAGTGAATGATCCTCCTGTGTTATGCTCCTGGAAATGTGCATTAGGTATGGCTATGAACATTGTGAAGGAAAATCAAAAAGGTTGTTTCTAGAGGATGCTCTGGAAAGGTAGTAGAAGCTAGAAAATCAATGGATGTCACAACATATTAGATGAAAAAAATGACCTTGGCTGATATTTGTGTTGCAGCAGGTGTTGTCTTTGATAAATAGCTCTTGTAAATCCATGGGAATCATTGTACCATTCCATCTGAGATAAAAAAAGTTTAAGTGCTTCTCATGAACTTTCTAAATGCCAGCTAGCAAATGCACTTGGGGGCTATTAATTGTCGTACACTTACAAATCACAAAACATACACACAAATGAAACATAGAAACCAAACTGGCAGAACAGATACCTGGAGAGGAGCACCAACCTCCACTGCCTGCTGAATGAAGACATATGTCTGACATATTATTAATCAGAACTAGCTTAAATAAATTGCACATAAAACGTCGGAGGAATTTTGAAAGTAATTTTGAGTATTATCTGCAGAGTTGAATGAATGGTTTGTGTGCAGCTATGTAGTAAGTCTTGTCCTCCATTTTCTTACAGGTTTTCAGGCATCTGATTTGTTTTTTATTAATTTATACATGCAGAGGTTTATTCATTTTACCAAAACAGAAGTGCATATGTTTCATGTTGTGTTGATAATACGACCTGATTTCCAGATGTTTCAGGTTGTATTATGTCTCTGTCCTGGACAGATCAATATTGCCATAAGAAAGAATAGCAGGTAATGTGGGAATTTGCTTCTTCATAGATCAGCTCATCTTTTCAAAATCTGATAAATCAGAATGACACTTAAAATCTTTCTTCTTTACTTATACATTTGGCTATGGCCAAAAATATCACTGTTAGAAAATATCAATAAATTTATATTAATTTTATGTAAAATTATGGAACCATATTTTAAATCCTCCACTGTTTGCTGGGAATTTACATTTCCCTTGTATTCACAATATAGCTGAACTCTTTAAGACTGCTTGCCTGCAATGTACTATAAAAGAAAGAAAAATAAGTTCATACTTATCCATAAAGTCCTACAAGTTGACAAATTCAGAACTGTTATTAACTGTTCTCATCCAGAAAGAACCAGCTTGCAGAGAAAGAAAAGGACAATTTGTTAAGTTTTTAATGGATACAACAGAAAACGTCTGTCTTAAGGAGGAACTAGAATAATTTGAATGTAAATACCTTCCATGGAAATAAATAAGAATTTCAAAACATCTGACAATATTTGGAATAAACATGGTCTATATAATATTTTAGGCATGCTGACAATGAAACTGTTCTGCAACTTTTAGGTATGGAGACAACAAAACACATCAAATAATTTTAGAATCACTTAGTTACTAATCCTCCCAGCAGGAGATAGCACATGTATGATACTAATTCTCCTGACAGAGCTGTCACAGAAGCAGTTTGCCTTGGTACTTTTTGTAATGGCTTCTCCCCATCTGGTTGGAAATATTCAATTTCTTGAATATTTTATACTTTTACAATGAGTATGTATATTATTTAATAATTATGGAAACCAGAGTCTATTTTTCTGAAGAGTTTACTCTTTTTGTTCATGCCTTAGAGAATTCCCAGTTTTCTCGCAAATTGGAACAGCACTGAAAATGCCCATTCATATTACAACCCTTGTATACAGACTTTCTCTATGCAAAAACTCTTAAAGCAAAATTTTGCTTTGGAAAGCTTTCAGGATTTTCCATTTCAAAGTCATTAAGAGCCCTTACTTCCCACCTAGGCAGCAATGAAGCAGTAAAAGATTTAGAAGAATAAAATATTTGAGCACACTGAGAGCTTAAAGCTCCATTATCACAAGATGCTTCTTCTTTTCATATAGCTTTACTGAATGTTACATTTATTGGAATCTCATTTCAAGCGTATAAATGGAGATGTGCAACACAGGTACACACATGATGGTGCCACAACATGGGTGTCATAGTTAGGGATTTCTCTTTGGAAAACTTGAGGATAAACTAGGATCATAGAACTGGTAGAGAGATGAAGCAATACAAATTTTATTTAAGAAAATGAAACTTCTAGTTAGGCCTTAATGCTTGGGTTTTGGTCACATATGAAAGATTTGTTTTTATTAGAGAATATAAGCCATACACTGAGCCTGAAGTATATTGCGTGGGTAAGTCAAGCCTAAATCAATATAGCAGAGTAAACCTGCTCAAAATTTCCTGTGCACTGTAAGAAATAATGGCTGTGCAGTCAAACCAGATCAGAATGTATTTGAGATTCTTACCAGTAATACATGAGGCAAATGAATATCTTTAGTTAAGCATGGACATAAACCCCAAAATTCAAAAATCTTATGCTCAGGCACAAAATAGTTCATGTAATTATTTATCTCGTTTTCTGCTTATATGTTCATCTTCTAAAATTCTGCTTTAAATTTCAAGCTCTAACAATCCCTTCACCTCAATACCTGAAATTCACTTGAATTTGACTAGTTTCACATGAGTTTTATGTCCATATAAATCTGACCTGCATTTGTTGCAAAGGCTGATAGTATCAGGCTATGTTCCAAGCAGCCAGTGAGACCCCCGGATGCTGATTACCTGATACCTGACACATCCTTTGTGTCACCTCTTCATTTCAACAAGGTTTTCATTGTGATCTTAAAGAAACAACACAATAAATCAAAGCAAATCAGAAGTTATAGCTCATCTTCACCATATTGCAATGTCAACGAAAACTAAAGTGCTGCAGTGAAACAGCACTGCTGCACCTGAATGCAGCACTGCAAAGCAAACAAGTATCATCTTGGGGGAGGGTTTGGTGACAAATTCTGTAATACTTGCATGGCCTTTTCCTCTGACACTGGTCAGCAGTAGTCCTAAAATGCATAAGAAAAGGGCAAATATCTCCCAGCCTCTAATAATTTGTACCTCAGGGCTTTCCAGGTGCCTTTGTATTTCACAGAATCATGGAATCAGCTGGGTTGGAAAGGACCTCTGAGATCATCAAGTCCAACTCTTGATCCAACACCACCGTGGTTACCAGACCATGGCACTAAGTGCCACAACCAGTCTCATTTTAAAAACCTCCAGGGATGGAGAATCCACCACTTCCCTGGGCAGCCCTTTCCAATGCCTGATTACCCTCTCTGTAAAGAATTTCTTCCTAATATCTGACCTAAACCTCCCCTGGCAGAGCTTAAGACCATTGTCTCTTGTCTTGCTGATAGCTGCCTGGGAGAAGAGACCAAGCCCCACTTGGCTACAACCTCCTTTCAGGGAGTTGTAGAGAGTGATGAGGTCTCCCCTGAGCCTCCTCTTCTCCAGGCTGAACAACCCCAGCTCCCTCAGCCTCTCCTCATAGGATTTGTATTCGAGTCCCTTCACCAGCCTTGTTGCTCTTCTCTGGATCTGCTCCAGCACCTCAATATCCTTCCTGAACGGAGGGCCCAGAAGTAGACACAGTACTTGAGGTGTGACCTCACCAGTGCTGAGTACAGGGGAAGAATCATTTCCCTGGACCTGTTGGTCACACTGTCCTGATCCAGACCAGGATGCCATTGGCCTTCTTGGCCACCTGGGCACACGACTGGCTCATGTTCAGCTTCCTGTCAATCCAAACTCCCAGGTCCCTTTCTGCCTGACTGCTCTCCAGCCACTCTGTGCCCAATCTGTAGGGCTGCATGGGGTTGTTGTGTTCATGGTTCTCAGTGGATTTCTCTACCTTTTAAAAGGGGAACAAGGTAATACTGCAGTAACAGAATTACTGTACTTATGAGTTACACTGTTTGCTAAATCTGGGCTAGGTGAACATGAGTATCTCCTTTGAGAATTTGCAGCTGTGTCTATTTTCTAGGTCTTAAGCAGCTAATTCAATGTGAATTCCTTCTTTACAACAAAGAAGAAAAAGAAAAAAAAAAAAAAGAAGGAGAAGAAAATATAGAGCCCAGCTTACACCCAGCACTCTGTTCCCTACTGTGGCCATATGCATCTACAGTTCAAGAAAACAATTTCATATAATCTTCTGTTTGATTTGAATGCACTTCCTTCATGTAACTGGAAAGTTTCATTACTGTTGGACCAAAAAAATAATGTTTCCTTTTGGCAGTGTTGTAGTCTGTACAAAACACATCAACACGCAGTTAAAGCACTCTGCAGTTCAGTTATGTCCAGTGAAGGATGCAAGATGGGAACTAGAACACGTTTCTTAATTTTCCTGTCTTGGGCAAGAGTTGGAAAGCAAATGATACAGAGCAACCACAGAGCATTAATAAAAGCTTCCATTAACTGAGGTGGGGCATCCTGGGTTAGCCCACAGACACTGCGGCTGAAGAAGAAGGCAATGCAGTTGACAGCAGTAATTTCAGCAATTAGTCTGTTGCTGGAACAATTAATAGAGACAGATAGGAAAGATTTGCATAGTAAAATTAAGCAAATTAAAGCTTTAGGAAACTTTGTTGAGATGGCTGAATAATGGGAGTGTTTATTTTGCCCTTCAAAGCTGCCAAGGGCTCCTACCAGAGCAAAGACTGGCCTCTGGGAAGAGCTAAAAGGCAGAGCTGGGCATGGTGCAGCATGGAATGGAGCTGGTAGGGGCACTTCCTGGTGTGCCACTGGTGCTGTCAGATATGTACAGCACACAGGACCCCCATCCCTGGCACACAGTGTCTGCTGTGCCCAACTGCCTCATACTCAATATGTTTTCTTGATGTTTGGCCAGTGGTTTTTTGAATCCAATTGACTGGCTTCCTGTTTACTTTTAGCCAGGAAGTAATCCAATGTGAAAATATACAAGTTTACATATACACATATCTACCTCTCCTTCAATAGATTATTACATATAAAGTTATGTACAAAACTGTAAAAATAGGTGTAAATAAACATTTTATTTATGGATATATGGCAGCATATAAAATATATTTACATATTTTTATATAACACCTATATTTGAACATATTGAAACTAAATATCTCTCTTTAAATGTGTAGATGAGTAATAAAAAGCGATTTCCTTAATAAGACCAAATTAATGATTGGTTAAATTTTAATGTGAATAAAAACTAGTTAAACAAAATCAAAAGGTGCCTGGAGACGCCCTCACATCTATGGAGTGAGAGAAAAGTCAGATGCAGGGGTAGTGATGGACATGAACATGATGAAAAATGATGTGAGTCTACAGACTTGTCCCAGGGGGCTACCAAGGGTCCCTGTGCAACCCCCGGCCAGAGCAGAGCAGAACCCAGTACTGAGAGGCCCTGGCTGATCTCTCCCCCACAGGATCTTGTGATGCTCCTGGGGCAACCTCAGAGCTCTGCTTGGGACTGTCCAGCACAGATAACATGGCCTGTCAAAATGGAAATGCAGAACAAAATGACAGGAGCAGATAAATGTGTGTGGAGATAGCAGGAAAACTCCCAACAGGATCACCAAAAAAGACTGAGTAAACCTGAGCAAAATGAGAAGATGCAAAAAAGGAGCTCGAGAGTCAAAGACACATCCTCATGGAGGTACAGTCAATGCTCTAACTTTATTCCAAAAATACACACATTATCAAGGGTTCTACAGGGTTCACACGCTCTATTCTAACTTTCTATTGGTTACATTCACTTTCACAAACTATATCTATAACTTTATTGGCTCTACTAACCAAGGCACATTTCCAGGCCCCCCCATCTTCTGGTTTCTCACACCCTGGATAACAACCTCCTTCCTTGTTTTCCTCTATGCAGCTTTCTGATATCTGTTGCTCAAGGACACAGGTCCCTGCCATCCGGCACGCAGGCCGGATTGTGCAAGCAGGCCTGAAGCAGTATATGTCCTGCATCATCTAAGATTCTTTCAACACCTGAGGAACTGTCTGATGGTTCCATCATCAGAAACAGGAACTTCCAGAGAAGTTTCAAATGGAGGGCAGGTGATGGGATCCTTCTATGCATGGCTGGGGAGAGCTTACTGCACCTATGAGACCTTATGGGGCTCAGGTCTTTGGCCAACGTCGACCTTGCAGAGAAATTCAAAACTCTGGGGCAAACTGACAGAAGAGGTAGAAGAAGATGTCTCACAGCAGGCACCTGGTAGGCAGGAGTCATTAGAGTGGTTGGTGAAGGTCATTGTGGGGCATCAGAGGTCAGAGTGCCTCCCCAGCCAGTCCTTGTCTGCCCCACAGAATGTTCTGTTTCTGCTGAAACCTGTTCTGGGGAGGACCCAGGAGCATCCATTTTTGAACCTTCCCCACAGGTACCAGGTTCTTCTTAAGAGATGGTTTTGGATATGTCTCATTGTACCCTTTGCATGCTGATTGTGATTAATCCTTCTACCTTGTCCCACTGCTGTGAATCATTAACATTTAGTCAGTCTCTGCTTCATACCTGTTTGTTCAGAGAAATTACAAGTAGATGTGTGCTAGGATATTGATGACCTGCTACAGGAGGCCTCAGCAATTTGTGTAATTTTCACAGTCTCTCTCCTTCTGGTATTTTGCATCCATGTGTTCACATTCTCTCCTCACTCACATTGATATAAAAATTTTTCCTACAGTTTTCCAGATCCCTAAAAGATTCCCAGACTTCTACTTTCTAATACTTCAGTATCTGCTGATGAAAAAATGGCAGCTACTTCCAACAGTTTGTAAGTTTTCTTCTCAAAAATCACTAGACCTGTGGTGTTGCCCCTCAAAATACAGCAGTATACTATGGCAGACTTTCAATTTTTCTGGTGCGGAATTGCAAATTAATATTGCAATTAATACAATCATTTTGTCTATAAATGTCTATAAGTTCTGTCTTTATAAATATCTGTTTTATTGAATTCTCATAATCTTTATGCTGTGCTACCCTCTTTCTCACTATACATTACTCACCTTACATTATCCCTTCTTATCAAAGAAAAACTGAGAAAAAAGCTTTAAAAGGAAGAGAAAGAGACATTTGCCTTTGACAGAACAAACAGAAATATATCAGTTGAGAAATGGAAAAAAATATTTCTTTCACTTTTAAGTAATATTCTAAATAATATTTCCCTGAATTACAATGCTCTTTCACCAACTCTCCTGCTGTGTATTATCAAGGGCTACCTCACTGGCTAATCAGAAATTTATTAATATAATAAAGGTGTCATTTGACATCAGATGTAGATGCTGATCCAGGTTCAAATACCACATTTATAGTTGGAAGCTGCAACTGACTCTCTCCTGACATTAGCAGTATAGTACTCAATGCCAGACCGGTAATGTGAAATTCAGTTCCAGAAATCTGTTTTTATGAAAGTCAAGGAAAAGTGAGGTAGGCAAGAATGAGGCAGACATTTTTAAAGAGTTCATATTAGTAGGAGGAAACTTACTTTCTGCACAATCATAAAAATCTATGCTATGATACACATATATTATTATAAATTTTATGTAGGTATAAATAAAAATATATATATTTATGCATATTTATACACTTTTTACATATATTTATGCAGGCAAAGGTGAATAAACAGACATGTCTAAAGCAACGTTCCTTTAGATTGACAAATTCCCAATGTAAAACTCTCCTGTTGCCACCCTTTTTCTTCCCATGCCACAGTTCTAGGAATTCCTTCAAGTCTTCTCAGTTTCTTGTTTGCATCTGCTGCACAAATGTCTTTATGCCACTTAAAGACTAGAGAAGGTATATCACACATCCCTGTATGCATAAACTTTATATTTTTCCACTAGAAGGTAGCAAATCTCATTTCTCACTCTCAGAACAATCATCCGGAAATCCTCTAAATCCAGATTCCTCAAGTGGCCAGACCACATACAAGATGACTTCTCTTAATTGAGAAACACCTTTGACTTTTCAAGAAATCAAGTTTAGAGTTTCCTGCCTATCACAGCCCTTGATGGTGGTATTAAGAATCATTTACGTGGTCTGTAACTTAGTTCTTACTTTATAAATTGAGGACATAGCTTTCCCATGAACATGAAGATTTTCAGCTTCAGAGGACTGGGATGTCTTACTAGGGGGCTATAAAACACCCTATAGAACAAAAGTTCATAATCAATTGGGATTTCTAGGTGCTGCAATAAAGAAGAATAGCAGTACATTGTACTCTGGGTTCAAATTGTATAAAAGAGAAGAATTATAGCCCAATCTCTCCGCTGTAGCAGTTCACATCTATCTATGCTCTGAAAGCAGAGAAAACTATGAATCTTTGTCTAAAGTGAGCAAAGTCACCTAGGTTTGCTTTGTTCTAAAAGAAAAATAAACCCCAAACAGATGAGGACACACTGATAATTAGTTAGCAGAACTCAATTTCTGTAGAAAACAGAAAGGTGGTAACATTTTTCTTGCACTAGCGCTCAGAAGTAGTGTTGGTGAGTTGTGTAGTAATGTGCTTCAGAACACCTAAAGATCAAGATGGGCTACAAGACAGAATTGCCACAATGAGAAAACAACAAGAACTGGGAAACAGGAAGAGGGAGTAAGTCCTGTCCTTATGAAGACAACACGTTAGTTTCCTGAGTTCACATTCTGGTATAGACACAGTTTGTGGTGTCTCTACATAGAGCCTCCCACAGGCTGAACTTTGGGGCAGGTTTACCCCACTCTCACATCAGTTGACTCTCTTCATTACCAACAGGTACTAATATAAGAATATACAACTTCCTCAAGGCAGGTGTGGCTTAAAATTGAAATGATATGAGGTGTCGACTATCCCTGACATAAACTGGAATACAGAATTTCTGTGACTTGAAAGACTGGGTTTTGCTCACCTTTTAAACCTTCTGTAATTGGGGCTAGCATTAGATAATGAAGTTATCCAGACCGAGGAATGTTTTTTTGGAATAGGAAGAACAAGAGCTGCTGGGGATCAGCTGTGAATGTACTATTGATTTCTTTCCTACTGTTACCATGAATGACAAATTCTCATTTAGTCGTAAATCAGAGCTTTTCCAGCAAAGTGCAACAGCACCACCACAATGCTTCCAGCATGAGGTGAGGGTGCGTTCTGGCTGGGACTGCTTTTGGTCAACCACAGCAGTGAAGTGATACAGAGCTTTGTACTTTTCAGCCTTACCTTGACTAAATCCCAGGATTTGCAGCCAGTAATATTAATCATGCTTTACATATATCACCATCAGTGTGGAGCAAAGCCACAGCTGAGTAGCATTTGTCTGCAGTGGCACGTGGCAGTCTTCCATGCCAGGCTTCTCACTTGGCAGCTTCAGGTGGCATCGAACAGGCTGTGCTTTCTTGGGAATTCCCAGGAGGCAGCAAAGCAAAGGATAGTCAAGCCATGGGCTCTCAAGTTTAATCTGCTCCTGTTATCAAGCATTCTGGAGTATTTAAAATTTGAAGTGCTCTTTTGGGAGATTTGGGACAGGATGGGTTTGTGTTTTCCCTAAATAGTTGTTTTGTGACCTGCACTACTTTTTCAGCCTTTCAGCAAATGAAGGTATGGCTGTCCAGAATTTTGGAGAACAATGGTTTTATAATTTCAAGGGAATATGTTGAAACAGGAAATACAAAGAGTCTTTTACCATTCCAGTACATTTCAAAATCACAAACATAATGTGTTTTTAACTTTAAAGTCAGAGCTCTGCATCAAATTTTTATGATGGCTGAACTACACTTGTTGAGTTTTAGCATAATTTTTCTTGAAACTTCATCTTAATATAGACTGTGATGCTTTTGCCAGTGTAATTATACTAGACTGCTTAAAAAAACCCATTAATCCTCTCCTATTACCTGTGCCAGATCAAAGAAGGGCAATAACTAACCAGATGTTGCTGCATATGTGTCTGTTTGTGAATCTGTTTACTTTAGACTGCTTTAAGGAAACACCAAGTAAAATAGTGTTATTGTAGAAATAGGAAATTGGGAATAATGCAGCATTTTATTTTTATTTTTAAGAGATTTAAATAAATAACTGAGCAAATCTACTTTAAAAATATGAAGTCTTGCCCAAACAAGTTATTTCTTACTTTCGTGCGCTTGCAAAAAAAAAGCACATCAAAATTTATTCTCTGTACTCTTTCTACATGTTTAATAGCATGCATAGCTATGAAAGTATTTCCAATTCCCATTTGAATGTGTTAAAGAAATCTAAAGGTTACAGTACAGTGCCCTGGACCTCAATGTGCTTTAAAAAGAAAGAGTAAAAGGGATTTAAATTTTACAGAGGAAATGATTCAGTAATCCATTTTGTTGTATTTAAATTACAGATTAAAATACATTACAGTTAAAATCTAGCAGTTTCAATAAATGTAAAGTGTATGAAAGTCTGTACACATGAATAGGAAGACACCTTACCTCCTTTGACCCTGCAATTCTGACAGAATTCGGGATCTCAGGGAATATTTCATGAGGATGAAAAAATTATTGCCAGAAGTAGCTGCTATTGAATGAAACCCTGTCTGTTTACAGAAATTCTGGACAAAACACTCTTTATGCCAACACAACAGGAACAAAACCAAGAAGCCTCTTCCTTCCATGTGGCTGTTCACTCTCTCCATGCCAGAAGTGCCTATACAGCAGTACCATAGCTTTTCAGATTTGTTGTGTTTTGGGTTTATAATTTTCCCACTGGCTTTGTGCCTCTACCTCTAACAGAAACACACAGCCATGATCTAATCAGCCCACTCTCTCCATGAACCGTATGGACACTTAATTACCCACCTTCTTCAGACTGAATTAAAAATGTTCCAGCAAAACAACAGCTTAGTATTCCTGTGTAAATTGTGCCACCTTTTTTTTTTTTTCTTTACATTTCTGGGGGTTTTTAGTGAATCAGCCTCTAAGATTTTACTCTTTCTGGCAGCCCCATCTTCAGAGCTAAAGGAAAAGTCTTTACAGTTGTCACCATACTGCCAGTGAACCTCAACACCTTTTTATCATAGGATGCAGGTTTTGTTCTACCCAACAAGCTGGGACTATACCTGTCTCATTGACATCTGTACCCTTCAAAGTATGCCTGAAATCTGAACAACACTTTGGAAGTGTCTTTTATTCTCCCAAGAAACAAAGAATTGGACAATTTCCTTCCTAGTGTGGGTTTCTAAGGTCATTGCTTGAAATAAAGAGGAATTACTCCAAGTTGGTATCAGAAGAATTCAAGACAATGTCTGCAATTAGGAATCTTATGTTGTTTACTTAACTCTTATTTCAGGGAGTCTGGAGGTCCATCGTTTTTTTTTTTTCCCCTATCTAATTTTAAATTTCAAGGAAATAAATAAAAATTGTTCTTTCTAGGCAAAACTGGATTATGCATTTAAATTTAATTTTTTTCTGATGCAGTTCTTCAGAACTGGGCAGGGGGTGGATTTGGAAATCATGGAGTTTCAGGTTAATCTTCAATGTTTATCTTGCTGCAACTCCAGGATCACCTGGAGTTGCTTCCTGTGAATTAAAAGTCCTTGTTTGAAATGCATGGGGTCTGTCAGCAAAAATTTACAGTAGGAAATGATTGTGTAAATGGGATGTCATGTCCTACAGGTAAAGTGGGATGTAACTGCTACAGGATGTACTTTGTAATGCCCACAGTTGCTCTCTAGCAAGGAGAAACTCTTAAATTCTGCCCTCAAAAGCCTGAAAGTATAACAATATTTTTTTCTATGAGAATGGTTTGGCAGCTTGAACAACTGGAAAAATACATTTAAGGAACTTCCTTGGAAAATTTGTTTTCCCCATTACATCAAAGAGTGGCTTTACTTAGAAAGAGTCTGCAACGCAGAAGAATGTGGGAGGAATTCGAGTACGAAAAAAATTCCCCACTAGAAAAGAAAGGATTGACAGAATTGATCAAAATGTTACAGGAGTTTTGTTTTGCTCATAGATTTGTTTTGATTTGTTTCAGTGGTGTTGATTTGTCAAAACTGAAACTTTTACAAATTTGTGGAAAGTTTAGGCAATGGTGCATTTTGCTCTCAAAATTCAACTGAATTAATTATCTCAGCAGTACTTCAAAGATGACAAAAATTGTATTTTAAGATTTGAAAGATTTATTTTCTAACTGTGAAAAAAAAATCTAAATTATCAAAACTAATATTTAGTAACCAATCTAATGTTTTAACTGTTCTGCAGTCAATTCTCCTTGAGGGTTTGGCTATTACAAATGTATGCAATTGTTAATTTTCATACCTTTTTGCCATAATTATTTTCTAGCATCTTGAAATTTTTCATCAATTGGAGAGCTATTTCCCACTCACATCTGCTAATTAACTCAATTATTCTTGCTCTTTGGAAATGAATGATTGTCTCATAGATCCCCACCGCATTATATGTGCCAGAGACAGTCAACTAATCCCATGAATGTAAAAAAAAGGAAAAAGCATTAGAAGATAATAAAATTAATATATATATTTTTTATAAAAAATCCCTTGTGCTTTACTTTTATGCAGTCTCGTTCTCTGTTGTGTTGCATACATACTGCTGATATCAGACAAAATACTGTGCTTTAGCAAAGCTAATTGTTTCCAAGAGGGATGCTGGGGTTTCTGAAATTAATTTCCATTTTCTAAAACTGAAACAGTTCTAGGTACAAATAATATTTAAAACTATTCTTTTTTGTTATCCTATTATTGTTAATCTGTGCTCCAGTGTTAATCTATATTCCAGTCTGTGCTGGAATTTACATGTCTACAGTCCTGTTGCAAAAAGCAAGCTCTAATAATGAGTGCAGAAATGTTCCCCATTTGAAATATAATGTATGTTAAAAAATACAATGCCAGAAGTGCTCATGTTCCATCACTTCTTAACTGTTGTGAGTCACTTTGGAGTGGTTCATTGCAGAAATATATGTGTAATTTTCAGTAGTTGGAAATACCACTGCCATGTTACATAGATTAAAAATATTTCAGAATTCAGATCTGAATAGGATATGCTGGCTTCTCATAGATTTACTGGTAGAATTTATGTTTTCCTGTAAAGCATATTGGAGTAATCAAGGAAGAGCTCTAAAAGTATTATGTATTCTCTATCCAAAACTATGTAGAGGAAGTACTAGTGTAGCACAATAAAAAAAGCCTTAAATCACAGGGCAGCAATCTAAAAGTTGCTTATGTTAACATTGTATCCTTATATACATGTTTTGCAGATAGTTTCCAATTATGTCATGGAACTAATAAAACATACTATTTCTATATTTATCTTGTGGTAATGGAAAATCTTCATCAAGGTTTTATGGTGATTAAATTTAGTTATTTTTCTAAAGTACTTTTTCATGGGAAAGTTTAGTCTTTTTGCCAACAAAGATTATATTTTGAAGAGAACATATTGAGTAAAACTTTTAGTGAGAAATTTTTTTCCAATTATTTATTCTAAGAATGTGCAGCTGGTTTGTTTTTTTTTTAAATTTTCTGATTATTACTTGTTACAAATAAAAAATGGAAGTAAAGTAACCATGTAATTATGAGAATTCATTTGGTCGAACCAAAGTGTATTCCTGTAAAATTGTTCTTACATGGTATAGCATCTTTTCATCTATTTCTATGCTTTAAAATTTTGTGTTATTTTCCTAATTATTAGAAGTATTTTCTTGTAAAGAGGAAAAAATATTAGATAATAAAAAACCTTGGAGACAAAATATGTCCACACATGCTTAAAGGCACATACCTGCTTAGTCTCTTCAGCACCTATAGAACAAGTGATGTATATTACCTTAACTGTTCATATTCATAGGCTTAAGTATTTTCAGGACTGGGCTATGCTCTAGTAAATGACATGAGTCCTTAAATACTTGGGGTTTGTTATTCTTAAAAATTTGATACTTAATGTCTATAAATATAGCTCTCATGTTTCTCTAATGTGTTATGGCACAGAGTTTTACCAGAACGTCTCTTTACATTCTTCATCTTGTAATTCATATTAAATTGCACTGAGTAATGCAAACATATAGACTTCTATTGCAAACTGACTAAAAGTCTATCAAAACCTGCACTGTCTGATGTAATCAAAATTTCCATGCTAAATCTAGTTCCCTCTCAAAGCTATTTATACATTTGCTAATGCCTCACTTTTTGTTACACTAGATAAGTCACTTCACATTATGCTTGTGCAGTGCAACATGTCATAAATGGTGTAAGCAGGTGTGACATAGTGGAAAGCAGTGACTGGAACATGACATTCTAAAAAGTTATGCCAAAACACTGTGCAATAAAATTCCTACCACTATTTTTCTTCTATATATATATATTTAATATACAGTACTTAATGGCATCTGCTGAAAATTAATGAAGAAGCCCTCCTTTTGATGGCTGATATGAAGATTGCCAGATACAAGAAATATTTCAAGTCTGGTTTACAAGGTGAAAGCTGTTAAAATGTGTGAGTTCATGTATGATGTATTAGTCTTGTTATTTTTACTGCCATAGGCCTGTTAGTAAATGTGTTGGATCTTACACTGGTTTACCTTATTTCACACCACAGACTGGAAGACGTACATCTGTATAAACCCTTGTATACTGGTGTAACAGGATTTCTCCTTACATGTATAATAACTCTTAAAGCAACAAAATTTCCTATTACAGACAAGTTTAATTTGAATGTGATCTTTTGTGTATATGTCATGTGTTACATGACAATGAAGCCCTCACAGATTTCTCTCCATAGACATGTGCATTGTCACAGAATTGTAGATGTGACAACTGTAGGTGTAAGATTTCCTCTTATTGTAATTAATTTAACTGAAATTAATTCATCTGGAAAAAAAATAATTCTGGAACTCATGGTATGGCCTGAAGCAATGTAATTCCCCACACTAATGGTAGTGGGGCACCTCAAACTCAGCAGGGAGATGCCCGCATCAGATGTACGTCTCTGGTCCTTGACTCCCTGACCTTCCCTCACAGCTTACCATGGGTAGAATCCCACACTGGTGTGTCTGTGTCCTTTATGAACAGGGTGGTTTTCACTAGGAAAACAGATTGAAGTTATGAGGTAAGGACCATCCTGGTTTTAAAAATAATCATTTAAAAACACTATTAATTCAGATAACATTCAAAATAAAGACCTCTATTTTTACAAACTATTTCTAGATGAAAGGGTTTCCGTGGTTTTATAAAATGCATTAATATTGCTTTAAACATTGGTTTGTATTGAATGGGACCATAAAAGAGGTTTTATAAGGGAGCTGTGCACTGTTTTGTGAAATGTAGCTCTTCATACCTTAAAACTGAACACCTGAAAGATTTGGAGAAAATTTGTTAGAATGGAAAAACAACTATTTCAGGTGGAACGTGTTATTTACTGATCAGAGACTAGGACTGAGAGCTTAAATTGTTTTTGGCTTAGCTGATACTCAATTGAGTAATACAATGTGATTGGAAAATGTGTGAAAAATGAAAGAGTATATCATTGTATCAATAAAAGAAACTTTAAATTATGAATTATTCACCTGACTACTGTTGTCTGATGACACTGATTATAACGACCAGTTCAGACCATGACAAATACCTTTCTCTTGCTTAGACGTGAAAGGCTCTACATTGTTTTTAAAAAGATCTCAATGGGAATTTTTTAGAATAAATAATTTTAGTACACACAGCTTTTAGTATCCAACTGCAAAGGTATCAGATTTCTTTTTTCTTTCAGAAATGCTAGAACATCAGGAAATTTTAATGAGACAAAGGATTAAGAGTTGCTTAAAATAAGATATCATGAGACAATCCAGTAGTTCTCTTTGTGCGACATTTTCCCACAACAAACATTTTAGCCCTCTGGAGTGAGGGAAAGGAAGAGAAAGGGAGAGAGACAAAAAAGATATGTTGCTGCCTGTAAGAAACTGTTAATACAGATAAAACATCATTAAACAGGCTACATGAAATGTGCAATGCAATGCAGATAAAATAGCTGCTATATTTATCAGCATTCTCTAGTGTTTTAAGACTTCTTAACTAAAGCGCTGCTTATAAAAGATGCAAGACTGACAGCACAAGAATATGAAGTCCTTTGTCTGTCTCTTAGAAAAGTACTGAGTAGGCAGCAAAGTCCTGGTTTTCTTTTTCTTTAAAATTATTTGTCATTTGTGTCACTGTTGAACTTACTGCGTGGTTTGGCTTTGATTGACAACAATAATTCATAGAGTCTATGCCTCTCTGCACTGTAGTCCCATTATATATCAAATGAGCAAGGAAGGCAACATTAAAAAATAAGAAATGTCTGGTTTCTGTAGCTATTTTGTGTCTTCCAATTGTGGACCAGAAAAAGACCCTGATGCTCTGGGGAATGCACTGAACAAGCAATAGGTTCCCCAGCGCATGGGCAGTGAGGGAAGCTGGCACTTGAGTGTGATAAAGGGCCATGGACAGGGATCCTGGGGCTGAGATCTATGGACAGCAGCATGGCAGACAGGCTGCTGGAGGTCTGGAAGCCAGCAGAATGCTTACCAAAATAGAGTGGAAGTGCTGGCAGTAAAGTAGTTAGAGATGCCATTCAGTCCCTGGAGTCAATCCAGATACTTCCTCAGGGTGCTACTGCACCCACAGTTCTGTCATGTGGATGTTTTTCTCCAAGGAAATGCAATGAAGCAGCAAAGGGATCCCATAGACCAGTAGAGAGATGATAACAGTTCCTGTTACCTATGCCAAAAGTTTAATAGGCATCTTAAATGTTTCTACGATTGCTGCTGATCTCCTGCCAGCTGGTGCATAGAGTGCACTGTGTGCCAGATGGGATGCGTGCAACAGACAGTTACATCCCAGCATATATATATTTCTTACCCACTTCATGGTGTTTTACCTCAATTGCCAACATTTTTTGGAGAACATGATTCATCTGCCAGCTCCTTTGTGTGGTGCGAAGAAAAGATTCACACTTTTGGTAATATTCTAATTTCACACTCCAGAAGCCCATTCTTGCCACTAGGGATGCCCTAAAGGTTAAAAGTAGTTGTGTGGAGTTGATGAGGTTTTGTTTCAAACCTGAAGAGGAGAATGCCAAATTGGGAAAAAGGAGAGTCAAAATCATTGGAATGTAGGTTAGCCATGCCAGAAGTGATGGGCTGCAGTTGTCAACCAAACCCTATAGATGCTTAGAGTGAAGCAGATGGCAAATTTCAATACATTCCACATTATGAGGAATGTGCTTTTTTTAATGAGTTGCTAAAATCTGCAATGAAAATCACAATAAGCAAATAAATCATCTGCCTGGATTGTCTGTCACCACAGCAGTAGGAACTACTTGGCTGTACATGGAAGCAGTGCAGTAAGTGTTATAAACTGTTGATAGTTTTTGTAAGAGTTCAGAATGGACCACGTCTTAAAAGTTCAACTAAGCTTGAATGAAATCCCAAGATGTAAAGTATACTTAGGCAGAATTTTCTTGCCTGAGGGACTCAGCTTCAACATGTCGATTGCTCCTGCAGCCTCTGACACTATTCCATCTGCACCATCTGTTGTTGTCCACTTAATACTGGAGGAGGTTACAGCTGCACTCTAGTCCACCAAAAGTGCTTTCCTAACCTGACTATAAGAGTATTCATAGAGCTACATGCAGCAGAATGGTTCTTCTGTGTTATAAGAAACAGAAAGGCAATTCTTCCCTCTTTTTTTTTCTTTTTTTTTTCTTTTTTTTTTCCTTTTTTTCTTTTTTTTTTGAATGTAGTTGTTCCCTGAACCTCTCTGCCTGTCAGGTGAAGATCATGACATAGTCTGAATGCATAAAACTTTCTCTTATTGCTGGGAGCAATATTAGCTGAGGTGGTAACCATTCCTTCTTTCCAGTTAGGAGCTTAAGCTCTCTGATTCTTCAACAAAACCAACATAATTCTCTAGCACTCTGTATCTATTTCTTGAAAAGAAATGGAGAGGAAAAGTCTTACTGGTTTCTTCTTTTTAGTGTTCCATTCAGAATAGAACTCAAGACAGGTGATTCAGATTCAGGGTTAAATTTATTTGAAGGCAGAGCCAAGGCAGTGGCACCCTGCCCCTCTCTGTCTGGTCTGGGGTGTGGTCTGCTGTCTCTATCACTGATGACCCACTTCTGTAGGACCTACCTCCTCAGGACACTGAGTTAGGCTGTGAGAAGATTTTCCAAACCCAGTGCAAAAAATAAGCTCTAGAAGTTCAGGGTGGACTGTGTGCTGAGGCTGTTTAACCCCCTGACACAGAGACAACTTTGACTTTAAAAATATTACTTCTGTTTTCTTATAATAATCCCTAAAGCCTTTGGATCCTCAGCTCTGTACCAAAGTGTTTGAACACTTGCTGAGTGTTGGTAAATTCATTATACAACCACAGTCGTGCAACTCATCCAACCAGTGTTACACCCATCCACTGCAGAAACATTGGGAACGGTGCATTTCAAACCAATATCCTGTAAGCATCTGGTAATATTTCAGTATTATTATGTGCTCAAATGGTCTTTACACAGCAAACCCTATATTCTTTGGCAATACTCTGCCCTTCTGTAAACTCTCTGACATTATAAGATATACATTCAGCACGCTTTTCTGAACCCGCAGACGGTGCCTTATCTCCAACCCCTTCCCTCACTTAGAGGCAATATCATTTCCAGGTGACAGTTTCCATTTCAGGTGCCAAAAGGAAAAAAAACAAACCAAAACAAAAAAAACCCTTTAGTTTTGTCTCCCGTATATGTCCTAACCTGCTTTTAAAGGCTCTGAAGGGGTTGAAGGGATGAGTGACGGAGGAAAACAGAGTTAATTGAAGTATGGAGTTTTTAAGCCAAATTTTGATTTTACAACAAAGCCACTGGTTTAGTTGAAAGTATAAAAGCATACTTGAGTCCCTTTTTAATGTCATTGCAAAAAATTATCTCCAGAAAGGAAAACCAGCTTTTAGTTACTCCAGACTGTCATGGGTGTGATTGTAATGAATTAGAAAATATGTGAGAAAGGAAATATTTCTTTTATCCAAAAACTCACCTTGAAGAAATTTAATGAGTGAGTGAGTGAAGGTTCTTGTAAAGGTGCATTCAGGACTTTTACATGAGTCTGCAGTCTTGGGAGCAGATAGCTGAGAGGGAGTAATCACAGATATGGGCACATATTCAGAATAACTTCATGATGCCAAAAGTTTAAAAGAGATCAGAATCTTTAACTTCGAAGAAGAGACCAGCATTTTGCTGAGGAGTTTTGGATCAGACCATATAGACTTACACCTTAATAAAAACCCACATATGTTATCTAACTCTTTAGGAGGAAGCATAGATATGTGATAAAACCAGAGCTACAGTATTACAGGCTGCTAAATGCATTCCCTCGATCTGGAGGAGTTTAGTTCACAGAAAAAGGCTTTGCATTCCAAGTAAATGAGATCTTGCAGCTCTGTAGGGAATAGCTTTAATTGAAAAGTCACATTCCTTGACTCCCATGTAAATAAATCAAGGTACTTGAATTTGGTCATAGCCTTTGTCTAGCCTGAGGTCAACAGCAGTCCAGGGTAATGCTGTGAAGGTTAGAAAGAGCACAGTGGAGTCCACCTTCATGTTAATACAGTCTGACACACCATAGGTAACACAGGGATAGGGATAGGTAACAAGCTGGGATAGGGATTGTACTTCATGCCAAACTGATCTGCTTTAAAATACCTGTGTGGTTATGATTGCTTGAAACATGAGCTAATGCCCTATATCAAATGAAGTCATGGAAGCCTAGGAGATCGCTGTGGTCTAGCCAAGTGTTTTAAGAACACGTAAAGTGGACCAAAAGAAGTGAACCACATTATCTATAGAACATAGTAATACAGTAAAAAATAAATGCAATGATAATGCTGTATTTGGTTGGGAGTAAATTTTCAGTAGGATATAAACCAAGACAGATGCAAGCTAGAAGAAAACTCAACCTTCTTAGCTAAACTAAAAATGTGTTAAAGCAGCTCTTCTTATTTCTTAATGAATTGCATTTTAAAATGCAGTCAAAAAAATATCACCTACTCCCAATGAAGGTAATGGTGATGTTTCAACTGTCCTCTGTATTCTCTCACTCAATTAAAAAATCCAGCCTGGAACTCTGCAATCACTAGGAAACCAGCACTGTTGTCTTTAAATTATCATTGTACCATGAAAAAATATTATTATTTCCTGCTTACAATGCTTGGGTTCCACAGTATGTTAGGTGATGTACAAAGGCAGCAAAATACATTCCCAAGTTTAAGATAAGCAGCAAAGAAGGGAGTAGAATAGAATTTTTTTAATCATTCTCTGGAAACATGGAAGAAGATATCTAAACTCCCACAGAACCTGTCTTTCATCATTACAGATGTTTTGCTGTTTGTTGTGTAGATCTGTCCTTGGTGATACCATGGGGAAATATATGATTTTGCCATATCTCCAAGCCCAAAATATCCTTAATACATTAGGAGAAGTAAATAATAAAATTACACTCTGGAACTTCTGTATGACATTTATAAGAGTAAGTTAATCTACTGCATCAAACTAGTTTATATACTGGAAAATGTCATGCTTTTCATAGTTAGTTACATTTTGTCTTTGAGTCCTCACGTCTATATATTGACACTTAAGTGTTTTACTTAAGAGGTACTTACAGAAGTTTACATTACATTTCCCGAGAGCATAAATTATCCCACAAAATCATGATTCATTTCACTTAGCTTTATAAAGTTTAGGCATGCAGCCTAAATCAGTGCTTCAATCTTCCTCTATAGCCAATGGGTAGAGGCTGATTCAAGCAAGGCTCTCCACTTGGTATAGAGAGTATTTTATATGAACTTGCCCCTAACTCTCACGTATCTAAATATTACTGTTACTAGTGCAATGGAAACAATCCTGCGTTTGGCTGAACAGCAGGAAACCTTCTGCTATGACAGCTGCCACCGGGAACTCATTTAAATAGCAAATATTTCCCTTGAACATAAGAAACACACAACCTCCTGAGTTTTTGAAATCAGAAGTTATTTCTCTGAGGAACCCTCAATAAGCAACATTTCCCCATTCATAAGCACTGAGTATGTGTGTGAAAGAACAAGAACTTTATTATGGAAATTAGAAAAACTACATCAGTGATAACTAAATGCACTCCATATTAGCTTTGCCAGCAGCCCATAATCACAAAGCCTTTCCATTCTGGTGAACATGTAACAGGCAAGTACTCTTTAACTGTGTAACTTAATTCTTTTTTAGAGTTTGTCTATGCTAATACATAATTTAGTTCCTGAGTTCACTGTAGGCACTGGATCCTGTGCCCTTACTGCCTGTATTGCATAGATGTTAGTTTGCTTTTGGGATTTCTTTTACAGTAAACCAACCAGAACCACGACACACAACTTGCAGGAATTCCATGTTAGGGTCCCCTGCACACCTAGAGGGGCTGAACCTTTACCCTCATCTGTCCTTAATGACAGAAAATTCTACATACTCCTGGACTTGCACTGCATACAAATGCAGGAAAAATAAAATCATTTAAGTGACCTGCAACGCAACTCAATCCATGTTCAAATTAAATTCACTTGAAAAAAAAAGCTCTCAGAAAAAAAATTAAATCGTTGTTCAAGGCAACATGTTACTCCTTAAATAAAGCTAGCCCTGAGCCAACTTGCAAGGGGCTGGTCCTGATCAGCAAAAGCATTTTGCACTCTTCATCAGTTTACTTAGGTCTATGGTTAACTCCCTGGGTGGGATGCGTTTAGCAGTAGGGGTGTAACGTAGAGGATATTAAACCCTCCATGCAGTGTGTTGGTAGTGCATACCCAGTGTCCTGAGGTGCAGACAGACAGATCTGTCCTCAATTCTTTACACTCTGCTGTTACTTTTACTGTATGAATACATAAAAAGGCTACAGAATTCAACAAGTAATGGTGTCCATTTTCCATCAAAGGTTCATTTTGACAATCAAAATCCTCAGAAATGGATATCAATACCTTACAGAACTTTTAGGTGGAGGTGATAAACATGTACGGCTTCTCAAAATCAAAAATAATTCTCTTTTTCTCTTATTTCAATTAGGCTGCCTAATCTGTTCTGAATATCACACCTTCCACTAGATCAGGTTGCCCAAAACTCTATCCAATCTGGCCTTGAACACTTCTAGGGATAGGACAGCCAACCTTCTCTAGACAACCTGCTTCACTGTCTCATCACCCTCTGATGAATTTTTTTTCTTAAGTGAAGAAGGCTTTAAAATAAAGTTTCCATGGGAGAGGAATCTCAGTCCATCCCACACTCATATCAGTTTGATGCCAGTGCCTATTTTTAGTTTGCTTTCTTTTAAACATTATATTTTAATTTTCCAGAAACTTCAATTATTTAATTTTTTTAAAGATTGATTTTAAACTGCATCACTGCATGCTATATTTACAGTGACAAAATTAACCATCTTGACATCAACAAAATAAGGCATTCTGATGAATTGTAGAATCCTCTAAAATGAAATGTTTTCAAATTCTTCTTCCTCATGAATTTAGAAGTGGATGTAGTCCACTGAGTTTTAGGAGAAATATGAAAATGTCAGACTCTTTCACTGGAAGAAAAGTTTTTAACAATGATCTTCATAGGCAGAGAAAGCAGTTTGGTATCTGTCCAAACACCAGTGGGAGTCCATTACCTTGCAGAGGGCACTGCATTGGGATGCCTTAGGCAGAAGAGAATTGAGTTGCCTTACTGAAATCAGGGTTGTCCAATATACTAGTGTCCCAGTGCACACTCTTGTCACTCACCATGTATCCGTAACCAGAAGGTTTAATATAGTGTCACTAAAGGATACAGCATCTTCATCGGCAACTATCCAGTCAGGGAAGACTGAAGGGAGGTGAGGTTCATATGTAAACTACAAGTAAAAAACTATACCTGTAACCATAGGAATAGGAAGCACTGTAGAAACATAATCAAAACAACTAACTGCTAGAGAATTTTTGGAGGATATTAATCTCTGTGCTGAGGTGCTGCATTATACTTGAAATTGTCCCTTAGGTTTTATAAGCCACATAGAACAGAAAAAGGTGGAGCCAGGGGGAAGCACTTTTGGGATGGGAGTTTGAGATACAGCGAGATGGAGGTTATATTTGAGGTTTCTTGCAGTTATAGGAACTGTCATGACTCATCTCTGAAGAAGCTGAGGGGAACAGATAGCCTTATGTGCCCCAAGCACTGTGGCACAGGGACAACCCTCAGTGTGGCAGGTAGGTACTCATTTGGGCAGGAGTAATGTCCTTGGGATCAAGGACAGTGCAACTGCAAGTCATTAAGTGTGTGTATAGACTGATGCTGCACTACATCTTCTCTTAACCAGTTTTAGGCAGAGAAGTTCTTTCTCAGTTCCTGTGATAATTTGTTATATGTTGCTACTACGTGAGGGAAAATGTCTGCTTGGCTCCACCTCAGAGGAGATGGCATTTCTGGCAGGTGGTCCCTGTGGCATTCTAAGTCCGATGGCTTGTAAAGTGGTCAGGAATCCCTTCGGGGAGACAGTGGACATTTAAATGGAAAATAGTTATTATTTCTCCCATCTTTCCTGTTCTACCTTGTGCAAGCCTTTTGAAACAAAAGTAATTGTATAAATCTTTATTAAAATAACATCTAAGCTTCTTGTAAAATGTTTGTCCTGCTGGCTGATGGCTTTCAGCAATAGAAAAAAAAAGAGGTTCTATTTTCTCAAAAGAAAGTGCACTCACTGCACAATTCTTATTGTCCCTGCCTGAAAGAATCCTACTAATCTTAAAATAAAGCACATTGGGGATCCATAAAACTTCAAAGTATGTAATATATTTCAGAAATACAGTTCATAAGCTCTGTTTTTTTGAAAAGCAATATTTGTAAGCACAAGATCATTCTGCACATCACTCTTAACTCCCTCTAGCACTCACAACAAAATTCAAAGGAAGAACCCAAAAATCTGTGCAAGTGTCAGCCTAGGACTGAAGTCTGCCATGAATTCAGCAGCACAGAATTATTGCAATTCCTTTTCCTTCTATTCCTGTGTCTCAGTGATCCAATTTATGTAATCTATTTTAAGACTACTAGCAGAAGGAAGTTTTTCTTTTGGTTTTGGTGAAAATTCATAGCACAATATAGCAACAACTCTGTAGATACAAGCCATGGCTATGTTTTAAAAGTGTGTGAACCATAAAGAAGACCATCAATTTTGTCTACTGGTTATATCATGGGAAAGGGCTGGCGAATTAAAAACATTTTATTGTGAGCTTGTTCTGTAGAAATATTCCTTCACTGTGCAGGGAGGCTTCTCCTGGGCTTTGAGGTCCACAGTAGATAAGGACCCTCTATAAGCACAAAGTCACTTCTACTGTGTTCATTTTTAAATAACACCCTGAGGATGATTTCTACCTCATTTGCTGTACCACTGGAGAATGTGCTAAAAAGGTTCAGGAAGAGGCCAGTCCTTGCTTGACTTCAGTGTTTAAGGCTTTATTCTTTCCTGCTTTGGTCCTTTGAAATGTGACATGTTGTGGCATGGCCTGAGGAAGGCATAGCCTGCTCCCTTGGTGATCCTCTTTGTGAACCTCCTTGGGTGGAAACTGATGCTGAGAAAATTTTGCTTTCATGAGGAAGTTTAATAAAAGAAAGAGAGAGAATAGAGACCTCTAGCCAGAGCTGTCAAACTGCACCTTTGAATTCTGCAGCAGAAACACTCTGGCAAGTGTAGGACTGCTATGACCCATCAAAGGAGGCTGCCCCTTCTGAAGAGCAGTAAGAGTACCTGAGTCTCCAGTGTCAGGACCACAGGCTGCCTTCATACCATGGCAGCTCACGCAACCTCTACACTGCAGAGCATTAAGAAGCAATTAGCAACGTATGTTGTCCACTCAAGGATACAATCCTGTTGCTATTCAATTGCAGGACTCCTACTGAATCGAATATTGAGTTTTGAATTGTAATGGAAATAACCATTACAGAAAAAGTAGTAATTTCTTCCTGGAAGTTTAATCGGTTCAGTCATAATTACAGTACATCTGTTGTTACTAGATTATTTGCTAACACACATTTGCCTGCAAACTCTGATAAAATAGGGACATGCTGGCATTTGTCTGAGATGTTGACAGAGAGACAATACGTGCAGGCTGAGGCATGAGGCATGCTTCTCTTCTAACTGTATCATTGGTTTAACTCCCTGCATTATCATCAAGGACTGAGAACAGGGTAGTTCAAAACCACAGGTTATTCAGCCTTATGGCTGCTCTGATTTAGAATGTTCTTTTAATGTTTTATTTCAGAAACAAAAGGAAATTCGTACCATGGTGCTGAACTGGCCACTGTGTATAATTTTGTCCATTCAAAATGCTGATTTAATTCAAGACGTTATATGTGGAGTGCTAGCTGCTGAATTTTATTCCTACATACATCATCCTAAAGCTTCTGCTCTGTGTTTAATTTGCAGTGAGTGGGCAGAATACTTTTTATTATTTACTCTAAGTCATAGATTTTTATTATCAGATGCCAAAGCATGTCTGGTTTGCTTCGTCCTTTACACAAACACTGAAACAATTCAACATGGAAATTCAATCAAAGCACAGCTTCAGCATGAAAACTTCTCTAATATTACACCCATCTTATATTCTTCAATTATTTTATTATATACCATAAATAGACAACCACCTACAGATCAGTTATAGTATTTTGGGAAACCCTTAGATATTCTATATCTAATTCTGAATGCCTGTGAGATAATATCCAACTTTGTATGTTAGGCTTTCAAAAGCAAACAGTGCTCAATTTGAGCAAAAAAAATTGTTTGAGACAGAATGTCAAGTACCACAGATTTGTTGTAACTATTCCCTGCAACTCATTTCTTTATAGCACTTCCAGTCAGGAGCCTGAGGATGTCAATTTAGACTCAACAGAATGCTACAGGTGTGACTAGAAAATTGCAAACCTCCCATCTGCTGTGCTTACTTTCCCACTGAAACCATATCCCAGATTCTGCATATGCTCATAACTTAAAATTGACCTGGAAATGGTAAAATACTACAAGCCCAGTGATGAATACATTCCCAGGTGCGTTCAGATAATCTGAACATTTCTGTTTACAAAGCAGTCAGCAGCATTGTTTAACAAAATATAAATCAGTGTTGCCTTTTCCCTTGATACCTGTAAAAAGACAAACCATGTTTCATACGATCACCATAATCACAAGTTTATTACTTATGAAAAATAAATGCTTGTCCTATGCTTGACACTGATCCTTTTCCAAGGTGATAAGGGGTAAAGCTACTTAAGGGATTGATCTACTAGACAGAAAATCAGGTCTTGCCTGCACGCCAGGAGAAGTTCTGTTAGCAAAACTCTGCACATCCTAGCTAGAGGCAGTGATTCAGAATTAAAGCTGCATAAATAATAGAGGATTCATTGTGGGATAAACCAGAATGTTTTGCTTGACTTCAGAATAAATGATGAAATGCCTCATTTGTGGATTATTTAACCTTTAACATAAAGACTTTTTTAATAATTGTTGTTAATTTAAAATTGAACAATGATTTTTTTTTAAAAAAAGTTAATTTCATAAATGTAAAAACATCTCTTACAATAAAGTTCTTTTTAACCTTTTCATTTTCTGTTATTTAAATAGAATCTGTTTACTGAAGTATTCAAAGTAGTGTTTCTGCTGAAGGCATTATTTGGTGGAGAAAAAATATTGTCATCTACTCTTTGATTCATTGCTGGCAAAAAGCTTACACTGGCAAAGAGGCAAAGAAGATCACAGTGGGGTTTTTAATTCTACTTAGCTTTGATCTGAGCTTGCTTGAACTGGCCCAGCTCACCTAGGTTATGACTGGGTGGCACAGAGAAGGTGCCTGAGCTTGTCCTGCTCCTCAGAGCTGTGGCTGTATCACTGTTACCAGACGTTTTCATGGAGCACCATCACTGACTGCCATTGGCAGGGCTGTGACTGAGTGCAACACAGACAATTCACGTGGGAGCTGAAGAATGGTTGATAACTTGGGTCAGAGGATCAATATTTTAAGCCCAACTATATAAGCACTTCTGATTAAATCTAACTGTAAAAGAACTGTACCGAGCAATAATCTTTTCTATCTGTAGAACTGGCTGGTGGCATCACACCCGTTTGTACCTGTGTAAATTAATTTCTCTCCTGAGTGATGGTTTATACAGGTGCAGTTAAAACAATAGCAAAAAATGGTGTCAGAACAGCCTGTTTTTTCCTGAGACTACTTTTTGTGCTGTGGCTAGTATATCTTTAATTTGAAAAATGTTAATGTTCTACCATATTCAGCATTAGTGTTTTTTACAACCTAATGAGTTAGTCTTTGACATACATCCTGATAACAATCCAACACATAATCTTTCCTCTTTGTATCCCATTATCCCTAATTACTGTTTTGTGCATCTCACTAAACAAATACTCAACATCTCTATGATTTTATAAGCCAATCAATTTTACACATTACTGCCAACATATTTTTTTACCATAATCTATTCATGTTTTTAACTTTTAAACTTGATCTTATAATTTAACCTTTGCATTGCTAAGAGCAATTTTATTGCTTTACCCCCAATGCTCTCTAATTTTGCCACAGTTTCCTGATAATCATGAATGCAATCACAGTACTTCAGATGTGAAGATACTAGAATTTCCTTGGGAAGGTGTATGAGCTTGTTGCTCTACTGTATGATGCCTTGATTTTTGGATCACAAGTCTTATGAGGAGAAGCTGAGGGAGCTGTGGTTGTTTAGCCTGGAGAAGAGAGCTCATGGAGGACTTTATCTCTCTCTGCAACTACCTGAAAGGAGGTTGTAGCCAGGTGAGTGTCAGTCTCTTCTCCCAGGTAGTAAGTGATAGGACAAGAGGAAATGGCCTCAAGTTGCACCAGGAGAGGTTTAGATTTGATATGATGAAAAATTTCTTCATGAAAGACAGAGGGCTGTCAAGCAGTGAAACAGAGATGCCTGGGGAAGTAGTGGAATCATCGCTCCTGAGAGTGTTCAAAAAATGTGTGAATATGTCCCTTGAGCACTCACTTGAGAACATGGTTTAGTGGTGAACATGGTGGCGGTGCTGGGTTGATGATTGGACTTGATGATTTTAAAGGTCTTTTCCAACCTTAACGGTTCTATGAATCTATGATGTAGATAATTTTGGGGTGTCCTGGTAGCACCCCAAGCTCTCTGCCTGAATTCCTGCTGATCTGGGACTTTTATTATCCATTTCACACCGGTGGTTGTTGAGTGAGCACCCTGACAAACACATTAGTAATGTGGTTTTTATCTGTGTATGTATGATCTGAATGCATTTCTGTTACTGCATGTCAAGCCACTACACAAGCATTTGCACTACTAAAGACCAACAGAAAGGATAAGGTAATGGAGACATTCAACATAACATATCAAGTTCTCTGCTAGTTTGTTGCAGGATTTCAGAATTTCCTAATAAAATGCAATCAATAACAATTTTTATACCTGTGTTCATACCTGAGTATCAGCAATAAGGTGTGAGTGCAAAGTGTGATATAGCAAGCTGGATTTTTAAAGTTCTTTGAAACCATCTGAGTTCTCTAATACAAAACAGCTGAACATTTGTTCATGCTTTGTGTTATAGAGGAAAAGAATCAATTTTTTATCGAGGCCAATTAAGTTCCCAGGACACTTTTGAAATTGCTCAATATTTAATAAGATTAACATTTTGTTTATTGAATATTTATATAAATATTCACATTAATTATATTTAACAGTTATTAAATAACTACTGAGCAATTATTTGTACAGCTAGTAGGTAGAGTTGTTTTAATAACCTGGGACTTCTCTTGTGAGGGAGCAAGCTGTTGAGCTTACTGCGTTATTGCTCCCACAGCAGAGGCACGCTGTAAAAAGTGCAGTTTATTGCTACAAGAAATCTTGTTCGCCAAATGTAGAATGCAGTTTTCATTAGAGCCAGAAATGAAACTTCTAACATCAGGTCCTGGGTAGCATCCTCTGTGAATTGGTATTGATCTTGGACACCCCATAACTGTCTACATCTCTGGATAGGCCGTAATGTACAAGTTGTTTTCAGTTACTGGGATCTAAACGTACTCTGCAAATAAATTAACAAAAAGCTAGAGGTCTGGTGTATTTGTCATCTAAAAATTAGAGGCACAATTGTCAAAGACACATCCGGATAATGCACAGGGTGTGGTCAAGGTGTTTCAACAGTCCTTGTGCATAGGGAGAGCCATGAGGGAAGGGAGCACGAGCAGCATTTGGAGGCAGAGACCCTACCAGCCCTGAGGACAGGGGTTTCTTTGACCAGCAGAACCCTTGCCATTTTTCCAGTGGAGCTGGGGACCCAAATGATGAATGTGGATGGCAGTTCTGGTTTTCACAGCTACTTTTTGTAAAATCCTCTGTAATCATTCATCAATATTCAGTTAAAACAAAAAAACAAACCCAAAACCAAAAACAAAACCCCCCACACCAACAAAAGCCTAAGACTTACGTATCCAACTGTCGAAAGTAAGCTAGCTTGGAGTAAGTCTAGAGATGTAGAGCTGTAAACCACAGAGCCCTGCACAGGAGATGGGCATCATCCCAGACATTGAGATACTGAAGTCCCTTAGCAGGGTTCTGATGCCCCAGTTGGCCTCCAGCTCTCCATCCTCTCCATTTCACACTCCCAGAATGCAGAGGGACAAGGTGGCTCCCACAGGTCTGCTTTCTCAAGGCCTGTGTGTCACCTAGGGTACACTGCTGTCAGTCTTGGAAAACCAAATTACAGATGTGACATATGGGAAAAGTCAAGTCTTTGCTGCCCAAAGAGATCTGGGGAGGAGGGAGGCTGCACCTCTTTCCCTGATGAAGCAAGGCATGCATTGGCAGAAGATGGAGAAGTAAATCATAAGCTCTCAAGAATAGCTCCTCTTGTCTGCATTTGGTACATCTGGTACCTCAGGGTCCTGCTCAGTGGCTGTAGAAGTTCAGTGCTAATGCAAAAATGATGAAGTGGAAACAAACTTGGATAAGCATAGGTCGTTTTGGATGGGGGGAGTATATTCAGTTTATGCCTATGAGAAGGTTTGATGACAGACTACTGTGATGAAATGGTAATCAGCATATTTGTTTCTATAATATTTGCAACCCACAGGTTTCTGTTTTATTGACCTACCATTTCCAGCATCCAGTGCAAATCAAAACAAATGGTCATATTAATAAAAACTGAGTTCAGGACAATATGATACATTCACTGAATTTCTACATAGTAATTAACTGATGTCTTTTGGGAATAGACCTTATATATTTTAATGTCCTTGGCTGTTATCCATCATTGGCCTATATGTTTCTTTAATATGAGACTATCTGAATGTGCCAGTTAGAATTTTTTCTGTATTTGCGCAGGCTATGTCAATTCCTAAAATAATAAGAGCATTGTTCCCAATGGTGTAGTGTTCATTGTCTGTATCTGTGACAAAAAATTATAAATGTGTTTGCACTTACATATTTAAGCAATAATATCTTCCTATTCAGAGCAAAAAGAAAACTTCCAATGGTAATTTGTGTAACAATGACTAGGTGGTTGATTGATATATAAATCAATCATGTGAGCCTGGCTGTGGTATTTCAATTAACAGCTCATCATTTAAAATTTTGAAATGTAAACCTTTTTACTTTCTCTATTCAGTTAAATAAGGAATATACAGAGGAAATTCTGCATGAATGGTCATGAATAAGAGTAAAAACTATACTCTAATTAAAAAGTCTGTGACCAACTGAATCTGACAGATATACCAATTTTGTTCCTCAGTGGTCTTCAGGCATGTTAAAATTACATTAAACCCATGCAACTCATAAAGAATCAGGTGGAACAAATTAAGAAAAAACAATAAAAAGTTAATCAAATATTACATTCTGAAGGCTAAACAAAACTGCAGATATGCTCCTGTGTGCCTCTAATGGTGTGTCTACAAGGAGCTGCAATTGCAAAACACAGTAAGAATTATACATTAGAACACAATTATTATTCTGTGTTATCTTCCCAGCTTCCACTCAAGCTCAGAACTGTAAGCAGAAACAAAGAAGAGGTAAGTGTATCTGAGCCCTGCTTATGATTTTGGTCACTCCTCCTAATGCTCCTCTGGAAGCAGAGTGAAGTGGTCACAGTGAGGGACAGATGGCAGGGACAGTAACCATTAGAAAGACCACAAAAGTAAGGGTATATCCTGGCATCCTCTGCAATGCTGATGCCCTACATATTGAAATATTGCCATGCAGAGGTACACTTGTCTGAGTTGGCATGAACCCAGGAAGTCCAAGGCTGATTTAAAACAAAGTTGAGTAAATATTGAAGGGGTTTTTTCCCTAGTTTCTTTCAAAACTTTGCTTTCTCTTAAAAATATATGTGGGGATTTTTTTAGGAAGCCAGATTTACAGTTTTACAGAATTCTATGAAAAAAAGTGTCAAGCTAAACTATTTCTTTTCACCCCAGGATAAGCAATTGTACTATAAAATCTGTTCTTTTCAGAGAACTAGTACTATAGTGGGGCACAGGGAAAAGTAGAGAGAATAATTTTTAACTTCCCTCTGTGTCTGAAATATCTTGAAAGTCAGATACTAGCAGACAAATGAAGCATGTCCCTTCCAATATCTCTGCATCTTCCTGACAGAGTGCTTGATAAAGCACCAATAAACCTAATTGCCTTTGCATAGCACTGATACAGAGAACAAAAAATATGTGCCCAAGGATGGCTCCCATTTTGCAGTGAGTTACTTATGTGTTCTTCATTGTTCTGTGTGCTATACAATCAGGAGCTGCATCTTGGAATTCACAGCAACTCTCATCTGTGTGCTGAACATTTATGGGATTTATTGCCATTTTTATAGATATGGTAAGTAAATATAAATGGAGGAAGTGTCATAAAATATAAAACTCATCAGCAGATGCTGATTAAGGAGAATTATTATATAAGCTTTATGTATTTTTCAATTTAAAGTTTAGCATTGCTGGTTTATTACAAAAGGCTTCCTAGAGGAAAGGCATGACAGCCAGTGTAAAATGGAAAGACAGAGAATGGGACACTGGAAGTAATAAATGGCTGATACAGACCAAGTAGAAGGCTTCATTGGGGCTGTCTTTCCTCATCAGCTGTGCAAGTTTCTTCTGGAGTATGCTACAGGCTCCCCACCAAGGTGTGATGATGAGAACTCATACTGCCCCTGTCCAGTGCAAGGTCTAAATGAAAGTAGATGGCAGAATGGATTTCTGGGCACCAATGGAAACATGCACTTTGAAAAACCTTTACATCAGACCATTGCTCACTAGAAAGTAATCAAAGAGGAATATTGTAAGAGATTATTCAGTTTGACCTACTGTGCTATGTGTACTTTTACTATAGCCAAAATCTGCAACCAGGTTCATTAAAAGTGATCATTTTCATAGTATCATAGTATGGTTAGGATTGGAAGGGACCATCTTGTTCCAACCGCACTGCCATGGGCTGGGACACCTCCCACTAGACCAGTTTGCTCAAAGCCCTATCCAACCTGGCCTTGAACACTTCCAGGGATGGGGTATTCACAGCTGCTCAGGGAAACCCATTCCAAGATTTCAGCGGCCAAGAAATTAAACTTTGTTTAACTCTACTTCGACTTTGTACAACTGCTTTGCTAGGTCATCCCAAAACATATCAGGAGCTGAAGGATACAGCAGACCATCATACCATGTAGAAGATGATGGAGACCTTCAGAAGGCAGAATGGGAGGTGCTTTCAAGGGTATCAGGCTTTGTGACCAGGGCCAAAGGGACTTCATAGAATGAATCATATTAGACCGCAGATAGATTTAGCAGTTGTTTTTATCTACCATTTTCAAAGATGAACAGTTCAAGGAAGAGATGTTGCTGCCTGAACTGTTTCAGTTGCAGTGGTGAATGCCTTTTTCATGCCTTCACTTGCTAAATATGGGGACTGAGGAAGGCTGGCTGCAAATGCAAATAAGAAGTAGGATTTGGGGACAAAATATTCATGTAGCAAATTTCTGTTCCCTGAGTTAAGTTGCCATAGAACACGGCTGCCTTTGCAGTCAACTGCAAAAGAGCTCAAGCCTGTGTCTCCAGAAAGAGCCTGCATTTCTGCAGCTGAACTTGTAAGCTATGGCTGCCACAGGCAGTGGTTTTGCTGCATTAAGATCTACACACTCAGCTATAAAAGTAACCTAATTGCTGTTGGACAGAAGCGTTAAATACACAGTGAGTTCATTTCCTGTAGAAGCAAATGATTGCCATGTGCAGATGGCACTCAGAGGGTCAGATTTTACTGTGCTGAAGTTATACAGTTCAGAAGCGATTGTCTTCCCTCTAACACAGAGCAATTTGGCTCCGGCGCAGGATTACACGACCAGCAACTCTCCACTGCAGCACTGACTCAACTGCAGTATTCCTCAGTTACTGGTCAGCATAAATCCACAGCTGAGGGCTTGATCCAAAGCTATGTTTCTGTCACTGTTTCCAACAGGCACCAACTCAGGACCTAAAAAAGAAACCTGTGGTGAAAAACCAGAGAGCCGAGCGCATGTCCTACACAATAGAGCTGACTATTCCTATGCGTAGCAGCTGATAGTTTAGGGCTGCAGTATTGATTTGTGTTACTGTACTTTATAGCTAGTATGTTACAAGATTAATTTTGTGCTACTCAGCATCTGCTTTCTCCTTGGAAAGTTTTGTAAAGAATTCTGCTGACTATAAAGAATCGACTTTTTCATTTTTTTTTTGCAAACCAGCTGAACAGATCCTTTATACCCTGCCCTTCCAAAGTACAGCATGACAGATACTGTTAAGATGATTATACTATATACTTACATGTGCTTCTGTGCTCACAGGCAAACAGCTGAAGTCTTATTAGTACAGGTCAGCATCCTTGTTCAGTCTTTCTTCTCTGACTTACTTCCAGCCAACATTACTGTGATAGATTATTATTCTGCTGGGATAGGCTATGGCTTCTGTCCAAAAATTGCTATAAATCTATACAGTTTTAAGATGAACGTTATTTTCTTCATGCATTTACTTGTATTTTTAAATGGGAAATAACAGAGACTGGCTATGGGTAAAAGGCTGGATATTCAGTTAAATAAATAAATGTATAAATAGTTCAATAATAAAAATTTCGTGATATTAACATGAATAAAATTTGTCTAGATGGAATTTGTTGATTTAGGTGTCCATAAATATCAGTGAAGTGATATCTAACACTGATATCTGATACCTTATTATTGAATCAATATTGGCAAGATTTTGAGTACCTCTGTGTTTTGGTTGTGCCTCCCTTTGGGGGTCATTTAGGAGCAGGCAGTGTGTGATAAATGGCAGGTGATATGATGGGTCTTTGCACAGCTTAATACCAGCCACTGCAATGGGCAGGCCTAATTTCAGAGATGAATGGGAGAAATAAGTTGCATTATTTTGAGCCCTGACATAAATTCTTTTCCTTTACTTCAGAGGAAAGGAGCTCTGACCCCATTTGTTTCTGGACAGAGTAGTTTTGTGCTAGCTTTAAGTGATACTGTGCTTCCTTATACATTGCTTTGTATGCTTTTGTGCCTGCACTATGCAGCAACACATAAACCTCATTCTCTTCAGCTTAGTTGCTGAATTAGAAGCAACAGGGATGTGAAAAGGACATGCTCAGTCAAAGTGAGAGGAGGAAATGGAAACATGGATGCTTCTTAAAGGTTAACCCAGGCTGTGTCTCAGAGGCAGGGGCAATGACAAACGCTTTTTAATGAACCCTGAATGTATTTCTCATTAAGGTTCTTATATAGGTATTTTGTTGCTTCAGATTTGTTCTTATTGGTTTTTATGGCAACAAAACCCCTGTTTTATTCTCCAGGGAGTGCCACATCATGGTAGAGCTGAGAGAAGGGCAGAATTATGGTTCCGAAGATTACAAAGGCTGAAGTAGATCATGTCTGAACATAAACTATTATGCCTGAGGTTTCTACAGTAGAAGGATGTTGACTTAAGACCAGTGAAGTTCTGTCCTTTGTAGCTGGGAACATGACCAAAAATGGATGACAAATTTTACAGTGAGTTTTCGGTAGAAATCTGGACGCATGCAGGTTTTAGTTCAGAGAAAACAGAATAACTGGTCTTCTCCATCAAAAATCTGTGTCCTTCTTGTAGCATAGGCTGTACAGCATGACACAGAGAACAATTCAATAAAGTTAGCAGTGTGTGAATGAAATTGTCCTTATCTCCAATAACCAAAATGTGCATGTAAGTAATCCTTCAACCCTGGACATTGTAAATAAAAAAAGGTCAAGAAGCCTTGGCAAAGGATCTATGGCAATGTACTATGATCTGGGTAAAGGCTGCTGTAAATCACTTTGTCTGAAACATGCTCACAAGCAGAAATAGTTTAAAATCACTAAGAATAACCTTGGGAAAACCAAGTGCAAGCAACCAGTAGATGGTGGTAAATCTTGCGAGAAGAGTACAGTATGTTTATTAGTGCATCATAAAAGAACGTGGTTCTGCAGATGTAAATAGACCATAAATCTGACTCTGCCCTCAGTTAACAAGGCCTTTAGCACTGTTCAGAGATAGATCCACTACAGCTGTGGATTTCTCTCTCAGAGATAATCTCTATCCGTGTTGCCATGCTCAACAACTCTACAACAGAAGGAGAAACAGTTCAGTTCTCCTGGAATATTTTTCTGAGTCTTGTGCAGTGTTATCTAATTGTAGCACCTTAACTTTCCAAACCACAAAGGCAAATAGATTCACGCTATCGGACCTTAGATGTCTAAAAGTCAGTCTGAACATGTCTCCATAGGCTACAGAATATGTCCTTCTAGAGGGCAATTCACCTGACAACTGTACCTCAACTGACCCTTTTTCTGTTGAACACCGAATATAGATCAGACTTTACCCCAGACAAGACTTTTAAATTAAGGTTTCTGTAACACAGAAACCAGTGAACCAGTTATAGCAGGTCCAATGCTAGTCCTCAGAAATGAATTCAGTGCATCCAGTGGAGCCACAGGATGGTTTAGTTCAGTTCAGTTCACCCCAAAATAGACATCTCTTGATCAAACACCTAAGTAGTTTTCTAAGCATTGCACGGATTACATTGGCCAGCTCTTCACCAACTGTAGTGGAAATTTGGGTGCTTAGCTCAGCTGACAGATAAACTGGAACTCATGTTCCTAAAAAATGGGAACCTGTTGTTTTCTGAGATGTCCTACAGGAAGACATTGGATTTATAGGAGGGGCAGTAAGAAATCATGTGGAATAACCTCAAGCACCTCAGACAGCAGGAGATTCAGTTTAGGCAACTGAATTGTACCCCTTTATGTAGGCACCCAATTTCATATGAACATAAACTGAACCCATTCCCTGACTGTTTGTGTTAGGAAAATCGATCCCACCTGTTACATTTACTATCTTCTGTCTGAGATGTCTACTGGCAATATCTTGAAAAGAATAGTTTTTGGGTTTTTTTGTGGTATTAGCTCTTATTTCTGTATCTTTTCCATTCTTAAAATTGTTGAAGCCTTTCAGCTGGCACCAAAAGGACCCCAATTGAATTTCGTCATGTGGGAGGCCAGGGCTACTGCATTCTTCTCCATTTGTCATCATCAGACTGATATGCATTGCTCTGAAAGCCAAATTTTTATAAACTTATCTACAAGGCCTACAATTACTGCAGGGTCTGTTCGAAATCATCCAAAATGAAAACCATCTTCCCTAATCCATGCTGTGTATCTCCTTTTCTTTGCATTTATCATTCACTCTATGTACAAATCTTCTGCAGACATGTAGGAGAAAAATATGCAGTGTGTAACAGAAGATAAGTTCAAATACATAATTTCAAGAAGTTAAAACAGCAGGATCCCTAAATTAACATGAAAGAGGATTCACTATCAGAAGAAAAGAAAACTGAAACATGTGGTGATGGAGAACACTTTTTATTGTTTGGAGTTTTTTGAAAACATATTTATTTGATAGTTTCCAGATCTCTTTTGGGTCAGGACTCTCAGTATGCTTATCATAAAGAGTGCTGAAGATAAAGAGTGTACTATTAATTATAGTGTATTACCTTCTTCCACTCAAGTTTGCAGCATTAAACGTAGCAGTAAACTTCAGAGGGATTGTACAGGACATGAAGAAACACAGAGCGGGAGCCAAAACTATAAAGATGTCAGTTGAATGACTTCTGCAGGTTTCAGCATTTTTTTTGGACAAGATTTGATTATTCTATTTGATTTCTACCATAAAATGTTTTAAAGACTAGATATCAGCACTCATTGTGACTTGCAATCTCACAATAAAATTGGAGAACAGGTTGCTGAAGAGCAGAACTATCAGTAAGTACTAATGTTGCTTTTTGAAAGATAAATCTCAATTACATCCCTAATTACCTGTAATTATGAAAGTCATATTTATAAGATAAAATACCGAGAAGATTGTCCTATGCTCTGGTAAAGTCATCTTTGAGAAAGTCCTTTACATTTTGGTCCATAGACAGGAAAAACAAATGTTAATGAACCATTGCAGAATACCTTTTCATCTTGAGTCTAGGTTTACTTCCTTTGATATCAATAATAGCAATTAATTATAAGATAGATATTAATTATATTTTAAAATACTGAGGTTGATCTACAGAGGTGGGACAAACTGGTACTAATGCCGAGCATTACTGGCAATTATACATAACCTTATTTTAATCCTAATTGCATCCATTATAGAATGTAGCAGTGTGGAGACAATAAATCACTTGCAGATAGTAGAAAGGGTCATTTGTCTTTGTAGAGATGCTGTATAGGAGCCTCATCTGAGTTATTGCAATGAAAAGTGGATTTTTGGACACTTGCGAAAGTACATTTGCACAATATGTTTCCTTTTCAAGATGCTACTTTTTACATACCTTCATTTACACCTGCCCATGATTTTTGAAGCAAATATTTTTCTACTTTTAAGAAATAAATAATTTTGTCAAGGAACATGGTACCAGATATAGAAGGCAGCATATAATGGTGCAAGTGTGATAGTGTAGACAGGTCATTCCTCCAAGTGTTAGAATAACCCAGGGAGAAGCATTTGCCCCATGCAGAGATAATTTTTGAATGAATGGAGCTCTGAATAAACAGCACTGACAGTAAATGACCTCCTTTTCCCTATCTGTAATGGTGTGTCCAGTTACAGTCCTAGAAAAGGAAAGGCTGGACATTTTGGAGAATGGAGCTGTCTAGCACACTTGATAAACCCTGTGGACCAGCATACATCTACTCTTCTCACATCACTTTACCACTATTTTTGCCTTTTTCACTCCCTCAGCCTGCCAGGCCTTGTCTCCTCATCTCTGGCCTCACCAGGCATGTCCACAGCAATCTTCCCTGCAGTCTTAGTCCTCACGCCAGAATTAACCATAGATGCTCCTTACACCATGGCCTCTGATTATATTCTCTCCCTGGATGCATGAAGATCACTGAGATCACTGAGGACATGTGTCCTTTGAAGTTTGCCACTCTGGCAGGCAATTAAGCGTAAGGTAGTTAGGGTAGACTGAAGGTCATGGCAAAGTATTTCAGGTTCTTTCAGTTTCAGTTGGTATTTTGCAATGAAGGGATGCTTCCCTGACACTTTAAACCCTATATTTGTTGGTTATCATTTTTTAATTTCAGTTTGCTTTTTCTTCTTTCTCTGTAACTGTCATGGCTGGTTTGCACTGGAGATTTGGCTAACTGATTCATTATCAATGCCTACATACTGTGTCCCTTGACTTGAGCTGCAGGCAAGAATAATTAAAGAATACTTGAGACTGCTCCAGATTGCACTTACATATGTGTCTATATTTATGGGGAATACTTCCAGCAGTCCAGAGACACCAGGATGCGTGTGAGTGTTACTCAGTGCCCACTCAGACTGCTCTGCCTGGCTAACAGGTGGGAATGCAGGCAGATGGTGAGTTACCCGTTGGTTTGTGACACAGCACAGAGTGATGGTTGCTGCAGAAATAGGTCTGACAAATCTGGGGTCTGCCAGTGAACCAACATTTCCATAGAATCATAGGGTGGTTTGGGTTGGAAGGGAACTTTAAAATCACCTCTTTGCAAATCCCCTGCCAGGGGCAGGGACACCTTTCACTAGAGCAGTTTGCTATTGTTCCACATAGGAACTTCCTTGCTCTGAACCCGAGCCTGGCATTAGCTGAGTGAGCAGGTTCAGTTGCTCTTGTGCATCGGATTCGTGGTCTCTGCTTGCACTTATTTGTCTGGCTAATTTGTGTGTTTTCATCTGCTGGTTCCCTGTTATTCAGATTTGTTTGTTAATTGTAAGGATTTGTGTTTCAGTCCTATTATTGCAGTAGAAGGGAAGCTCTCTAGCGGAACACAGCAGCTGTTTAACAGTTTGTATCAGCACTACACAACCTGCAATGGTGTAGGACAAAGAACAGTCCTCAGCTCAAAATCTTGCAGAACAGAATGAAAACTACTACTCAAGGCTATAGAAATCTCAGCTTTCTGAAAAGTGTTGCAGGAACTGTAGAGGTCCCTCAATGAGTCATGGTTTTACAGACACAGGAAACCTGTGGAAACCTATGCCAGGACAGAGACTGTGTCCCAGCGCGGTTTATGATGTCCAGAGACACAGATCACAAAAGTAAATTTTTCAAGGTTTTTTCTCTTCAGGGCTCTCATTTGAGTATAGCAGGATCATGCTTTGTTTGTGGATAACTGTTTGAATCAGTTTGCACTGGTTTGGTTTAATTTTCTCTGCACACAGTATAATCGCTGAAATAACTGAGCTGACTGCAATTATTTGCCATGCAATTTCATGCATGCATGAAAATTTATTGAAGTACAAATCCTTGCATTTGCTCTAATTTGTGCTAATGAAAGGCCTTGGTACATTTGCTAAACAGTCTTATGAAAAAGATTCAAAGGGAATTCAGAGGGAAACACTGTAATGGTTTCGAATTAGAGAAATAAATTTGACTTTATCACATTAAAATTAGTAAAACTGTTGTTAGTGATTTGATTTGCCACTACTCTGTACCTACTGAGGAATATAAAGATGGATCTTTTTTTGAAGAAGTTTTTGGCCACCCAGGCCAAAACTTTGGATCAAAGCAAAGCTATATATTTATGTCTCAGCCTATTTCTTATTAAGAAATTTGTCTCTGAAGGAATTATTAGAAATTGGAAGAAAGAAAAGGCTACAGAAACACAAAGGCTGTCCAGCTGCAGAATGAGAACAAATTTTAATGAATATTTGGTTTACAATTTAACTTATTATCTGATTAATGATACAGAGTTATATTTTTTTCCTCCAGTGAGAACATAATCAGAAAAGTGTGATATTTTAATTTTCATACCTAAGTACTATGTTTTCCTGAAAAGCGAACGTTTTGTTCCTGTAGTGGTCGAAGCTGGTCTACAATGAACATACACATTGTGCTTAGCCATGAAAATTCATCTCTTTTTCTGTCTTTGTGTTATACATAGCTGCAGTGAAAGAAAAGAAAGAGAAACTTTCAAATGTCCTTTTCCCTTCTGTATTCACAAAAATAATAAATTTCCACATGAATAAAGACAGAAGAAGCTGAGGAAAAAAGAAACAAAACCACTTCACCTCTCTGTTGAAATTCAGCTGCACTGTATCCTCCTGCAGGAGAATGGCCCCACTTATCCCACACAGGTGGGAATCACCAGACTGTGCCCTGCTGGAAGGGCTGCTGAGGGCACTGCACAGAGATCTGTCTCTCAGTGGGGCTGTTAACTCTGGCAGGAACTTATAAAGAGTGCCAGTAATAAAATGGTGCTCAGATAGCAGTGTAAAATTTATTTTGATTGCAATTACAAGACAAATGCAGCAATCTTCCTTTGGTAAGAGGTGGGAAGGTAGAGAAGGACGAGTGGCTATAGGATTGTCTTTAGGGAATAGGCTGAAGAGGATGGAAAGAGGAGACAATTATCGATAATGCTCCTGTTTTCTCTTCTTTCTTCTCTCTCCTTTCTATTAACCTCCAAATTCTCCCTTTCTCCGTCTTTTTTCCATCTCACCTTAGACACCCTTTCATCTTACCACCTATTTCTAAGTCTCTTCATTGTCTGGCCAGACAAGTTACTGGGAATCCACCTTGCTGTACCTGTGCTGTCCCAGGACATCTGTGACAGGGATCTGAAAGTAATATGTGACAATAAATCACTACTAGAAGAACAAGGCCCACTCTGGTCCTGAGGGCATTTCCCCAGCCTGGCCCCGACCCAGCCTAGCTGCTAGCACAGCCGATGCTAACAAGACCTTGGGGAAGAGATGTTTTGGCACAGGAGTAGAGTATGTAAGAAAACCCATACAATCCTAACCCTCTGCCTGAGCAAAGTCAGATGCAGGAAAATTTCTATATTGTCATGCTCTCCTTGGTGTAGAAAACCATTCCTTGGCATTTGATAGCCAGGCTCACATCAGGATTCCTGGAATAAAGGACTGCCTTTACCAACTGTTTATGTTCAGATGGAGTATATAATGACAGTAAACTAATTACAGTGAGAGCTATCCTACAATTGATTCCTCTTCCCGTTAGAAGCTGATTTGTAACACCCAAGTGTTCTCTGTTTTGTAGGAGGTATCATGGTAACTCTTATATATTTCAGTGGCAAATGTATTACACGTGTGTAGGGAGAAAAATCTCATGGCCACACTTTTAGTGGTTCTGCAGACAGCTGTGAAGTGCTCAAGCAGCTGACTAAGCTCCTCTTCTCTCTTCATTTAGTTCTCACTGGAGAAGGGCTGTTATCACATTATCACCAAAGTTATCACATTAAAAGGCTGCATTCTTGCATGATTCCACTCATCAGTAAGGAACTGGGTTGGGATTAATTCTTTTTTTTAAAAAGATTTTCACCTGCTTAGCATTATCCTTAACTAAACAGCATACATGTATTTCATCAAATGGTCATGAGTGGGTAGTGATTTAGTGCTAAAGCTCTGTAAAGGAAAGCCACTCCAGCTGAGATCTGCTGTAAAACTTTGCCTGGTATACAGTCTAAGCTACACCTACTTTTTTCATTAACTATATATTAGAGATACAGTTTTCAGTGAGAAAAATGGAGTAGGGAAAAAACGTTTTCAAGAAAAGAGAATTACTCCTGTTTATGAGAGGGCTCCCTTTGTAGGATTTTACAACTGTAAAATCTTTTTCCCAGAATGTAGAACTGCTGTCCAATATCTATCACGAATTCTTACGTTGTTCACTCCAAGTCCCTGACAATCTGGATTAAGCAGCTAAGTAGTGATTAACAGCATGTATGGTTTGCTAACGCAAAACAGAGATTGACTACAAGACGATTCCCTCTGCTCTGATCAGCTCTCAGATTTGCTTACAGCCATAAGGAAGATGGAAGAGGTACTGATCAACCTATTCACAGACTAGCATGTTCAAGGAGAGTGCTACCTTCTGAAAATGTTTTGAACCAATTGGTAAAAAAATAGTCTAGTGTTTTTAATTTATTTTTTTTTAACACTTGTAATCTCTTTAACATTAAAAATCCTATAAATATGAGTGCCTTTTGGGATACAACATTTCAGCAGCTGAACAGGGCAGGTATGAAAGTTAAGCTCTCTGAATGGGTATAATGACACTTTTTTGAACATTGTAAGACAGAACAACTCCTGTCTAGAACTTCTCTTTTTCTTTTTTTTTCCTTTCCATTTTTGGCTTCACATTGGTAAAGGTATTATGGTAGCATGTGTTGTGAATGCATGAGGTGCACTAGAAATTTGGAAAAAATAAACGTTGTTTCAGGGTTTCTGAAAGAGCTGCTTGAAACACTTATTTCCTAACTCTTCTTGTACAAAGCTATATGATTTCCTCACCGGGAACTCAACTGTATAAAGAACTGAAAGCCACCTAACAAGAATCCAAAGATGCTTTAAGGTATCAGAGTTTTAATAGGCATTTTATCAAGAATTTCTGAGACTCAAAGTGAGAAACTGCACAAGGTCCCTGTTCTGAAGAGATATAGGCCCTACTTTCAGGACAACAAAACAATATCCTTATGGTTGTGAATTTTTTATTTCAGATGTCAGATTAGACTGATCCACATTCATGATGTGCTTTAGTTTGGAATAAGTTTGGGCAGAAAAACCTACATTTTCAGGACACAAGGATTTATTCTTATCTACTCTGCATACCACTTACCTATCTGCTCGGTGGATTAAAACTAGAGTTACTCCTGGGGGAAAATGATTAGTGAGCAGAGAAGAAGTGGCTAAGGTACTTTATAAATAAATTTATCACCTAACTGCACTTTATGACTTACATATTCTCTGCCAGCAGCAGCTAGAGTGCTGCAAATTACTTTGTTACTAAGAAATAAATATCTATGTCTGTCCACATCAATCTGTCTCCTGCTTCATATTCTTCAAGACAGCAATATTGCTTAAAATAATACATACAGGCTGATTGCAAAAGAAGATTGAAATTAATTTTAATTGTTTAATGGATCTGTTATGAAAAACTGGGCTCAAAATTCTTTTTCTGATAGCTGCATCTCAACAAGCTCTTACAACAAAATGCATAGACTGTCTTTAGCTGATACTGAGCTTTGAAAAAATTTATTATACCTTGTAGTACTCTTCTATATTGGTCATAATGGCCATGTCAAAAGTATGTACTTTTTTTTTCTGTAGTTTACTCCCAGTGAAAAAGAGGGAAGGATTTGTTCCCACCCAGCACTCCTCTTGGGGTACCTGTGGAACAGCTTATGCCATAACCTGGGTCTTGCCTTCCTGTCAGGAGACTGTGATGAAATGACAGGAGGTGGTTGTCTCATTTCCATCCTCCACAGTTCAGCAGCACAAGGGTCCCAAATCAGCCTCCTATTGGTGCCCATTGAACAGAATAGATTGCATCTACTTTTTGTGGATATGTAAGGTGAACTCCAAACAGGAAACATAGACTTTCTCAGCTCCAACTTTCCAGGAGGTCCAGCCCTAATGATGTTGTTGCTATAATTATCATATCCCATTTTATGTCTTCAAGAAGACTGAGCAATGATCACTTACAACCTGGACAAGCAAATGTGTTTGTGAAAATCAAATCGATATGTGACTCAGAGACATCCAATTTCACATATTTCATTTGCAAATTGTTCCCTGAAGATTTTATTTACTTTTTTTATAAAATCCCTCAGCTTTATAGAAAATCAATTCTCTGTCATCTAAATTTTGTCTCACGGCTCAGCATGCCCTCAATTTATTTTTGTAGTGCTCCCTATTAATGCGGATGTATATTAGAAATAGCTGTAAAATATATGCTGTGCTTTTTTGCTGGGGACAATCTTAGAGAAGTTTGATGAAATTATATTTAAAGTGAGTGCTCTAAATTTTAAATTTGTATAATTTATATGTCCAGGGTGACAGATTAATCATAGGTGCCTGTATAACATAAAACTCCAATTCAAATAAACAAAAATTAACTTGTCAGAATTGCCATGTATGCAAGAAATTAGTTTGAGTAATAAAAAGATTTTAGGCCAAATTTGTTTGTTTGTTTTTTTGTTATCAATACTTCCAGCCTTAAGTCAATGGAATTAGTGGACTACAGTTTATCACAGTCAGTTATGTTTTTCAGAAAAGACTGATGCGAACAAAAAATAAAGATGGCTGTCAGCCTTGTATGAAGAATCCATAAAAATGAACTTCAAAAGAGAAGAACAGACTACAACTAATGACTTGTGCTGGTATAAACACTAATGAAGAACAGAGTGACATTGCAAGGCTGCCAAGGCCACAATAAACAATAGTAGTGAAATATGTAGTAGAATAATCTGGGGTTAGGTGGAAGTTATTGGTATTGAAAATCAATTATTTAAATGACATTTATTTTTGGTCATTGGTGTTTATCTGACAAACTATAATCTTCAATTGATACTGGTTTCCTTCTCTATATCCCAAACTACTAAAATCAGTCTCTTTTCCTGTACTCTCCAATCATAATTTCTAATCTGTTCCAGCATCTCCAGCTCCCCAGAAGAGGGGAAGAGAGGTGTTAGGAGTGAGAGAAAACGGGATGGCCAGTTTGAAATCAACGAGGAATATTTTTGGAGGAAGCAATAGAGGAAAGAAGCAGAAATAAATAGGCAAGAAAATATGGCCACTGGACAGAGAAGAGTAGTCTTGGAAAAATCACATCTATCAGTTTTCACCAATTAAAACTGAATCTAAATAAACCAAGTTATAAAAGATATCATAAAAATTACCATATTTTATAATATTATTTTAATAAACAAGATAACCTACTTCCAGTAAATCCAGAGTTTGAAAGAATATTTTATATGAAAGCAGGAGTAGAACCTAAGTGTTGCCCTAATTTTTAGCAATTTAACAATAAAACTAGTATCTAAATTTGGCTCCTGCAGGAAAAGCAAACACTAACAGGACAAACGAATCTTTCCCTCAACCATTTATCAATAAATACATGTATAAAAGTAAAAGAAAAATACAAGTATTAGTCAAAACATAATGATATTGATGTATTAAAACCTCATCTCCATGCATCTAACTATGACAGGGAAGTCTTTTGCAAATGGAAATTTTCACAGCACAAAATGAAAACTAAGAAACTGTAATTAAGATGGAAATGGAACAGAGCAAGAATAACTATGTTAGTGTTTCTAACAGACCTTGACCATCTTGAAAACAGACCAAAAGTATCTATGTAAAATCCTAGCAATGGACCAAAAGTCTTTTCAATTCAGACAAATGTTACTTATTTAAGGATTGTACTTACAAATCTATAGGAAAAGTACAAAATAAGTGTATTGTCAACCTGTGCAAAATGGCAGAGTAATGATTAAATCTTTAAGACTGAACCATTTTTGTGATAGATTAATCATAGCCATGAAGTATGAAGTAACTCAAATGGGAATACTCTAACAGCCCATAATAAATCAACTAAGAGCTACATGCAGAGCTAGTAAATAAGCTCAAAGGCAAATGTAGACCATACGAATCAGGTCCAGAGCTAGAGCATCAAATAATATATAAATATCGAAACTGTAGGATGTTATAAACTACTACAAAAGCAAATGCAGAAATACACAGAGAAGAGACAAATAAAATGTGAAAGTTATTGTCAGTTAAAAAATGCAAAAATATTTCCAAGGGCTTCATCTGGAAAAGGACAGTGACAACAGTTTGAATGGTGGTAGTTACATCAGAGTTTGGCTGCTGGAAGAGGGGACGTACAGTCTGCAAGGCAGGACTTGAATGGACCAGTGGAACAACCAACAGGAAACCCAGAGCCCACCTGAGGGACAGCAACATCAGACTGGGATCACAGATCCTTCAAACAGGTAGTCGGTATATCTAGGTCTAGATAAGTATTAAATGTTGATTAAGACACAATCATTACAAACCCCAAGTGAAGATAATAAATCAATTCAGAAACACTGTAACCAATCTCAAAACCTCAAAATATCTCCCACAAATCACAGGTATTTGCAAACTGTGGAGCATTGTTTGACCAAAGAATCAAACAATCATGGTTTCTTCAATGTGATGCATTTATGCTGTCTGTCAGAGAGCTAGTGACCTATTCTAAAACACTTTTGATGTGAATGAAAAGGTAAAGACAAAAATGATGACACAGGGGCAAGAGATGAAGCACCTTCCTATGAAAAGGACAGCCTCCACCCTTTTTCTCAGGGACACTAACATGGATGGAATAAAGGTAGACACAAGTTGAAAGAAATGTCTTGCAGTGATGTTTGTGCATGAAAAGTTCACCCAGCTCTTTCAGGAGTAGGAAGCCATTCAAGTAGAACATGGTTATAAATTACTGGAGGGCATTTCTTAAAATCCACTGCAAGCTGCTCCAGAGTGCTTTCAGCCCATACTCTGAGAGAGCAGCACTATTATTTTAGACATATGCTGCAAGAAAGAGACTGAAATTCCTGACAACTTATCCAGGGAAGAATTGCAGCATTAAAGGAAAGACAAGTGAATAAGAATACAAACTTGTAACCCTTCCAGAAATATAAAAGACGTGAGAATATTGGACAATAAATTTTCATGTCCCTTTTATGAAAAGGTCTGGAGAGAATGGTATGAAACACGTAAGACAAACATTTGCAACTATTGATAATATTTTTCCTTCAGTTTGTCTGGTGAACAGAAAGAAACCCTAACTCTCCTGAAGTGTACCAGAAAGACTGACATGAGATGAGTATCCAAAAATGCTTCAAAATGTACTTTGCAGTCAAACTGCAATGTCCAGCCTATTGAAAAAGGAAATTCTCCATTCCAGAATACAGACCTGTACTGGAAAGCTTAGGCACCCTGTGTATCAGTAAAACAGCCATCAAGATCTCTGAGAACTCATTAGCAGATGTGATACATGTAAGAGAAGGCCAGGCAAGACACAAAAGGGAAAATAAAGATGTACAACTCTCCTTACAGTCCTTGGAGCAGAGGGAAAATAGATCACTTGAACACAAACCACTCATTACAGTGGACAGATTCCTTGGCTGCCTGAGTGGCAGATGAAGCAACATGTTTGTTAAGTACAGTTGTTATCACAAAACATTATATCAGACAACAGCAACAAATGAAAACACAACCATTCAAGGTCAGACAGAAGAGGAAATACTTTGAGATGTGTAAAGGAACAGGTTGAGCACAGAGGTCGTTCTGCAAAATTTCCCTTTACCTTAATATTACCTAGGACTTCCTAAACCAAAAGTGTTGGTTTTGTTTATTAGCCTCCCAGGAATTATTCTTTCCATGTATTTTTCTTTATAGTTGAAGGATTCAATAATTACTTTTCACTATGCATTATGCCTGTGTGTAACTGAAGTGTATTATCTTTTCATTTCTCTTTCTCTTTTAAAAGCTTTTTCAGTACTTCATTGTTTTCTCTGGTAACTGCTGTTGGTCTAATTTGAAGACTCTTATGTGTATTCAAACCTTTCTTAAGAACCACAACAAACCAGTATCATATTTCACATGAAGTTTTACTAATGTGGCATAGACCAGAAAATTAACCCAATACATTTTAAAGGTGAAATATGCATTTCTTAGAAACTCAGAATAGCACAGAGGAAGAACAGCTGGAGCTCTGTTGGCTATGATGTTGTTTCTGTGAGAATAAAAGCACATTTCTCTTGTGCAAAAGTATTGCTGAGATGCTATCCAGAGCAGGGTTGATTTCACTGGAGGTTATACTTTTGCTGTCTTTTATCCACTTATAGTGAAGAAAATAGTTCATGCATAGTGCAAAGTAAGAGCAGCCTTGTAAAGTCATTCCCTACTTATCTGCACGACTGTTCCAAGCTGTCTGTTACATAAGGCATGAACACTGAAGAGTCAGTGCTTAGATGTTAACATAATAGACAGCTAAGAAATATCTTGTATGAAGGGAAAGATTTTGTACATCAGTGAAGAACAATGAGCTAATGAGTCATGGATGTCCTGCATGATATGCCTTAAGCCTATTATAAGGCTTATCCCATTCTAACCCCAAATTATCTCACTAGGTCTAACTGTGGGAAAGGGTGACATGTTTGCATATTCATCTTATAAGAATTTTCCATCTATGTGATGCCTAAGTGTGTTTGCTGGGAAAAGAGAATAAAAAAATCATCTGGTTTGGATCTGTAGCATTCAGGGATGCAATTAATTTTCTCAGCACACTGCTCATTTCTCCTGCAAGAGAAAGCAAACACAGCCCTGTATGGTGGTGTGCACTCCTCATGGAGGACCAGGATACTTCATTGAGCATTTGTTAGTGGATCTTCACAGTTTTGAAAGTACTTAAAATTTAACGGGCAAAGATTTCATCCCTGGTACTTCTCTTTGTCCTACTCTGTAGGCAAAATGAAATCCAGGTCTCTGGAAAAAAATCTAACACAGCAGAGCTGAGGTGCAGATTTTTCTGATCCTCCTTACAGCCTTACTCGTCCTGCTTTACTCTATGAGCTGGGGCAAAATCCGTGAGATAAGAAACATGAGGTGAAGTCTCCCAGTCTTACCCTGAGTCTTCAAGGAGACAGAGAATCTGGATTTCACTGGCAATTTTTATCATGCCCTGCTATGTCTCCAATTTTGTCTATACTTTCCTAGTAATTTCAATCCAGGCATTAAGATTGCCATTGGAAAGCACCTCTGCTTAACCCCCCTAATTCCAACATTGTTGTGCAAGTCAATTCAGCCTGAGCCTTACAGACCCACTGCGGCTTCTGCCCTGGCTCCCCTCAGCACTCACCAGTCAGCTGGAAACAAACAGCTGGTCAGAAGAAAACAGCAGTACGCAGAAGAGCTGCTGATGGCACCTTATAGTCCTTAACCAGGTCGTTGCTAAGACCATGATCCAACCATGGGTGATGGGGATTTGCAGTCAAAACAGTTCCCCAGGTCCTGCAGACATGTCTGCTGAACAGTGAGCTGACTTGGGCAATGATGGAAATTATGAAATTTCTGCAGAGCAGAGGGAAAATGGTTCAACTTTTGAAGCTCCTCATCAAAAGCACCCGAAGCACTTTCAGCGTTTAATGTCTTAACAACTCCATATTAGCTTCTTTAGTGTTAAGCACTGTAGAAACATGAATCCTTTTATCAGTTTTGCCATGTTTGCAGTTCTTATGAAGGCATTAGTATCTCTTAGCAGTTAAAGTGAACTCCACATTTCCACAGCATTTTTTTGTTTTGACTCTACTTATTTTTTTTAGATGAGGATATATTTAGTTGTATATCTTCCCTTAAATTTCAGTTTTTCACAACACATTATAAGCATAGAAATGTCCAATTAATACAAGAAAACTTCCAAATAAATTGGAATGAAGACTCTCTAGTAAGTACCATGGTGTTTTGATGCTCCCACCTTTCCCTCTTGATATCTTCAACAAACCTCATTTAAAATCATCCTGGCAGCAGCATTTCTTTGTAAAATTAAGATATATAAAGTACGAGGCTGCTGTCAATGACAAGCACATATTTATTCCAGCATCAGTCACTCAGATTTCAGGGAGTTGCATTGCCCTTTATCTGACTGGGTTGGCAAGTGAGTAAAGCTACAGCTGCCTGTCCTGGATATCTTATCAACTAAAGCAGGGAGAGTAAAGCTCTTAGTTACTATGATGGATGAAGACCTGTCACTGTCTGTATAATTTAGAAAGTACAGTCGACCCTCTGTTCTGTCCTTACTCATCAGATGTAATTGTTGAGTGATTAAAATCAGAAACTAAATCCTACGTTGAACTGCATGTATATATATAGATATACATATATATATATATACTCACAGACAGATATAGATATAGATATATATCTTCTATGGTCAAAAGTTTTCCATCCTTTATCCAATTTATTGCTCTATGATAATTGCTTGGCTTTGTTAGAATGTGTAGTGAGCCCTTAATAAATACTTATTTCTCTCTTTACTTCTAGGGAGTGATGGCCAAAGAGCAGCAACACTGTAGCAGCATTTTCATCCTATATTAAAGTCACCCATCCAGCATCTAAAAAAGGAGCATGATTTTTTTAGCCAGTCCTTAAAATACTGAAATTTAAAGGGTTGAACAAACAAATAAGGAAGGTAGAAAATCTGGATCTCAAATTCAAGCTGAATATAATTGAAGAAATTCTTAACATAGAGTTGTCCACAGAAAAACTGCTACCAGGAATGTCCTCCCTCCTCCCCACCTAACCCCAAAACCCCACTGCTGTCAAGGACACTGTGTTCTTTATCTAATTCACCTGCCTTGCTTTCTTCCATAGGTAATGCAGCCAGGCAAGCACTTTTGAAGCCAAATATCTGATGAGATTGTCATGAGTAAGAATAACATTTGAGCTGTGTAAAGCTAAAGAATCAGGAAAGAATCTGCACCCCAAGGAAAGTTTGTTATTGCGGCTTGCTCACAGCTGGAAAATCCCATCCCTTTGGTAGCTAAAACAATTTAATTAGCCCCAACTTGAGCTGTCTGTTATTACACTGCTCCTTGATGAAACCATCTCACAGCATTTTCCCCTCAGTGTTTACTTGAGCACATCACTGCTAGGAGGGGTATTTTTAAAGCATTTGGGGTCAGCTGCCTGTTCCTCCTCTCCAGCCTGTGAGGAATGCTGATTAAGTCATTCTTACCTGCTAAACTAATATTATTGCCTCCTGGTTACAGCAGCTACTGTGTAAACTAACAGATCCCACTCAGGCAACTCAGGTTCATATTTTACACATGGCCATCAGATCTAATGAGGGAGCAAAAAATCTGCCAAAAAGTAACTTTCATTAAAAAATCTCTCTGCCATCAGAAGCTCATCACTGAGGAAACTGATCTAGGGAAGAACCATCAGGCTTTTCAACCCCAGGTCTCTGATGCTGCTTGTACCATCATCCAGATGCTCCCTGGCAATGCTGGTCCAACAGTCCCTGCAATATGTTGTCAGGCCAAAATCAGTGGAAAACAGCTAATGACAACTGATTAAAAAATTACCCTCTCCAAAAAAATGCAGTCCACTAGGTTAGTGTTCAAATTGATTAGGAAGGAGTTGAGAACAGGATAAAATTTTTCTGTGGGTATAGAGGGCATTCAATTTACAAATATTGCTAATTTACTTCCTTTTACATAGTCTTTATCTACTTTCATATGCACCAACTCAGAAATGTTTATGATGCCAGTTTGTACTACAATGTAGCAATGGGCATAATCAAGCCCCAAGAGTGCTTTGATCTTTCCCATAATGTTTCTTTTCTGAGAAAAGCATAATTTTTCAGAAGTGAGCCCTCTAACACTATATATTCTTTTGAGTGAAGGGATGGTAACAGACGAAATCCACTTAAAAATTATTATTTTGGTAAAATCCATATGAGCCTGTGAGATTCATAAAATGCATTTGGAAGTTGAGCTACTCCTCACCTACACCATGCAAGGCATTGTTTGTGCTGTTTTTGTGTTGGCTGTAGGGTACAGATAAATGGTAGCCAAAGTCTGATATCCTAGGAAACCTCCCGGGAATTTTATGGACCAGCAAGATGAGTTATTGTAGCTTAGTGCTTGAGACCATGTGGTCGAGATGTTTCTGGAGCAGTCTGAGAGTAAATTTAGTGTCTCATACAGAAAAATGGTCAGTCAAAATGCACTGCACCTAGTGATGCTCTTAACCAGTCTGTAACAAGGCAGGGAATGGCCTGTTTTGTTGAGCTTAGTTGAGAGGAAATGCAATGTGTTGGCCTCTGAATAAGCAGAGTACATAAATCACTTTCGGCAATATAAGTACTACATCATAGAAAATAATATCTTTATTTTTAAAAGCAGAGATTAAAGATAAGCTGAGCAGTTAATAAAGGTTATAGCTCCAGATGACCTGAGTTTCATTGTCAAGCACCCAATACATGGCCACCCACAGTAATTTATTTATGGGACAGCTGGTATTACCTAAACTGGGGCCTTAAATACTGGTTTAACTACATGCTCAAGTTTTTCATAGCATCCAGTTATGGGTATACTTAATTGCATCTTTCCAATACAAGAGTGGACAGTTATCTCCCTCTTTTATATTTACTCAAAAAGTTGGGAAAATAGGCACAGTGTGAGGTTTTCAATAGACTCTTTTTCAAAGATAAGATAAGGAAACATGACATAGATTGTCACTCTCCCTGTAGCCTGGCCAAGGATGTAGTCAAGAGACAGATAATTCAAACATTAGCTACTCCCAGACAGAGCCTGGAAACTACAGTCAAGGTTGGAAACAGTCCTGAGCCATCAATCTTTGAGTGCATCCAGTATCCAAGGACTCTACTTTCCAGGCTGTTTACATTCTTCATCCATCTAGGCTCCATCTTTTTATTAAGCTGCTAGTTAAAATTTTCTTATTGATGAATGTCAGCAGACGTTATTAGTAGACACAAAACCACAAGAACATCGTGTTGATTTGTGACAAATTGTTTTGTATAGAGAGTATATATGTTACAAAACTGAGATAAATTTTTGTCTTTTCTGCAGGGAAGGATAAGAGGAGTAAGAGGTATTAAGACCATTTATTTCAAAAGGTCTGCAATGGAAACTGAAACTGCTCAGTGTTATATTTCAGAAACCTTGATGGTACTTGTTCTTCTACAACTCTGTGTTGAAACGTAATTGTTCACAACCATTATTACTTTACTGTATTTTGTAAGACAGCTATTTTCGGCCACTCTGCTTGGTCTGGCAGTTGTTCACTGTTTGGGACCTGCAACCCGTTAGTTTGGGAATTGAAATTATTATGATGCTGCTGCTTTGTTGTTAGGGCATATAGTCAATACTGAAGCCTGGAAAAGCACTAGTTATAACCCATATTTTGACAGCTTGTCAATAATCCTGGTGTTATGATCAAAAGGATTGTAGTAGGACTTACAACCTGTGTTAGGTGAACAGAGAGATTGACCTTATTGAGAGTAGGATGAAAAAGAGGCAGTTAAATTTTATTGCTAGGAAATAAGCCAAAGACAAGAGATTGTTTGGGAAAATGCACTGAAAAGAGTAAAGTGGACAGATCTTCTGAATTGTACAGTCAATGTGTTATTAACAGGAGAAATAATTAGTCATTAGATAATTTTGTTTTCCCACCTGGTCACTTTCAAAGAAAAGTGAAAATAAAAGCTTCAGAGCTTTTTAAATATTTCACCTTAACTGCTTTCTCTGTCTTTCAACATCAGTATCACATCCCACAAGTCTTTAAGGAATACACACAGCAAAACTTTATTAAAAAATGATCCATATTTTGTACTTTTATATTAAAATTAAAGCCTATTTCAGTCAGCACTGAAGAAACATCAGCCCAAGTGGACAGGACATCATCAGTTAGAGATTTCTCACAGAACCAAGAGGATTCATAGAAGCGAGGTACAGGAATAATTGAAAATCTTTTATATCTACATTGTTTTATATTACATTTGAAACCATATCTGCTTCATAAGCCCTTGTGTACCTCAGGATGGAAAACACTTCCTTAATTTTCACAAAGGATGAACTTGGAGCCAGTTCGGAGCCAGCACTGTTCCATGCTGGACACCAGGGAGGGGATTTGAATTTAGCCTACTCAAGGTACCATCATGCCTAACTGAGCCCCTCACAAGTGCTTATTTGTTTATTTTTCATTGCCTTCATAGAGCATAGCCTTTTGAATTTCACTCCTGTGGTCTTTTAAATCACAGCTTAATTAAGATGTCTAAGTAGCCCAAGTAGACAGTACAAATGATTCCTTATAGCCCGCCATAATTCCTTGGAATATTACAACAATTTAATTACAGTTCACCCCACCCTAGTTAAACTTGGCTAAAATTAATCTTTCTTTCATTAATAAGAGAGTCTACATAAAGTTTTTTGTGGTTTGTTAAGGGTTTTTGGGGTTTTTTTGTTGTTTTTGGGGTTTTTTTGTGGTGAAATATGTGTGATACTTAAGATCTCATTCTATTTCAGTAAAGTGCTTGAAAGGCATAGTAATTAGTAAAGCAGAAATTGTATAAAAGAAAATTAAATAAGACATAAACAATGCAGATATTACATGACAGCATTATTAAGGAACTGTTTTTCACATGAGAAGAAGGATGAACAAAAGGAAAACGCAAACCCAGGCTGGATCAGGCAAGGTGATTTCAGTGGAGACAAGAAAGCACTGATGACAATGTCCAAAAAACTAAGAAGACCATTTTGATCAGACTGATTTAAAGAAAAAAAAATCATCAGTAATGGGAAAAGTATAGTGAAATGCTATTAGGGAGCTCAGAATCTGTCTTGAAAGATTGCTACTCCTAAGAAAAAATAGAAATGGAAAATTCTTAATGTGGTAAGATTTTGCTTTGTAAATGCTCTAAAACAAACAAAACCAAGAAAGAAGTAAGATTCAAGCTACAAAAGACAGCCAAACCTCTTGAAAGATCAGTGCAGATGGGGTCTGATACTCTACATTGTGTCCTCTAGCTGACTAAAAGTAAACAGCCCAAATATTTCTGACAGCAGGGTTGCCCAACCATGCTGCATTCAGGAGAAGGCCAGGCCTGCAATTGAAGGTGTGCCTTCAGTGTTCCTGGGCAGGGAACCAAACTGCATGTTCACAACACATCCAACAGAGCATAGAATCATAGAATTGTTTAGGCTCAAGAGGCCTTTAAAATCCAACCCAGTCCAACAGTCAACCCAGCACTGCCAAGCCCCCCACTAAATCACGTTCCTAAGTGCCATATCTACAAGTCTTTTAAATACTTCCGGAGATGTTCCCGTTCTTGGTGAGCCTTTCAGGGAAGAAACTTTTCCATTTACCAAATCTAAACCTCCCCTGGTTCTACATGAGGCCATTTTCCCTTGTCCTATCACTTGTTACCCTGGGAAAGAGAATGACCCCCAACTTGCTACAACCTCCTTTCAGGTGGGTGTAGAGAGTGGTAAGGTCATCCCTCAGCTTTCTTTTCTCCTGTAGTTCCTTCAGTTGCTCCTCATCAGACTTGTGCTCCATACCCTACAACAGCTCTGTTGCCCTCCTCTGAACATGCTCCAGCACCTCAGTGTCTCAGTGGGCTCACCACATGCAAGCAGATGGGCAGTGCCTCCAAGCCCTTACCAGCTCTTGTGTCCACACCAGTTCTGGGTTACCTGAAATCCCCTTTTCTCCTTATGTCTCCTGAGACTGGCATGATGAAGTTTTTTAGGGCAGTGTGTTTACTGGTGTGTTTTCTGTCCTTGGTGTTTGAATTTTTTCTGATTTGCATCCACAGATTGCATAATCTTTTCCAATTTTTGGTGTTTTTATGGAACTACATCATGAACTTTGCATGTTATAAACTGACCTCTGAAAGCCACAGACATATATTCAGACATAGGACCAGAATTCATGAGCCTGAGACACTGTATATGAGCCTTTAAAAGGAAAACATCATCAACAAAAGTAATGTAGTTTAAGTATGGCTCTGAATGTTCTGGAACAGGAATGTGTTAAAAACAATATTCCATAAAAGAAACCATTTATGTGAAAGCACAATCTTTGATCTTGCTTATGCAGGAGCTTTCTGGGAAACGGAAATACAGGAAATCTTGCAATTGAACAAATATTTGAGATTGATGCCACATTTCAGATGAAGAGGGAATCAATAATTTAATCATTCCATCATCCTTGGCTGAATCTCCTCTGTACCTGCAATAACACTAATGCTGATCCACCACACACAAAAGGCAGCAGAACAGGTGTTGTGAGAAGGAGGTCTATGCAACCCTGTCCCAGGAGTTATGCCTGTCTTAATTTTCATTCCTTAATCTGACAATAGGATACAGAAACAAAACCAGATCAGCCTTATACCCAAGTCTTCAAGGTATGAATTTCTGACATTTGCTGGAGCAAATGCGATTTCATCAGCTGTATCCAGTGCTGAATCTCTCAGTGTCATTACAGCTGCAGAGAGCTGCAGACTTTTAGATGTGGATCTTTAGGTCTAGTGAAAATGTAAAAACAGAAGCTATAATAAATTTCTCCCCTATTAATTGGTTTTGTATATGAAAAATTACTTAGGTATATATCGGCATGTACATAGGTAGATTCACCCTCCAGAATAGAATTGAAAAAGTTTAAATTGAATTAAATTGATTTGAATTTTACAGTTTGTCTCAAGGCAGTAAACCAAGATAATCTTATTTTACTGCATTCTTATTGGTTTCTCACTGCTTAGAGTGAGTAAGAGTGAGTAAAAGAGCATTTGCAGGGGATGAAGCTTACAAGTGATGATACAGGGAACAAACAGCAAGAGGAAGCTGAGGCACTGAAGGACAAAGTGGCTCATGTGGCTGAATTGGAAAGAGGGATGGAGAGAGAACCCAGTTTTCTTCATTCCTATTCCATCATCTTTCTTGATAGAAAAGCTTAAAAGCTTTCCCTCCTCTACTGGAAGAGTGGGCATCCCTGAAAGAAATGAGCGGATCACAACCAAAAAATGTCAGAACCATTATTTAGAGGAAAAGTGCTGTTTATGCCCTCTTCTATTTGAGTCTAAAACATACCTATAAAATATATTTTTGGGGTTTTTTTTCAATCACTGTTATAATCTTCTGGAGAAATATGAATCTCCAACAACAGACTTTCATTATAACTAAAGTCTGTTAAATTCTCCAAAACTCATTCTTGTCACAGCTACTGTTGCTCTAATGCTTTATTATTAAATGTCAAAAATAAGACTTTATGACTTTTAGACTATTTTAGTTTTTTCTTCTGGGGGAGCAGGTTAATGTCTTTGTGTAATAATATAGAAACTGGTAAAGTAGTATGAATGTGTGGAAGCTGTAATTAAGAATTATTTCTAGTAATTTTATATTTTCTTCTGTACTAAATGTTAGAATCACCAAACAACAGAGATTCAAAGGCCATCTCAAACGTTGCTTAATTTACATGAAAATCTGTTTACACAAATATATTGGAAGAGGAGTGATTAATTCTAGTAAGCTAGGCAGGTAATTTAATTAGCTGGTAAGAATTCTGTCTTGAAATGTCTCATTAATTGGTTGTGAGCAGCTATCTCCAAAGTGAGAACCACGAAAGGATATATTCAAACGTGACAC